>NC_057795.1:411060246-411660246 GCF_018294505.1 Triticum aestivum
TTACTAGTTTTAACTAGTAATGGCGCACCACACCCACGGTGCGCCATTACTAACTTTGAAAAAAAATAAAAAAATGAAAAAAAATTGAAAAAATTTTACTAGTGGCGCAGTGTGGATGTGGTGCGCCATTACTAGTTTAACTAGTAATGGCGGACTATCCCCTGGTGCGCCATTACTAGTTTTGAAAAAAATATTAAAAAAATTTGTTACTAATGGTGCACCGTGGATGTGGTGTGCCATTAGTATTTGGACACTAATGGCGCACCAACACATGGTGCGCCATTAGTATATACTAATGGCGCACCACATGTCTGGTGCGCCATTAGTGTCCATATCATCTATAGCCCTTTTCCTAGTAGTGCGAACTTTAGTGGGCCCATTAAGTTAATGGGTCGTTACTAGGCCAAAAGTTAATGGTCGGCCCTCTTACCTCCCGGGTCGTTAACAGGCCGACATCGAAGCGGGCAACAGGTGGGACCAATTTATTTCACGGGCCGTTAACAGGCCGTTACTAAGTTTGGGCTACATATGGCCCAACTATACTGTAGGCCTTTAGCAGGCCGAAAGAGACAGTGGGCTTGTACTGGACCATGAAGAGCATGGGCCGCTAAGAGGCTGAAAGTCAGGTCGTATTGTAAATGGCCCAACTGTGTTGTGGGCCTTTAGCAGGCTGAAAGAGAAACCGGGCTGGTATTGGACCATGAAGGGCACGGGCCGTTAAAAGGCGAAAACTAAGGTCCGACTACAAATGGCCCAACTAATTTATGGTCTGTTAACGGGCCGAAAGGCACATAGGGCTAGAAATTGGCCCAATACTTAAATGGGTCACTAAAAGGCCAAAACTCAGGTCCGACTACAAATGGCCCAACTGATTTATGGGTCGTCAACAGGCTGAAAGTGACACCGGGCTGGAAATTGTCCCAACACTTAAATGGGCCGCTAAAAGGCCGAAACTTAGGTCCGACTACAAATGGCCCATCAGATTTATGGGCCGTCAATAGGCTGAAAGACACACCGGGCCAGAAATTAGCCCAACATTTAAATGGGTCGCTAAAAGGCCGAAAGATGTACATCTTGAAAATTGGCCCATCCATTGAATGGGTCGTTAACAAGCCGAAATCTCACCGGGCCAATATTGAGCCCAAATATATAGCGGGCTGTTAACGGGCTCGAACTGATGATGGGCTGCAATGGTGGCAAATCTTTAACGGGCCGTTGACGGGCTGAATTGGCACATCTCGTATGGGTTGTGGGCTTAAATGGACCTGACGCAAGTAGGCCTTATATGGGCCGGCCTGCTAATTTTTACTGGGCCGGCCTTTTTCACCGGAATGGGCCACTGTTGGACCGTGCCATGTGTCGACCTATCATAGGCGCCTCCTGTCCAATGAGTGGATGACATCTGTCCCAAGGGTGAGGCAACACGTGTTTCCTGCGGCCAATGATGATTTTACACGTGGAAAATCCCCATTGGTCCGGGCTATTAACGGGTTATCGGTTCCAAAACCGGACCCGATAGCATAACGGTGTTCCGTTATGGTGGATGCCACGTGTTGGTCACCCTTGACGAAAGCACTTTTGTGACGCGCGGTTTCTTGTCATGGAAGTGGAGACTTCCGTGATGATAATTTTGGTAATGTCATGGAACACTTCTACCACAACACAGGTATGACTATCTTGATTCTGTCATAAAATCATCATGGATGTACATGCACGACAAAAATCGCGACCTACTGTGACAAACACGTATCATCACGGAAGTGTATTTTTTTTGTAGTGTACCCTGGAGGGCCCTATGGGTTGTATGTGAAAGGGAACCAACCCCTAAGTGGGTTGGGTGCCACCCCCTAGGGCCCATGCGCCTAGGGTTGGGGGAACCCTAAAGGGGGCACCCCCTTGGCTTGGGGGGCAAGCCCCCTCCCCTTGGCCGCCGCCCCCCTCTAGATCTCATCTAGAGGGGTCGGCCCCCTTCCCCCTTCAGCCTATAAATAGAGGGGAGGAGGGAGGGCAGCCGCACCACATCCAAGGTGCAGACCTCCCCCTCTCCAACACCTCTCCTTCTCCGTTTGAGCTTGGTGAAGCCCTGCCGGAGAACCGCTGCTCCACCACCACCATGTCGTCGTGCTGCTGCTGGAGCTGTCTTCCTCAACCTCTCCCTCCTCCTTGCTGGATCAAGGTGCGGGAGACGTCACTGGGCTGCACGTGTGTGGAACGCGGAGGTGCCATTGTTCGGCACTTAGATCGAAATCCACTGCGATCTGAATCGCTACGAGTATGACTCCTTCTTCTGCGTTCTTGTAACGCTTTCGTGTCGCGATCTTCAAGGGTATGAAGATGCACTCCCCTCTCTCTCATTGCTAGTTTCTCCATAGATTGATTTTGGTGATGCGTAGAAAATTTTTAATTTCTGCAACGATCCACAACACACTGAACCCGCAAGTTGATCACCAAAACATACATCAAGTGAATCACGTGAATATCCCATTGTCACCACAGATAAGCACATGCAAGACATACATCAAATCCTTAAAGACTCAATCCGATAAGATGACTTCAAAGGGAAAACTCAATCCATTACAAGAAGGTAGAGAGGGGGAGAAACATCATAAGATCCAACCATAGTAGCAAAGCTCATGATACATCAAGATCGTGCCAAATGAAGAACACGGGAGAGAGAGAGAGAGAGAGAGAGAGAGATCAAACACATAGCTACTGGTACATACCCTCAGCCCGAGGGTGAACTACTCCCTCCTTGTTATGGAGAGCGCCGGGATGATGAAGATGGCCACCGGTGATGATTCTCCCCTTCGGCAGGGTGCCGGAACAGGGTCCCAATTGGTTTTTGGTGGCTACAGAGGTTTGTGGCGGCGGAAATCCCGATCTAGGTTTTGTTCTGGAAGTTTGGGGATTTATAGGAGGGGTTGGCGTTAGTTTCACGTCAGGGGGCCCCACAGGAAGTGTCGGAGTAATTGGCGACGGGTCCCCGAAGACGGCAAGACAATAAATCAAGACATCAGGGCTGGCAAAGCCCCTCAGTCTGACTGCCCCGGCCGCTCCTGTCGGCTCCTCGTCCGGCTGCTCTTCCCGGCCGGCTACTGGCTGCCGACTGCGCCAACCAGCCGGCTGCCGACAGTGCCGGCCAGTCGGCTGCCGACTGCAGCCTAACCCGACACCAACAAGACGGCCGTACCCAAGCACTATTCACGTGTCATCTTAGCCATCATGTATAGTGTCACTTGTCCCCTGGCACTATTTATGAAGTGACCCAAGGGACAAGGATGACACCCACCATGCCTTGCCCATGCCACTACCTAGCTTACTCTTTAAGCTAGCCCACACTATATAATGAGCATCCATCCATCCATCGAGGGACACACATTCACGCATGCATGCTAGCTAGCAAGATAGCTAGCTAGCACACACACACTCATCCATTCCATGCGGCCACATGCCATTCGGCCATGCACACACACTTGTGATCATCCGGCCACCCGCATATGTAAAGCCAGATGCCTATGGCACTAAGCTGAAATACAGCTTCAGGAGCACTCTGTACTAGATATACCATATATACTCACACATGCATGAGTAAGGGTGTTATCTCTCTGGAGAGCCCCGAACCTGGGTAAACTAGCGCGTGCTACTCGCATACCCGTCCCTGGATATTTCAGCAGCAGTCTTTCCCTCACATGATAAGCCATCCGTTGGCATATGTCGCACCCAACCCCCGACATTTGGCGCCCACTGTGGGGCGGTACTATGCTACCGCGTTGTTGCTGGTTTCGCAGTCCGGGTGGGACCATCTCGTCATCATCGCGGCGTCGCCATTGTCTCTCTGGTAGCAATCAGGGGCCCGACATCGAGGCGCCCTCGAAGCGGCCGCGAGGGGCGGTGCGTCCTCGCTGTCGGCCTCTTCGTCTTCACCACTGCGGCATCGCGCCACCTCTCCGATAGCGGTCAAGGGCTCGACGTTAACATGCCCCCGGAATGGCCGCGAGGGGTGGCGCGTCCTCACCATTGGTCGCGCCTTCTTCCCCACCACCGTTGCGACGTCGGCCGTCTGACCGCGCGCATGGCGCGCGTGGGGCCTCGCTTCGGTCGGCCGTGTCCATCCACGCGTCGCTCGCGCCCGCTCCCCTCCGTGTTGCGCTTTGCTCCGGCCGGAACGGGCGTTCGCTACTCCATATATCATCTATGCTAGCCAACTAGATGCAAGTCAACCATAGTCATACACCACCCAAAACACTTCCCTGATGCAAGCCAGACAATGGCCATATACTAGTCAGATTATGGCCATACGTGCCTTGTACACGCATCAGATAACATTCAGACCACGCCCAGACAATGGCGCTGGTTTGCTCCTACTATTGCCCGCTGCATGCTTGCTCCTGCAACCGCTGAGGCCCGCGAGAGCCGCGGCCGACCACGTCAGCGCTCCCGCCATCCGCGCGTCTGCACCCCTTCTCTGCGCTCGCGCGCGAGCCCCATGGCCTGGTGTTGCTGCTCCCCGCAGCTCCCCGCCGCCCCGCGGGCTTCGGCCGCCCCCGCAATGTTGCTCTGTCCGCAGCGTCCTGTCACTCCTGCATCGCCGCTGCCAAGCACCCCCATGTGCGGGCGCACGTTGCCTCATCACGTTGATGTCACCCTCCTGGCCCCTCGCGCGCCTCCCCGTCCTTCTTCGCGCTCGTCCGTGCGGACTGGCACGGCTGTCCGTCCCTGCACTGGCTGGCTCCGGGCCCCTGCCGGCTGGTGGGTGCTCCGCGCCAGCCAGCTTCGGGCCCTCACCGGCTCGCCTCCACCCTGTTGGTCCGCTGCCGGCTCCGTGCGCCTCGCGTGCCCCCCGCCGGCTCTGGCGCTCGCCGTGTGTGCTGCTCGTCCGGGTTGCCGCTGCCGTCTCCCGTGTGCTGGCCGGGTGGCTACCGCCGAGTCCGCCTCGCCTGGCCAGCCTCCCTCGCACCGGCTGCTCCTCTGCCCGTCTCCGGCTGATCCGGGCCCGGCTCCGCCCGCCGCCGGCTCCCTGTGCCCGTGGCGGCCTGCTCCGGTCCCGCTGCACCGGCTGCGGTGCCCCGACACCTCCCCACGCCGGCTCGGCCGCGCGCGTCTGCCTCGACACGACCTCGCTGCCGTGTCACCCACTGCGCCAGCTGCGGCTCCCTACCGCCTCACGCAGAACCTCCGTTTCCTGCGCCGGCCGGCCTCGCCGCGCCCGCCTGCTCCCGCAGCCAGCTTGCCACCAGCCGGCTTCACGCACGCGATGTGGCTCACCCACCAGGTCATGCCCCAGTCGGCTGTTCGAGAAGAGAGAAGGGGCCGGCTGGAAAGAGTTTCCGATTAAGAAAAAGAGAGAAAAGACCAGTTGCTCAGCCGGACAGAGAAAGTGGCCGAGTGCCCAAAAAAGAGAAAAAGGAAACGTGAGGTCGGCTGGGGGAGAAAGAAAAGTCAAGAGATGCTACCGGCTGAAAAAGAAAAAGTGTGTACGGATTCACCTGGTACATGCATGCATGCTTGGCCTGGTGCACATGCATGTCCGGCTGTGCCTGGCCGGGTACACATGCATGCACATCCGCCGTGTGGCTGGCTGGCATGCCTATCAGCATCCCCGCTGCAGCCGGATGGCTAGCTCCCGACCGCTACCTACGCCGGCTGCTGCGCCCGTGCATTCTGCTGCCAGTTGGTAAAAGAAAAAGACAAAGAAAGAAAGAAAAAGGGAAGAAGAAGTGTCCCTCCGGTTGCATTGGCGGACAAAGAGAAGAAGAAAGAAGACAAAGTAGTCGCCGGGAGAACCGGCCTGACTGCCTAGCAGTCAGCCCGAATCTCGGGGGCTACACCCAGCGGGTGCGCTGACGCGCCCCCACGAGAAAGAAGACAAAGTGGTCGCCGGGAGATCCGGCCTGACTTCTTAGCAGTCGGCCCGAAGCTCGGGGGCTACACTCAGTGGGTGCGTTGGCACGCCCCCACGGAAGATTGCAAGAAGCAAAAAACAAGAAGAGTTTTGTCCGGCTACCAGCAGCCGGCAGAAGAGAAAAAAAAGAAGAAGAAAAAGGGCGCTGCAAGATGCCTCGCCACCTGGCCGGTCGAGCCTGACCGGCGCCTTCCTTCGCGCCACCGGGACCCCCCCCCCCTTCGAGCACCCCGGGGCTCGAAGGCCACACCCAGCGGGTCCACCGGTGCGCTCCGCGAGCGCCGACCCGTGTCGGTTGTCTTCGGCAAACTCCGCCTCGGCTACACGAAAATCAATGTGAGCTCTTCACCCGCATATTTTTGCACCACGAAAGCACGGATAGCCTCGAGCGATGCGCGGGGGCTATCTCCGCATTTTATTACAATTGCATCACTGTTCACCCCGGCGCCATACAGAGTTGGCTCGGGGGCTGGCCGCTTGGCCTGAGACGTATTTTACCGCGGACGGCTTAGTAGCATGTGCAGTACCAAAGGCCCACCTCTCAGCCACAGACCGCAGAGCAGCTGTCCGGCAAGCGAGAGCAAAAGCTGGAGGTCACCCCACGCGAAAAACATCTGAGAAGAGAAACGCTTCGGACGACCTGACTGAGGGAGTCCTGGATTAGGGGGTGTCCGGATGGCCGGACTATGACCTTTGGCCGGACTCCCAGACTATGAAGATACAAGATTGAAGACTTCGTCCCGTGTCCGGATAGGACTTTCCTTGGCGTGGAAGGCAAGCTTGGCGATACGATATGTAGATCTCCTCCTATTGTAACCGACTCTGTGTAACCCTAGCCCTCTCCAATGTCTATATAAACTGGAGAGTTTTAGTCCGTAGGACGAACAATAATCATACCATAGGCTAGCTTCTAGGGTTTAGCCTCTCTGATCTCATGGTAGATCAACTCTTGTACTACCCATATCATCAATATTAATCAAGCAGGAGTAGGGTTTTACCTCCATCGAGAGGGCCCGAACCTGGGTAAAAACCTCGTGTCCCTTGTCTCCTGTTACCATCTGCCTAGACGCACAGTTCATGACCCCCAACCCGAGATCCGCCGGTTTTGACACCGACATTGGTGCTTTCATTGAGAGTTCCTCTATGTCGTCACCTTTAGGCCCGATGTCTTCTTTGATCATCAACCATGACGCGGTCCAGGGTGAGACTTTTCTCCCCGATAGATCTTCGTGTTCGGCGGCTTCGCACTGCGGGACAATTCGCTTGGCCATCTGGAGCAGATCGAAAGCTACGCCCCTGGCCATCAGGTCAGATTTGGAAGTTTGAACTACACGGCTGACATCTGCGGGGACTTGATCTTCGATGGATTCGAGCCACAGCCGAGCGCGCCGCACTGTTACGATGGGCATGATCTAGCTCTGCCGCAGGACAGCGCCCAGAGCGCCGCTCAGGTGTCCGCTCCGACCCTTAGCTCGGAGCCGACCGCGCCAGTCGGGGACGGACGGTTGGACGCCGCCCCGGGAGCTGCAATCTCTACGGCGATCGAGCCAAATACCAGCCTAGTCCTTTGTGAGGCCTGTGACTCCAAGGTGCCGGACTCCTTTCCGGACTCCGAATCTTCCGCACCCCTTCTGATCGAACCCAATTGGGCTCCGATCATGGAGTTCACCGCCGCAGGCGTCTTTCAGCACTCGCCCTTTGGCGACATCCTGAATTCACTAAAGTCCCTCTCTCTGTTAGGAGAGCCCTGTCTGGACTATGGTCAGCAAGGTTGGGATGCAGACGACGAAGAAATTCGAAACCCACCCACCACCCACTTCATAGCCACTGTCGATGATTTAACCGACATGCTCGACTTCGACTCCGAAGACATCGACGGTATGGACGCCGATGAAGGAGACGACCAAGAACCAGCACCTATAGGGCACTGGAAAGCCACCTCGTCATATGACATATATATGGTGGACACCCCAAAAGCAGGGAATGGCGATGAAAAAATGGAGGATGACCCCTCCAAGAAACAACCTAAGCGCCGGCGTCAGCGGCGCCGCTCTAAATCCCGCCAAAGCAAAAACGGCGAGTCCGGCACTGGAGATAACAACACCTCGGACAGTGCCGAAGACAACCCCCTCCAGCAGGATTCAGCGCAGGAGGACGGAGAAGCCAGCCCTCATGACAGAGCGGCAGACAGGGAGGTCGAGGACGACAATTATATGCCTCCCTCCGAAGACGAGGCAAGCCTCGACGACGACAAATTTGTCGTGCCAGAGGATCCTGTCGAACAAGAGCGTTTCAAACGCAGGCTTATGGCCACGGCAAGCAGCCTCAAGAAAAAATAGCAGCAGCTTAGAGCTGACCAAGATTTGCTAGCCGACAGATGGACTGAAGTCCTGGCGGCTGATGAGTACAAACTCGAACGCCCCTCCAAGAGCTACCCAAAGCGCAGGCTGCTACCCCAACTAGAGGAGGAAGCAACTAAACCTACATCACCAGCGTATGATGCGGCCGATCGGCCACCCCGTGGCCACGACAGAGAGGCCTTTCGGCCCTCAACTCAAGCCGCACCTCGGCGCCGCTCAAAAAATACCAGAGCACGGGGAAACGCACCAGACCTGCGAGACATATTGAAGGATAAGGCAAGGCAAGCAAGATCAATCTATGGATTGCGTGGGCTCCCCACGTCACGTGATGATAACCGTCACGCCGGATATGACAAATACGGCCAGGCCGAACACAACAAACAAAGCGCATCCGAGCTACGTCGTGATATACCCAGTACAGAGGCGCCGCACACCCACTATGCTTCACGGACGAAGTAATGGATCATCAAATCCCCAAGGGCTTTATACCCGTAAACATCAAATCATACGATGGCACAACAGATCCTGCGGTATGGATCGAGGATTATCTCCTTCATATCCACATGGCCCGTGGTGATGATCTACACGCCATCAAATATCTCCCGCTCAAGCTTAAAGTACCAGCTCGGCATTAGCTTAACAGCCTGCCAGCAGAGTCAATTAGTTGCTGAGAGGACCTGGAATCCGCATTCCTTGACAACTTCCAGGGTACTTATGTGCGACCACCAGACGCCGATGATCTAAGCCACATAATTCAGCAGCCAGAGGAATCGGCCAGACAATTCTGGACGCGGTTCCTAACCAAGAAAAATCAAATAGTCGACTGTCCGGACGCAGAGGCTCTTGCAGCCTTTAGGCACAACATCCAAGACGAATGGCTTGCCTGGGACCCAGGACAGGAAAAGCCTAAATCTATGGCAGCCCTCATGACACTCATGACCCGCTTTTGCACGGGAGAAGACAGCTGGCTAGCTCGTAGCAATAACGGCGATAATACTGAGGATACGGCAGTTAATGCCGGATTCAGAGGCTCTAAACCCGGTCAGCGGAAGAAGCCATTCAAAAGAAATCCTCCGGGCCCATCCAGTTTAGACCAGATACTCGATCGCTCATGCCAGATACACGGCACCCCCGAACAACTAGCCAATCACACCAACATGGATTGTTGGGTGTTCAAGCAGGCAGGCAAGTCAAGTGCCGAAAACAGAGACAGGGGGCTGCATAGCGATGATGAGGAGGAGCCCCGGCCGCCGAACAACAGAGGACAGAAGGGCTTCCCCCCACAAGTGCGGACGGTGAACATGATATACGCAACCCATATCCCCAAAAGGGAGCGGAAGCGTGCTCTCAAGGACGTCTATGTGTTGGAGCCAGTCGCCCCAAAGTTCAACCCATGGTCCTCCTGCCCGATCACTTTTGATCGAAGGGACCACCCCACTAGCATTCGTCACGGCAGATTTGCCGCATTGGTCCTAGACCCAATCATTGACGGATTTCACCTCACTAGAGTCCTCATGGATGGCGGTAGCAGCCTGAACCTGCTTTATCAGGATATAGTGCGAAAAATGGGTATAGATCCCTCAAGGATTAAACCCACAAAGACGACCTTTAAAGGCGTCATACCAGGTGTAGAAGCCAGCTGTACAGGCTCAGTTACACTCGAAGTGGTCTTCGGATCCCCGGATAATTTCCGAAGCGAAGAGTTAATCTTCGACATAGTCCCGTTCTGCAGTGGCTACCACGCCCTGCTCGGACGAACCGCATTCGCAATTTAATGCGGTGCCGCACTACGCATATCTCAAGCTCAAGATGACAGGCCCTCGCGGAGTCATTACGGTCAATGGAAACACCGAACGCTCTCTCTAAACAGAGGAGCACACAGCGGCCTTGGTGGTGGAAGTACAAAGTAGCCTCTCAAGGCAATCCTCCAATCCGGCTATTAAATGTCCGGACAACGTCAAGCGCACCCAAAGTAACCTACAACAAAACCGTCTTGCACGTTTCGAGCAAGCATAGCAATACGGCCCCAACCCCAGCCCTCGCGGGATTGCGATAGCAGTACCACGCGTACATAATTACGCTCTGGAAATACCATGGGCATAAGGGGAGGGGCACAACCACGGCACGCCCAGAATGTGGCTCAACCGCACTAGGGACTCCCGATTTTGCCATTTCTTCCTTTTTCTTTTTATATATACTTTCAGGACTCCACTATTCGGAAGGCCTGTCCGGCAATACACTCGCCGAACACACGATGCAACAGCCAGGGAGACAACAAGCCACGTCAAATGTCCAGGTGGTCTCTATAACGAGCTAAATACCTGTCTTACTTAAAGTCTCGCAGCTTGCCCCTGGAGGGGGACATGTCAAATAATCCCATCTCTTGCGTATTGCACTATTTGTATTGTCCTGCTCTCATAGCAACCCCTTTTTAATAAACAATATATAGCTCTTGTCCGTTATTGTATTCATTTATTTTTATATAAATATGTTCAGTCATGACATTATGAAACCGTACACTTTGGTACGGCCAATACACCAGGGGCTTAAGTACCCCATAATACGGTGTGAGAAGACCGAACACTCTCATGAGTGCGGCACCCCGAACTTATAGCACTATATGCATCGGCTGCGAATCATGTCTTGGGTCAATAGTTGGGTTTGCCCGGCTCCCATGTTTTGGTACCTTACGTTCCGCTATGTCGGCTAAGGTAGCGCTGGGAGAACTACTGCGATTGTGCCCCAGTTGAGCTGGGTTAACACCTCAGTAGAGAAAGCTAAAACTGACCGTCATAATAGGGCGAGAGACCGGTCGCTGTTCGAGAGGTTTTTCGAGTCCTTAAAGACTTATGCCGCTTAGAGCGAGGAGCTGGCTTTGTCCATCCTAGGCGTGGATAGCGCCCCGAACTCGGTCTTCCAAATACTAGGGGCGTCACTGAAATTTAAAATTATAGAATTCTATGGCTAAGTGAGAGTGATAAAGCATTATAAGTCCGATGGCCTTGTTCGTTGTGCTGAGCGCCTCCCTCGACGGACCCAAAAATGGGAACAAGAGCGCTCAGGTTTATCCCGAACACCCCAGCACTTGTGGCATGGGGGTAGAAGCCGATGACTTTCATTTCTCAGATTTAATAAACGGCCGCACAGAAGGTAATACTTTAAATTCAAAAAGCGTTGCTTAGCGCATATGAACAAGTTTTTAGCGCACAGGACAAACACGAGCGAGTTTACTCAAAAATTACATCCCTGGTACATTCATCTGCCACACGACGGGCACCCTTCAGGATGCCCTCATAATACATCTCGGGCCGGCGATGCTCCTTCCCCTCCGGTGGCCCTTCTATCACCAGCTTCTCAGCATCTAGCTTGCCCCAGTGCACTTTAGCATGGGAAAAAGCCCTACCGGCGCCTTTGATGCATACGAAGCGCTTGATGACTTCAAGTCGGGGACACGCATCCACTAGCCGCCGCACCAGCCTAGAGTAGCTCAAAGGCATGACCTCCCCAGGCCACAGCCGGCCTATCAGGCCCTTCATGGCCTGTTCGGCTGCCTTATGAAGCTTGACCAGCTGCTTCAGCTGGTCACTCAGGGGCACCAGGGATTCGGCCTCAGCATACTGGGACTAGAACACCTTCTCCGTCGAGCTCCCTTCCTCGGCCCGATAGAATGCGGCGGCGGCGGATACACTGCGAGGCAGATCTGTGAATGCTCCTGGAGAGCTCCGGATTCAGGTAAGTAACAAGTAATTTGCTTTCACGTGCTTGCTTTGCATAAAGAATGCCTTACCCGCCGCAATCCTTTTCATCGCCTCAATTTCCTGGAGGGCTTTTTGGGCTTCGGCCTTGGCAGATTTGGCGCTTTCAAGTGCCGAGGCAAGCTCGGACTCTCGAGTCTTCGAGTCAAGCTCTAACCTCTCATGTTTTTTCACAAGAGCATCGAGCTCTTGCCGCACCTCCACCACCCGCGCCTCTTGCTTTTCTCGCTCAGTGTGCTCCACGGCCGCATTGTCTTTGGCCTTGGATAACGCTTCCTTCAGGGCCGCCACCTTGGATGTGGCCCCTGCAACATTCAGGTTGGTCCTGTCATTATTTGCAACCAGGTATTTTTTATATACTTACATAAGGTATTACATACCTTCCTTGTCCTCGAGCTGCTTCTTGGCACGGCCGAGCTCGTTCTCGGACCGCTCGAGGCTCTGCTTCAATGCATCGACCTCCGTAGTCAGTGCGGCAGAGGTCAGCAGCGCAGCCTGCATTCCCATATTGACATATTTATGTTAGACTCCTGCGTATATCTTTTTTAGATCCTCAGTCCGGCTTTTCTTTCCGAACACCAAACTGAGCATCAGGGGCTACTGTCTATGCAGTAACATTTTTATATGTTTTAAATACATACCTCAAAGCCTGTTAGAAGGCTGGTACAGGCTTCAGTCAGCCCGCTCTTGGCGGACTGAACCTTCTGAATCACCGCACTCACAACAGTGCGGTGCTCCTCGTGCATGGAGGCGCCGTTAAGCACCTCCAGCAAATTGTCCGGCACCTCCGGTTGGACGGAGGCCACCGGCGTCGTAGGCTTGCCCTTCTTGCGAAGGGGCCGCCTGCCGGACTCCGGAACCACTGAAGGTTCAGGAGCGGTGTTCGGCCCAGGGCCGGACTTAGATCCCCCTGGGGCTTCATCCCCATTGGGCCTGGAGTCCAGGAGGTCACCTTGCGTCGCCTCCAGGACCACCTCCTCCTGGTTTAGTCCCTTTTGGGACTCCACCTCGGCATCGTCCGTAGGGCGAGGGGAGGAGGCCGTCGGGAGTGAAGCGCTATTCACATCTGACGAATCCAGGGAGCCGCTCGACGAATCTCCGAGTTGAGCCTTGGGCGGACTGCATGATTGAATTCGGTGTCAGAAGGTACTGTACAATAGAGGAGCGATGTAAGTTATTCTGGTATCCGGATACTTACGATTTTGCCAGGGGCTTCGCCCTGGATGGCCATTCCTCTCCGCCGTCGTCGGCGTCGGAGGCGTAGTCCGGAAGAAGGGTCTTCCCCTTCTTGGACCCTCCGGCCTCCCCAGTTGGGGCGGCCTTCCTTTTCTCTCCTCCCCCTGCTAGAGGGGGAGAGGCTTCTTCTTCCTCCTCCTCGTCTTCGAAGGCAGAGCACTCTTCGGGGTCGTCGGGCGATGAATCCGACACCACCAGGCGTCGGGAACTCTTTCGAGTCCCTGTGGCCTTCTTCTTAGCCTTCTTCTCCGGCACCACGTGAGGTGCCGGAACCAGCAGCTTCGTCAAGCGTGCATCTGCTGGGCCTTCGGCCAAAGGGGCCGGACAGTCAAACTGTTCAGACGTCCTCTTCCAGTCTTGTTAAAGGAGCGGGAGTTTAGATCCTGCATAGAGTCCAACTATGAAAATCAAGTGTCCTGTAAAGGATAAAAACAAGCTTACTTCGGTGGCTTGGCGCTTGGCGCAGAATCCGCGATCCTCGGTGACGGGAGGGGAGACCTCGGAGCTCTTGAATAGCACCTTCCAGGCGTCCTCGTGCTTTGTGTCAAAGAGCCGGGACAGAGTTTGGTGCTGGGCCGGGTCGAACTCCCACAAGTTGAAGGCCCGTTGTTGACACGGGAGGATCCGGCGGAAGAGCATGGCCTGGACTACGTTGACAAGTTTAACCTTCTTGTTCACCAGGTCTTGGACGCAGGTTTGGAGTCCGGTCACCTCTTTCGGATTACCCCACAACAGGCCCGTCTCTTTCCAAGATGTGAGCCGTGTGGGGATGCCAGATTGGAATTCGGGGGCCGCTGCCCACTCAGGGTCACGCGGCTCGGTGATGTAGAACCACCCGATTGCCACCCTTTGATGGTTTCCACGAAGGAGCCCTCAAGCCATGTGACGTTGGGCATCTTGCCCACCATGGCACCTCCGCACTCCGCTTGCCGGCCGCCCACGACCTTCGACTTGACGCTGAAGATCTTCAGCCATAGGGCGAAGTGAGGCTTGATGCGGAGGAAGGCCTCGCACACGATGATAAACGCCGAGATGTTGAGGATGAAGTTCGGGGCCAGATCATGGAAATCCAGGCCGTAGTAGAACTTGAGCCCCCGGACAAATGGGTGAAGTGGGAAGCCCAGTCCGCGGAGGAAATGGGTGAGAAACACCACCCTCTCATGGGTCCTAGGGGTGGGGATGAGTTACCCCTCATCTGGGAGCCGGTGCGCGATGTCATTAGACAAGTATCCGGCTTTCCTCAACTTTTTGATGTGCCCCTCCGTGAAGGTGGAGGCCATCCATCTACCTCCCGCTCCGGACATGATTGGAGAAGGATGAGGTGGGAAGTGCGGACTTGGGCGCTGGAGCTCGAGTACACAGGAATGGATAAGCGAAGGAGGAAGAAGGCGTAGATGGAAAGGGTGGATCCTTATCCCCTTATATGGGCGGCCGAAACTATGAGCCCCCACCAGCCTAATAAAATTCGCTTATCTCCCAAGCGCCGCGATTAATGGTGCGGTTGGGTTACCCACGCCCGTATTGATGAGAATCCCGGAATAAGGGGACACGATCTCTGCTTTGACAGGACGAGCCAAGGAAACCGCCTCGCTAAACACGCTGAGGTGGGACAGTAAAACGAATAAAGGCTTGGTTGTGGCATGATGTCACGCTATAGAATGTGTCAGCAGATTAGATTTGTGCGAGTATTATTCTCTCTACGGTGGTATGTGGAAACTATTTTACAGAGCCGGACACTATCCTTGTGTTCAACATCTTCTATGAGGTATTCGGAGGAGGAACCCGCCTTGCAATGACGAAGACAATTTGCGCGCCGGACTCGTCGTCATTGAAGCCTGGTTCAGGGGCTACTGAGGGAGTCCTGGATTAGGGGGTGTCCGGATGGCCGGACTATGACCTTTGGCCGGACTCCCGAACTATGAAGATACAAGATTGAAGACTTCGTCCCGTGTCCGGATAGGACTTTCCTTGGCGTGGAAGGCAAGCTTGGCGATATGATATGTAGATCTCCTCCCATTGTAACCGACTCCGTGTAACCCTAGCCCTCTCCGGTGTCTATATAAACCAGAGAGTTTTAGTCCATAGGACGAACAACAATCATACCATAGGCTAGCTTCTAGGGTTTAGCCTCTCTGATCTCGTGGTAGATCAACTCTTGTACTACCCATATCATCAATATTAATCAAGTAGGAGTAGGGTTTTACCTCCATCGAGAGGGCCCGAACCTGGGTAAAAACATTGTGTCCCTTGTCTCATGTTACCATCTGCCTAGACGCACAGTTCGGGACCCCCTACTCGAGATCCGCCGGTTTTGACACCGACACCGACCATTTCCTTTATGAGTATCTGCTCGGTTAAATCCGCTCTCAAAGTCTGAGTAATGTACACTCCGCTTCACGGCCCACTCTCAGCCACAAACCGCAGAGCGGCTGTCCGGCGAGCGAGAGCACAAGCCAAAAAGCGGAGGGAACACGAAAAAGATTGAAAGGGGCTCGAACGAAACCGAGTCAGCACCCTTCGCATAAAACTTGCAATACTAAAAGCAATCATTTTATATATCTGTGTGGACTAACTTTGTCTTTTGCATGATCATTTCCGTGAACACCCACCAAAAAACCTCCGCCCAACTTTGCCAAGTTGCCCGGAGGCTTGGGGGCTACTGTCGGAGTAATTGGCGACGGGTACCCCGAAGACGGCAAGACAATAAATCAAGACATCACGGCTGGAAAAGCCCCTCAGTCTGACTGCCCCGGCCGCTCCTGTCGGCTCCTCGTCTGACTGCTCTGCTCGGCCGGCTGCCGGCTGCCGACTGCGCCAACCAGCCAGCTACCGAGAGTGTCGACCAGTCTGCTGCCGACTGCAGCCTGACCCAACACCGACAAGACGGACGTACCCGAGCACTATTCACGTGTCATCTCAGCCATCATGTATAGTGTCACTTGTCCCCTGGCACTATTTATGAAGTGACTCAGGGGACAAGGATGACACCCACCATGCCTTGCCCATGCCACTACCTAGCTTACTCTCTAAGCTATCCCACACTATATAATGAGCATCCATCCATCCATCCAGGGAGACACATTCATGCATGCATGCTAGCTAGCAAGATAGCTAGCTAGCACACACACACACTCATCCATTTCATGCGGCCACATAACATTCGGCCATGGACAGATACTTGTGCTCATCCGGCCACCCGCATATGTAAAGCCAGATGCCTATGGCACTAAGATGAGATACAGCTCCAGGAGCACTCTGTACCAGATATACCACATATACTCAGACATGCAGGAGTAAGGGTGTTATCTCTCCGGAGAGCCCCGAACCTGGGTAAACTAGCGCGTGATACTCGGATACCCGTCCCTGGATATTTCAGCAGCAGTCTTGCCCTCACATGATAAGCCATCCGTTGGCATATGTCGCACCCAACCCCTGACAGGGAGTCCACGAGGCAGGGGGGTGCGGACTAGGGGGCGCGTCCTCCACCCTAGTGGTGCCCTCGGGACTCCACTCCGATAGCTTTGCGTTCTAGTATTTTTTTTTATTTTCCAAAAATATTCTCCGCTGATTTTCAACGCATTCCGAGAACTTTTATTTTTGCACAAAAACAACACCATGGTAGGTGTGCTGAAAACAGCGTCCGCCCGGGTTAGTTCTAACCAAATCATACCAAAATCAAGTAAAAATATTATAAACATGGCATGAATACATCAAATATATAGATACGTTGGAGACGTATCAAGCATCCTCAAGCTTAATTCCTGCTCGTCCTCGAGTAGGTAAATGATAAAAACAGAATTTTTGATGTGGAATGCTACCTAACATATTTATCAATGTAATCTTCTTTATTGTGGTAAGATTCAGATCCATAAGATTCAAAACAAAAGTTTAATGTTGACATGAAAATAAAAATACTTCAAGCATACTAACAAAGCAATCATGTCTTCTCAAAATATCATGGCCAAAGAAAGCTATCCCTACAAAATCATATAGTCTGGCTATGCTCTATCTTCATCACACAAAATATTTAAATCATGCACAACCCTGATGGCAAGCCAAGCAATTGTTTCATAATTTGATGTTCTCAAACTTTTTCAATCTTCACGCAATACATGAGCGTTAGCCATGGATATAGCACTATAGGTGGAATAGAATGGTGGTTGTGGAGAAGACAAAAAGGAGAAGATAGTCTCACATCAACTAGGTGTATCAACGGGCTATGGAGATGCCCATCAATAGATATCAATGTGAGTGGGTAGGGATTGCCATGCAACGGATGCACTAGAGCTATAAGTGTATGAAAGCTCAAAAAGAAACTAAGTGGGTGTGCATCCAACTCGCTTGCTCACGAATACCTAGGGCATTTTTAGGAAGCCCATCATTGGAATATACAAGCCGAGTTCTATAAGGAAAATTCCCACTAGTATATGAAAGTGACACCATAGGAGACTCTCTATCATGAAGATCATGGTGCTACTTTGAAGCACAAGTGTGGTAAAAGGATAGTATCATTGCCCCTTCTCTCTTTTTCTCTCATTTTTTGGGGGCCTTCTTTTTTTTGGCCTCTTTTTTTATGGCCTCTTTTTTTATTTTTATTTTTTGTCCGGAGTCTCATCCCGACTTGTGGGGGAATCATAGTCTCCATCATCCGTTCCTCACTGGGTAATGCTCTAATAATGATGATCATCACACTTTTATTTACTTACAACTCGAAAAATTACAACTCAATGCTTAGAACAAAATATGACTCTATATGAATGCCTCTGGCGGTGTACCAGGATGTGAAATGAATCAAGAGTGACATGTATGAAATAATTATGAACGGTGGCTTTGCCACAAATACGATGCTAACTACATGATCATGCAAAGCAATATGACAATGATGAAGTGTGTCTTAATAAACGGAACAGTGGAAAGTTGCATGGCAATATTTCTCGGAATGGCTATGGAAATGCCATGATAGGTAGGTATGGTGGCTGTTTTGAGGAAGGTATATGGTGGGTGCATGGTACCGGCAAGAGTTGCGTGGTACAAGAGAGGCTAGCAATGATGAAAGGGTGAGAGTGCGTATAATCCATGGACTCAACATTAGTCATAAAGAACTCACATACTTATTGCAAAAATCTATTAGTTATCGCAATGAAGTACTACGCGCATGCTCCTAGGGGGTAGATTGGTAGGAAAAGACCATCGCCCATCCCCGACCGCCACTCACATGGAAGACAATCAATAAATAAATCATGCTCCGACTTCATCACATAATGGTTCAACATACGTGCATGCTACGGGAATCACAAACTTCAGCACAAGTATCTATCAAATTCACAACTACTCACTAGCATGAATCTAATATCACCATCTTCATATCTCAAAACAATCATAAGGAATCAAACTTCTCATAGTATTCAATGCACTTTATATGGAAGTTTTTATTATATCCCTCTTGGATGCCTATCATATTAGGACTAAATTCATAACCAAAGCAAATTACCATGTTGTTTAGAGACTCTCAAAATAATATAAGTGAATCATGAGAGTTCATCAATTTCTTCAAAATAAAACTACCGTCGTTCTCTAAAAGATATAAGTGAAGCACTAGAGCAAACGACAAACTACTCCAAAAGATATAAGTGAAGATCAATGAGTAGTTGAATAATTATGCAACTATGTGAAGACTCTCTAACATTTAAGAATTTCATATCTTGGTATTTTATTCAAACAGCAAGCAAAACCTAATAAAAGAAAATGACGCTCCAAGCAAAACACATATCATGTGGTGAATAAAAATATAGCTCCAAGTAAAGTTACCGATGAACAAATACGAAAGAGGGGATGCCATCCGGGGCATCCCCAAGCTTAGGCTCTTGGTTGTCATTGAATATTACCTTGGGGTGCCTTGGGCATCCCCAAGCTTAGGCTCTTGCCACTCCTTATTCCATAGTCCATCGAATCTTTACCCAAAACTTGAAAACTTCACAACACAAAACTTGACAGAAAACTCGTAAGCTTCGTTAGCATAAGAAAATAAATCACCACTTTTGGTACTGTTGTGAACTCATTCTAAATTCATATTGGTGTAATATCTACTATATTCCAACTTCTCTATGGTTCATACCCTCCGATACTACTCATAGATTCATCAAAATAAGCAAACAACACATAGAAAACAGAATCTGTCAAAAAGCAGAACAATCTGTAGTAATCTGTAACTCTCAAATACTTCTATAACTCCAAAAATCCATAAAAATTAGGTAAACCTAAGAAATTTGTGTACCAATCCATAGCAAAATGAATCAGATAAAAGTCACGTTTCTGTGAATTATAAAAACTAATTTACTGAGCGCAAGAGTTTCTGATTTTCAGCAGGATCAACACAACTATCACCGTAAGCTATCCCAAAGGTATTACTTGGCACTTTATTGAAACAAAAGCTATAAAACATGATTAATACAGTAGCTTAATCATGTGAACACACAAAAATAGTAAGGGTAAAGATACAGCCACGCCTGGTCCTACGACCATGCATGCAGTTGGATTAATGGTGCAAAAGTGTGTTGTGTTCAACCATGATTTAAGCCAAGCTTCGTTTGAGACCCACAAGGAGAAAAGGATTAAATTGCTTTTGTATTCAAGCGCGCAACATGAGGAGTTCCATGTGTTCCTGCTACGAGAAGATAATAAGAAGATAAGCTGGTTTGAAAGGAACAAAATCGATATATATTTCTTGTGTTATTTCTTACCATGCAAGGACTACAACACGATGGTTATGAGAAACTATACGTGTGATATGCTTTCCTTGAAGGAATCCGGTTGGGGCCCACCTGGCAAACTAGATGTAATGCACCAACTTTATTAGAGTCAAGTCAAATTAGTTTCGTTGGTTTAGTACATTCATTTGTACAGGTTGCATGCCAAAAAAATAAGGCACATAACTTAGTAAGGATAGAAAGAGTCCAAAGGATTTTTCTAGATTGCTTTCGCTTGTTAGGTTCGGTTCTTTATTTTTCCAAGATAGAGGTATTGGCTATGTACTATAAATAGCCAGGTTAGTGCATCATTGTAAGGAGGTTATTTTGAGATGAATTAGACACATGTGTGTTTTTTGGCCGTCGGCCATTATCGAGTTTTGAGAAATCTTGTCAAAAGTCTCTACTGGCGTGTGAGTTCCTGCGATGCGACGCGTAGGAGATTACAAGATGAACCTATACGGTTCGTCCATGTTATTCCTTCAGATCGAGGGGTTGGCGTGTTGTTTTTGCGAGGTTTGTGAACATCTTTGTAAACCCGCATCTAGTTCTTGCTGCGATGGAGTTTTGTGCCGTGAAAGATCGGGCCAACAACGGATCGACCCTCGCCTCGAGGTTCGCTTTTCATCAAGTGGTATCAGAGACCGGCGTTTCTCACGGCACTTCGGAGGAGACGGTCGGCATGCCGTCACCAAGGAGCTATTGGAGGCTCTCCGGGGAATTTTTGCTGGAGGAGAAAGGCTATGGTGCTAAACTTTTCCACACCTATTGTAAGGTGGGAGAGAAACTTTGCGCCATGACGATCGACCATGATAGTTCGATCAACGCGGTTGGCGTCGACATGGTGGAGAAGCTGCAACTATCGATGACACCACATCCACGACCATACTCACTAAGGAGGTACCACGACAAGCTCGACATTACGCACCAAACTACGATACTGTTCTCAGTTGGCAAATTTTCTTGTGTGGTTATGTGCGACGTAATTCCGGTACCGATGATTTCTTGTCATATGCTGCTGGGAGAGCCGTGGTACAAGAAAAATAATGCTAGACACGACTACATCACCAATAAATACACTGTCGAACGGGATACAAAATATGTTCTCATGGTCATGGAGAAGAAGTTGTTCAATACGTGGAGGGAAAAACAACTGCTGAAGATGAAGGAGCAAGAAGAAGCAAAGAAGGAAGCTGAAGCTGTTGAATTTCTTTTGCTGCATGTTCATCCTGCAGATCATGTTATTGCTTTAGAAATTGACCCGAAATCAAGGCGTTTTTGCATGAAGGGAGGGAGGATGATACAGCCACGCCTGGTCCTACTACCATGCATGCGGTTGGATTAATGGTGCAAAAGTGTGTTGTGTTCAACCATGATTTAATCCAAGCTTCATTTGAGACCCACAAGGAGAAAAGGATTAAATTGCTTTTGTATTTCTTGTTGAGATCAACAAGCGCGCAACATGAGGAGTTCCATGCGTGCCTGCTACGAGAAGATAAGAAGAAGATGAGATGGTTTGAAAGGAACAAAATCGATATATATTTCTTGTTTTATTTCTTACCATGCAAGGACTACAACACGATGGTTATTAGAAACTATATGTGTGATATGCTTTCCTTGAAGGAATCTGGTTGGGGCCTACCTGGCAAACTAGATGTAATGCACCAACTTTATTAGAGTCAAGTCAAATTAGTTTCGTTGGTTTAGTACATTCGTTTGTACAGGTTGCATGCCAAAAAAATAAGGCACGTAACTTAGTAAGGATAGAAAGAGTCCAAAGGATTTTTCTAGATTGCTTTCGCTTGTTAGGTTCGGTTGTTTATTTTTCCAAGATAGAGGTATTGTCTATGTACTATAAATAGCCAGGTTAGTGCATCATTGTAAGGAGGTTATTTTGAGATGAATTAGACACGTGTATGTTTTTTGGCCATCGGCCATTATCGAGTTTTGAGAAATCTTGTCAAAAGTCTCTACTAGCGTGTGAGTTCCTACAAACGCGACGCGTAGGAGATTACAAGCTGAACCTATACGGTTCGTCCACGTTATTCCTTCAGATCGAGGGGTTGGCGTGTTGTTTTTGCGAGGTTTGTGAACATCTTTGTAAACCCGCATCTAGTTCTTGCTGCGATGGAGTTCTGTGCCGTGAAAGATCGGGCCAACAACGGATCGACCCTCGCCTCGAGGTTCGCTTTTCAGTAAATATTGGGTTGTCTCCCAACAAGCGCCTTTCTTTAATGCCTTTTAGCTAGGCATGATGATTTCAATGATGCTCATGTAAAAGATAAGAATTGAAACACAAAGAGAGCATCATGAAGCATATGACTAACACATTTAAGTCTAACCCATTTCCTATGCATAGGGATTTTGTGAGCAAACAACTTATGGGAACAATAATTAACTAGCATAGGAAGGAAAAACAAGCATAACTTCAAGATTTTAAGCACATAGAGAGGAAACTTGATATTATTGCAACTCCTACAAGCATATATTCCTCCCTCATAATAATTTTTAGTAGCATCATGAATGAATTCAACAATATAACCATCACATAAATCATTCTTTTCATGATCTACAAGCATACAAATTTTATTACTCTCCACATAGGCAAATTTATTCTCATGAATAGTAGTGGGAGCAAACTCAACAAAATAACTATCATGTGAGGCATAACACAATTGAAAATTAAAATCAAGATGACAAGTTTCATGGTTATTATTATTATTTATAGCATACATGTCATCACAATAATCATCATAGATAGCAACTTTGTTCATAATCAATTGGAACCTCTTCCGAAATAGTGGATTCATCACTAAATAAAGTCATGACCTCTCCAAATCCACTCTCATCAATATAATCATCATAAATAGGAGTCATGATATCATCAAAATAAATTTGCTCATCAAAACTTGGGGAACTAAAAATATCATCTTCATTAAACATAGCATCCCCAAGCTTGTGGCTTTACATATCATTAGGATGATGGATATTCAAGGAATTCATACTAATAACATTGCAATCATGCTCATCATTCAAAGATCTAGTGCCAAACATTTTATTGCATTCTTCTTCTAACACTTTGGCACAATTATCAGAATCCTTATTTTCATGAAAGACATTAAAAAGATGAAGCATATGAGGCACCCTCAATTCCATTTTTTTGTAGTTTTCTTTTATAGACTAAACTAGTGATAAAACAAGAAACTAAAAGATTCGATTGCAAGATCTAAAGATATACCTTCAAGAACTAACCACCCCGGCAACGGCACCAAAAAAGAGCTTGATGTCTACTATGCAACCTTATTCTTGTAGACGTTGTTGGGCCTCCAAGTGAAGAGGTTTGTAGGACAGTAGCAAATTTCCCTCAAGTGGATGGCCTAAGGTTTATCAATCCATGGGAGGTGTAGGATGAAGATGGTCTCTCTCAAACAACCCTGCAACCAAATAACAAAGAGTCTCTTGTGTCCCCAACACACCCAATATAATGGTAAATTGTATAGGTGCACTAGTTCGGCAAAGAGATGGTGATACAAGTGCAATATGGATGGTAGATATAGGTTTTTGTAATCTAAAAATATATAAAAACAGCAAGGTAGCAAGTAACAAAAGTGAGCAAAAACGGTATTGCAATGCTTGGAAACAAGGCCTAGGGTTCATACTTTCACTAGTGCAAGTTCTCTCAACAATGATAACATAATTAGATCATATAACAATCCCTCAACGTGCAACAAAGAGTCACTCCAAAGTCACTAATAGCGGAGAACAAACAAAGAGATTATTGTAGGGTACGAAACCACCTCAAAGTTATTCTTTCCAATCAATCCATTGGGCTATTCCTATAAGTGTCACAAACAGCCCTAGAGTTCGTAGTAAATAACACCTTAAGACACAAATCAACCAAAACCCTAATGTCACCTAGATACTCCAATGTCACCTCAAGTATCCGCGGGTATGATTATATGATATGCATCACACAACCTCAGATCCATCTATTCAACCAACACTAAGAACTTCAAAGAGTGCCCCAAAGTTTCTACCGGAGAGTCAAGACGAAAATGTTTGCCAACCCCTATGCATAAGTTCACAAGGTCACTGAACCCGCAAGTTGATCACCAAAACATACATCAAGTGAATCACGTGAATATCCCATTGTCACCACAGATATGCACATGCAAGACATACATCAAGTGTTCTCAAATCCTTAAAGACTCAATCCGATAAGATAATTTCAAAGGGAAAACTCAATCCATTACAAGAAGGTAGAGGGGGAGAAACATCATAAGATCGAACTATAGCAGTGAAGCTCGCGATACATCAAGATCGTGCCAAATCAAGAGAGAGAAAGAGAGAGAGAGAGAGAGAGAGAGAGAGAGAGAGATCAAAAACATAGCTACTGGTACATACCCTTAGCCTCGAGGGTGAAATACTCCATCCTCTTCATGGAGAGCGTCGGGATGATGAAGATGGCCACCGGTGATGATTCCCCCCTCCGGCAGGGTGCCGGAATAGGGTCCCGATTGGTCTTTGGTGGCTACAGAGGCTTCAGCGGCGAAACTCCCGATTTAGGTTTTGTTCTGGAAGTTTGGGGATTTATAGGAGGGGTTGGTGTCGGTTTCACGTTAGGGGGCCCCACAGGGAGTCCATGAGGCAGGGGGCACGCCCTAGGGGGGGCCTAATACGTCTCCAACGTATCTATAATTTTTGATTGTTCCATGCTATTATATTACCTCTTTTGGATGTTTATGGGATTTATTTTACACATTATTATCATTTTTGGGAGTAACCTACTAACCGGAGGCCCAGCCCGTGTTGCTGTTTTTTTTGCCTATTTTAGTATTTCGAAGAAAAGGAATATCAAACGGAGTCCAAACGGAATGAAACCTTCGGGAGCGTGATTTTTGGAACGAACGTGATCCAGAGGACTTGAAGTGCAAGTCAAGAAGCAGCCGAGGCGGCCATGAGAGGGTAGGGCATCCCCCCTATAGGGCGCGCCCCCTGTCTCGTGGGCCCCTCGGGCGGCCACCGACGTACTTCTTCCTCCTATATAAGCCTACATACCCCGAAAACATCCAGGGAGCACCCGAAACACAATTTCCACCGTTGTAACCTTTTGTATCCGTGAGATCCCATCTTGGAGCCTTCGCCGGCGCTCCGCTGGAGGGGGAATCGACCACGAAGGGCTTCTACATCAACACCATAGCCCCTCCGATGAGTTGTGAGTAGTTTACCATAGACCTTTGGGTCCATAGTTATTAGCTAGATGGCTTCTTCTCTCTTTTTGGATCTCAATACAATGTTCTCCCCCTCTCTTGTGGAGATCTATTCGATGTAAACTCTTTTTGCGGTGTGTTTGTTGAGATCCGATGAATTGTGGGTTTATGATCAAGTTTATCTATGAATAATATTTGAATCTTCTCTGAATTCTTTTATGTATGATTGAGTTATCTTTGCAAGTCTCTTCAAATTATCAGTTTAGTTTGGCCTACTATATTGATCTTTCTTGCCATGGGAGAAGTGCTTAGCTTTGGGTTCAATCTTGCGGTGTCCTTACCCAGTGACAGAAAGGGTTGCAAGGCACGTATTGTATTGTTGCCATCGAGGATAAAAATATGGGGTTTATATCATATTGCATGAGTTTATCCCTCTACATCATGTCATCTTGCTTAATGCGTTACTCTGTTCTTTATGAACTTAATACTCTAGATGCAGGCAGGAGTCGGTCGATGTGTGGAGTAATAGTAGTAGATGCAGGCAGGAGTCGGTCTACTTGTTGCGGACGTGATGCCTATATACATGATCATGCCTAGATAATCTCATAATTATTCGCTTTTCTATCAATTGCTCGACAGTAATTTGTTCACCCACCGTAATACTTATGCTATCTTGAGAGAAACCTCTAGTGAAACCTATGGCCCCCGGGTCTATCTCTTATCATATTTGCTTCCAATCTACTTTTATTTGCATCTTTACTTTTTGCATCTATATTATAAAATACCAAAAATATATTTATCTTATCATACTATCTCTATTAGATCTCACTTTTGCAAGTGGCCGTGAAGGGATTGACAACCCCTTTATTGCGTTGGTTGCAAGTTCTTTGTTTGTTTGTGTAGGTGTGTGGGACTTTTGAGGAGCCTCCTACTGGATTGATACCTTAGTTCTCAAAAACTGAGGGAAATACTTACGCTACTGTGCTGCATCACCCTTTCCTCTTCAAGGAAAACCAACGCAAGCTCAAGACGTAGCAAGAAAGATTTCTGGCGCCGTTGCCTGGGAGGTCTTCGCTCAAGTCAAGACATACCAAGTACCCATCACAAACTCATCTCCCTCGCATTTACATTATTTGCCATTTGCCTCTCGTTTTCCTCTCCCCCACTTCACCTTTGCCATTTTATTCGCCCTCTCTTTCCCAATCTTCTCTTCTCTCTTTTGTTTGCCCTTTCGTTTGCTCGTTTGGTTGGATTAGATGCTTATTTATTGCTAAATAGAGAACCTAAGATCTATGGATCCTCATCTGCTTGCTAATCTTTTTAAGAGATCCATTTATGATGAACCAATTGCTAGTGAGTTTTGTGCACTAGATTATCTTTATGAAGTTTTGCTTGAAATAAGTGAATCTGAAAAATTGTGATGAAATACTTTATGAAGTGATTCATGATAGATCTTTGAATAAAAAGCATGATTGCAATGATTTTACTATAAATTCTCTTGATGTCAATTATGCGATTAATAGGCAAAACCCTAAGCTTGGGGATGCTAGTTTTGCTATGTCTACTACTTGTTGCAATGATCATGATTGGAGTGATTCTTCTTGTGATTTTGAAAATTTATTTAAGCCCCATGATGAATATGAGATTGATAATAGTGTTTGCAATAATAGTGAAAGTGGGTTTGGAAGTGTCAACTTTAGATCCCACATATTTGGAGAATATTCAATCGTATGATATTTTTGATAAAAGTGGGTTTGGAGAGGTCATGACTTTAGTTAATGATAATCCCACTATCTTGGAAGAGTGTCAACTTTACATGCATGTGGATCGTGTTGGGAATATTTTATGTGATAGCTATTTTGTTGAATTTGCCTATGATCCTACATGTAATTATTATGAGAGAGGAAAATATGGTCGTAGAAATTTTTATCTTATTAAATTACCTCTCGTCATGTTGAGATTGCTATCGTCTCTTTCTTCTTCCTTGCATATGCTAGTTTTTGCTTGCCTTGCAAATTTGTTTGCTTATAATATGCCTATGCATAGGAAGTATGTTAGACTTAGATGTGTTTGTCACGTGTTTCATGATGCTCTCTTTGTGCTTCAATTCTTGTCTTTCATGTGAGCATCATTAAAATTATCAATGCCTAGCTAAAAGGCTTTAAAGAAAAGCGCTTGTTGGGAGACAACCCAATATTTTTCCTTGATGTTATTTAATAAATTTTGCATCTACTTTCTGTTTTGATGTGTTTTTACCTTTTAATTAGTGTTTGTGCCAAGTACTCCCTCCGTTCGGAATTACTTGTCTCGAAAATAGATGTATCTAGATGTATTTTAGTTCTAGATACATCCATTTTCGAGACAAGTAATTCCGAACGGAGGGAGTAGAACCTATAGGATAACCTACGATGGTAGTTGATTTGATTCTGCTGACAAACAGAAACTTTGCGCTCACGAGAAAAAATTCAATAAATAACAGAAACGAGATTTTGCATTGATTATTTTTGATGTTGTTCAATAAAAAAAATCCAGTACGTCCTATTTTGGTAGGATTTTTAGAGTTCCAGAAGTTTGTGTTAGTTACAGATTGCTACAGACTGTTCTGTTTTTGACAGATTTTGTTTTTCGTGTGTTGTTTGTTATTTTGATGCATCTATGGCTAGTATGTAAGGGTATGAACCATAGAGAACTTGGAATACAGTAGGTTTAACACCAATATAAATAAAGAATGAGTTCATTACAGTACCTTATGTGGTGTTTTTTTTCACTAACGGAGCTTATAAGATTTCCTGTTGAGTTTTGTGTTGTGAAGTTTTCAAGTTTTGGGTAAAGATTTGATGAACTATGGAATAAAGAGTGGCAAGAGCCTAAGCTTGGGGATGCCCAAGGCACCCCAAGATATTCAAGAATAGCCAAAAGCCTAAACTTGGGGATGCCCCCGGAAGGCATCCCCTCTTTCGTCTTCGTTCATTGGTAACTTTACTTTGAGCTATATTTTTATTCGCCACATGATATGTGTTTTGCTTGGAGCGTCGTGTATTATATTAGTCTTTGCTTTTTAGTTTACCACAATCATCCTTGTTGTACACACCTTTTGGGAGAAGCCTATTTTATTGAAATTTATTAGAATATGCTATGTGCTTCACTTATATCTTTTGAGCTAGATAGTTTTTGCTCTAGTGCTTCACTTATATCTTTTAGAGCACGACAGTGGATTAATTTTGAAGAAATTGTTGATCTCTCATGCTTCACTTATATTATTTTGAGAGTCTTTTAGAACAGCATGGTATTTGCTATGGTTATAAATTGGTCCTAGAATGATGAGCATCCAAGTTGGGTATAATAAAAACTATCATAAGAAGTGAATTGGATGCTATGATCAACTTGATACTTGATAATTGTTTTGAGATAGGGAGGTAGTGATATTAAAGTCATGCTAGTTGGGTGATTATGAATTTAAAGAATGCTTGTGTTGAAGTTAGCAAGTCCCGTAGCATGCACGTATGGTTAAAGTTGTGTAACAAATTTGAAGCATGAAGTGTACCTGGCTTGTGCATCCTTATGAGTGGCGGTCGGGGACGAGCGATGGTCTTTTCCTACCAATCTATCCCCCTAGGAGCATGCACGTAGTGCTTGGTTTTTGATGACTTCTAAGTTTTTTCAATAAGTATATGAGTTCTTATGACTAATGTTGAGTCCATGGATTATACGCACTTTTACCTTTCCATCATTGCTAGCCTCTTCGGTACCGTGTATTGCCCTTTCTCACCTTGAGAGTTGGTGCAAACTTCGCCAGTGCATCCAAACCCCGTGATATGATACGCTCTATTACACATAAACCTCCTTATATCTTCCTCAAAGCAGCTACCATACCTACCTATTTATGGCATTTCCATAGCCATTCCGAGATATATTGCCATGCAACTTTCCACCGTTCCGTTCATCATCATCATGACATACATTACTTTCGTCATATTGCCATTGCATGATCATGTAGTTGACATCGTATTTGTGGCAAATCCCACCATGCATAATTTTTTATACATGTCACTCTTGATTCATTGCACCATCCCGGTACACCGCCGGAGGCATTCATATAGAGTCATATCTTGTTCTAGTTTCAAGTTGTAATTCATGTGTTGTAATCAATAAAAGTGTGATGATCATCGTTATTAGAGCATTGACCAAAAAGAAAAAAAAGAAATGCCAAAAGAAAAAGAAAAAAAAGGCCAAAGAACAAAAGAAAAGAAAAATAAAAATAAAGGGGCAATGCTACTATCTCTTTTTCCACACTTGTGCTTCAAAGTAGCACCTTGTTCTTCATGTAGTAAGTCTCATATGTTGTGCTTCAAAGTAGCACCTTGTTCTTCATGTAGAGAGTCTCATATGTTGTCACTTTCATATACTAGTGGGAATTTTTCATTATAGAACTTGGCTTGTATATTCCTACGATGGGCTTCCTCAAATGCCCTAGGTTTCATGAGCAAGCAAGTTGGATGCACACCCACTAGTTTTCTTTTGTTGAGCTTTCATTCATTTATAGCTCTAGTGCATCCGTTGCATGGCAATCCCTACTCCTCATGCTGACATCAATTGATGGGCATTCCCATGGCCTGCTGATTATCCTCGTCAATGTGAGACTTTCTCCTTTTTTGTCTTCTACACACAATCACCAATCATTATTCTATTCCACCCATAGTGCTATGTCCATGGCTCACGCTCATGTATTGCGTGAAGGTTGAAACACTACAGGAATCAGCTACTTTGCCATCAGCCACGGCGGACGGCAAAGGCACGTATGGCAGACGGCAAAGGTCTTTGCCGTCCGCCGCTGACGGCAAAAGTGGACGGCAACGTAAGGGACGGCAAAGAGCTACATTGCCGTCCGCTTCGGGCGGCTGACGGCAAAGGGTCCTTTGCCATCAGCTGCCGACGGCAAAGAATACTGACGGCAATAATTGTGTTGTTACTCCGTTAGGTGGTTAACAGCAAGACTTTGCCGTCGGCCGCTGACGGCAAACATCGGAAGGCCTTTGCCGTCCGCCGCTGTAGGCAAAGTTTTTTTTCTCTTTGCCGTCAGCCACTGTTGGCAAACTGACCAAATAGGTCAGCCTCCCAGGAAGCACAGTTGCCTACCACGTGGCCTCTTTGCCGTCCGCTGCTGATGGCAAAGAGACCTTTGCCGTCGGTGGCTGACGGCAAAGAGCCTGCATATTGGCTCTTTTTTCAATTTTTTTAATCCAACAATTTTCACAGCAAATATATATGACATATATAGATATATTTCACAGAGCTATTTAACAGCACATAAGTTTCATCGTACATACATATATAGTTCCATCCACTCATACATAGCAAGTTCCATCAAGATAGCAAAGTTGCACATACATATTACAATGCAAAGTTTCATCAAGATAGCAAGTTCCATCATAGCAAGCTAGAAGAATACTAGATTAGAATGAAATTAAAAACAAGCACTCCATCATAGCAATCTAGCTTCCGAGAAGTGAATGAAATCTGCAAAATGGCAAATAAGAAAGTTAGGAAAAGGTGACTAGAAGAAGAAGACTAGAAGAAGAAGCACGCTATCGTTTGTGAGGTAACTTCGGTGAAATGGATCGTTTATGAGCTAACTTAGGTAAAATGCATCATTTTAGAGCTAATGTAGGTAAAATGGATCGTTTATGAGCTAACTAAGCTAATTATGCCGTTTTTTACATAAGGTAAGTACATGTCATTATTGACCAAACCTAGTTAACTAAGCATATTATAACTAACTTAGGTCATTTTGGAGGAAACAAAGCTAAGTATAGATCGTTTTAGAGCTAACTTGGGTAAAATGGCTGGTTTTGGAGGTCAGTAAGCTTATTAAGTCATTTTGCAGGAAAAGAAGCTACATCTAGGTCATTAAGGTAAGCATATTGGATGAAATAAAGCTAAGTCTAGGTCTTTATGCATTTGTTAAGCAAAAAACTAGAGAAACTTACCTTGATCATGGAGGTGTGGGAGCGGGCTGGCTTAGGCCAGTAGCTGGAGAAGGATCGTGTGATGCTTGTGTGGAGTAACGCTGCACCAAAGATCATTTCCAATGTTTCGTTAGCATGATGACACTCAAATGTTAAGACTAGCAAGTAACGTCCATTAAAATTAAACTCACCGTGGTCTCAGGAGCAATCTCTGGATCAATGGCTATGGAGCCACGGGACCTCCCGCCACTAGATATCATCACCTGCTCTGGATTGTGGGGGATCTGGCTCGGGTTAAAATCCTCCCCTTTCCTCGCCTTCCCCTTGACTTTCTTGTAAGAGGCAGTGTGGGCCATGGCATACAGGTCGTACCCCTCTGGCACCTTATCCGTCTTATTGTAGCATGCCTGAAAGAGAGAAACAAAGTAAATTAGTAATTAAAGGGCTCAAGCTAGCATGATGAATGAATTGCATTAATAATGAAGCAAACCACATTACCCAATTCCGCCCGAACTGATATAAGGTGGAGCTACCTTGATGGTGTGGCACACCTTCAATTTGGGCACGTTTGTCCTTGGCCTCAGTCGGCTCCCCTTCCATCTTTCAACACCTGCCATGACAAAGAGTAAACGAAATTAGTACAACATAAAAAAATACCGGCATGAATAATAATATGTATATCACTTAAGTGTATCATCATCAAATACAACATAAAAAAATTGAATACCTGACACTACTAATAATCTCGATCAGTATCATCAATAAATGCATAATCATCATCATCACTATAATCAATGACGGGCTCATAGGGTTCAGTGGCATCAACATGTGGAAGGCCACCTTTACGTAATCGGTCAAGCATTGAGAGGTCGTCCGCAGCAGTAACCTCTTCTTGTTCCGGCTCTTCTTGTTCCTCCTCTGGGGTGATGTGGGATTCACTGTCGCTGTCTACTTCAATGTTTTGGGGTGAAGTATACCGGTTCTTGAAATGCTTTTTGGAAAGACGTGTCTCTTGGAAGAATTCTCCTTCATATATGTCTGGGTTAATGTGAGGTTCATAATCCTCTTCCTTTGGGGGAGATAGTCTAGCACGTGGCGGCACTTCATAAACGACATCCCAACCTTTCAGATTTGGATTAGTTTGGCAGGCCCAGGGTAGATAGAATACTTGGGTCGCCTGTTGAGCCATAATATAGACATCAGGAACATCTAAATGGGTGCTTTGGTTGATTTCAACTAGCCCTATATGTTCATGAGTCCTTCTAGTCTCCTTTGGCTGAAACCAATAACATTTGAAGACTACCACATTCGGTGGGTTTTCACCATAGAATAGAAGTTCATAAATTGCTTCAACTCTCCCATAATACTCGGTACCTCCTTCGCCGGTAGCAGATACACAACAATTTGTAGACTTTCGGTCGGCCATAGATAGCTCTTTGCCATAGGTACGAAAACGATACCCGTTGATGTCGTATTTGTCAAATGAACGGACATTATAGTCAAAACCATTAGCGACTTGTCTCAATTCGGCGTCCATAGACTCTGAATTAGCCTACAAGTTCAATATGAAAGGATTGTTGCATTACGCACAAATTAGCGAATGAAATGAAATTGTCTAATAGAATTTACCGTTTGTTTGAACCAAGAGATGAAACTAGGATAGCCGCCTCCTTGCTTTGCGAGAAGCTCATACTCTTCGACGGAATCCTTAAGGATCACCGCTCCATACGAGAATAGGGCGACGTATCGACTGTATGAAATATCCAGGAATAAGAGCAGTTCAAAGGAAATAGAAGTTGCGAAACAATGTACTGAGAACTTACTCGATGTACGGCCACACTTCTATCAGGTTGTTGAAGATGTACAACGAAATGGTCCTCCATTCTTCGTTATCCAAAGATACTGGATTTGAAACACTGGCTGGTGTGAGATTGCCTTTGAATAGGCTGAGGTTGGATCCACCCTTTTTAGGCTCGTCAGCATTGTACTGAGGCTTCGGATTATGCAAATGACGATTTTTGGTTTCGTAGTGTGCAGTCACAAAGTTTGCCGCCTCCTCAGTGATGAATGCCTCAGCCATAGACGCTTCAATTCTACGTTTATTTTTACATTTTTCTCGAAGCGTCTTCTGCATCCTCTTAGTTGGGTAGCACCAATGATTTTGCACGGGCCCCCCCAATCTTGCCTCGGTCGGGAGATGCAAAATCAAATGCTGCATTGGATTAAAGAAGCCCGGTAGAAAGATCTTCTCTAACTTGCAGATCAACTCTGGCGCCAACTCTTCCATTTCTTCTAGCACGCCAGGCGATAGTTCTTTCGCACAAAGAACACGGAAGAAATAGCTGAGTTCTGCCAGTATTAGCCAGTCATCCTCAGGGATGAAGCCACGCAAGATCACCGGCATTACCCGCTCAATCCATATGTGCCAATCATGACTCTTGAGACCAAATATCTTCAATTTATCAAGACTCTCTCCCCTCTTTAGATTCGCTGCATACCCATCGGGGAACATCAACTGCATTTTCACCCACAAGATAATTTCCCTCATAGCTGGCCTTCCAAGATTGAACCATGCCTTTGGCTTCGTCCAGTTCTGCTTTCCTTTCGGTTCTTTCATGTTTTGTAACGGCCTATCACATAGCGCCTCCAGATCGACTCTAGCCTTAGTATTATCCTTTGACTTCCCATCTATGCCGAACAATGTACCAAAAAGTGCCTCGGCGATATTCTTCTCAGTGTGCATCACGTCGATGTTATGTGGGCAAAGGAGGTCTTTGAAGTAAGGCAGATCCCATAAGCATGTTTTGTGAGTCCAAGCGTGCTCAGAATTATACCCCTTGAAGTACCCTGGACGCTCTGGATCTGGCTCGAGAGCGTTTAACTGATCCAGGGTCTGTTGGCCTGTCAACGCAGGTGGTGCAGAGTTTTTTACACCTCTACCTCTGATGAAGTTCTTCTTGTCTTTCCTGAACTTATGGCAAGGATCCAGGAACTGTCTATGCATGTCGAAGCAAGAAAACTTGCGACCGGCCTGAAGCCAACGAAACTCAAGAGCTCCCTTGCATGTGGGGCACGCGAACCTTCCATGCACACACCAGCCAACGAATAGCGCATACGCCGGCAAGTCATGCATCGAGTACATGTAACAGACACGCATTATGAAGTTTCGTTTGCTATAGGCATCGTATGTCTTGAACCCATTATCCCAGGCTTCTTGCAATTCGTCCTTAAGCGGCTGCATGTACACATTCATATTTTTCCCCGGATAGTTGGGCCCTGGAATTATCAACGTCAAGAAAATGTTCTTTCTTTGCATAATCTGTCCGGGGGGGGAGATTGAGTGGAAAGACAAATACGGGCAAACAACTGTATTGGGCTGCCGTCATACCAAACACACTGAACCCATCGGTGCTGATGCCGACTCGAGGATGCCTCGGATCTGCCGCTTTGTCAGCATGTAATTCATCAAACTTTTTCCACGCAACATCATCTGATGTGTGTACCATCATCAGATTACCATCTGCATCTAGTTTGGTTCTTTTGCCTGTTTTGTGCCATGTCATCTGTCTGGCCGTCTCTTCGACCATGAAAAGACGTTGAAGTCTTGGTACGATTGGCATATACCGAAGAACACTAACAGGGATTTTGGTTTGTGTCTTCTCACCCATACCGTTGTCTACCACAATATACCTGGAACACTTGCAAATGGGACAATAGTTCAAGTCCGCATAGTCAAGCCTAAATAAGGCACATCCTTTCTCACAGGCATGTATCTTCTCATAGGGCATCTTCAGTGCACGGAGGATTTTGTCCGACTGGTACAGGTTTGCAGGCATTACATGGCCTTTGGGTAGAAAGCGTCCAAATACTGTCATAATTGCGTCATAGCATTCTCTGCCCAAGTTGAACTGAGCCTTCAAAGCCATTACTTGTGAGATGGCATCCAACTGACAAAGCTCAGTGTGCTCGTGGAGCGGACGTTTTGAAGACTCCAACATTTCATTGAAGGCCTTTGCAGATTCCTCCATCTCCTCGCTCGAATCCCGAGCATCATCATAGTCTTGCACCATGTTTTCCATCCCAGTACCATGCTCGTCGGTGCGACGATGATCCACCTCAGCTCGGTCACGTTGGGCAGACTCACCATGAAATGTCCACACCGTATAATCGAGCGTAAAACCATTCTTCTGCAGGTGTTTACCCATTTCAGCCTCTGTCCTCTTTTCCCAATTGTCGCATCGGAAACAGGGGCACCAAGTTTTCCTCTGGCCATTTGCAAATGCGGCTTGCACAAACCCCTTGGTTTTTGTGAACCATTCAGCGCTCCATTTGTTCTGACCAGTGTGACCGGTATACATCCACGCACGATCACTCATCTTGACTTTCAGAGCTACTGGACACACAACAATTATATATATAATTCACCATGTATATATTCATCAGTTGATCTACTTTGTCAATTTTATTACGTCCATGCAACCTACACTCTAATAGGTAATGATAGGTCCTAATCCCACCCGAGTATGTGTAGATTGGGTTCGTTTTCCCATATGCTATGCTCAGGATCCGACGCAAAATTTCGGCAGCACCTCCCCACTGTTCTCCTGATACACGTCTCTGCAATAAATAGAGAGGATGTGTACCCGAAGAACAATAGGGGAGGCACTGACGAAATTTATGCGTCGGATCCGGAGCAAAGCATATGGGAAAACGAACCCAATCTACACATACTCGGGCTGTCCATGGATAGCATTGGACAATTCGAAAGAATCAAGGTTATAAATATGCAAATGCATGCATATTTATAACTATGACGCTTTCGAACGGGAGACACATATTGGTTACGCATACTGATGATTCAAGACACATATATAGCTAGCTACCAAATTTCATGTCATTTGTGCAAATAATTAATGGGGGAGAAGGACATGTCATTTGTGCTCACCCACGAACGAAGGGGCAGAGCTCCTCAAACGCACGGCGAGGTCGTCGAACACCAAACCTCGCAGCGATGAAACAAATGCACATTTAAATCTACCCGATCAACACAATTATATATGATGTTTTTCATAACAAAATCGAAAAATATATGACCTAACTAATAATTCACAAATATATAACCCCGTCGGCCTCTGGAAGGCCAAAGAGCACCTTTTCAGGAGGTTTAGGGGGTCGGGGTGTCATGTCGGTGTCGGGGTGCTGTTTCGGGGTTAGGGTGTCGTGTCGGGGTCGGGGTGTCGGGGTGTGGTGTCGTGGTCTGTGTGTCGGGGTGTGGTGTCGGGGTCGGGGTGTCGGGGTCAGGGTGTCGGGGTCAGGTGTCGAGGTGTGGTGTCGGGGTCGGGGTGTTTCCTTCTATCCTTCTTCTTCTTTCCTTCTCTTCTTCTTCTTTTTTCTTCTTCTTTCCTTTCTTCTTCTTCTTCTATCCTTCTTCTTCTTTCCTTTCTTCTTCTTCTTCTTCTTTCCTTTCTTCTTCTTTCCTTTCTTCTTCTTCTTCTTTTTCATCTTTTTTCTACTTCTTTTACTTCTTTTCTTTTCTTCTATTCTTCTTCTTCTACTTCTTCTACTTCTTCTACTTCTTTTCTTCTTCTTCTTTTTCATCTTTTTTCTACTTCTTTTCTTTTCTTCTTTTTCATCTTTTTTCCACTTCTTCTTCTTTTCTTCTACATATTCTTTTTTCTAACACTAACACTAAATTTTCTTCTTTTCTAGCACAAAATCTAATACTAACACTAACACTAACAATTAAACAAGAATTAAACAGCAAAAAAAGAAAAACAGAAAAAAAAACTCACCGGAGCAGGGGGCGACACTGGCGCCGGGGTGGTGGGTGGGTGGGGGGGCGGCGGGGCTCCGGGGCAGTGGGATGGCCGGGCGGCGGGGGTGGGGGCGGCGCCGGGTGGGAGGGGCGGGGGCGGGGGCAGGGGCGGGAGGGGCGGGGGCAGCACCGGGCGGCGGGACGGTGGGGGCGGTGGCGGGTGGGGGAGGGGTGGGGGCGGTGGGGGGTGGCGAGGGCGGGGCGGCGCCGGGCGGCGGGGGCGGGGGCGGCGGGGGCAGGGGCGGAGGAGGTCGAGGGAGAGAGATGAGTAACGGGCGGGGGAGGGGGCTCGGCCGTTAGTTAGGTTAGTTAGGGTAGCCTTTGCCGTCCGCCCTCCTTTGTCGTCCGCTTTTGTTCATATTTGCCATCTGCGGCGGACGGCAAAGCGGGGGGACGTTAAGTATTTTTTAACCAGCTCCTCAGTGGGGCCCCCTCCCTCTTTGTCGTCTGCTAGCGGACGGCAAAGAACAGGCTGATGGCAAAGGCTTTCTTTGCCATCAGCCAGTTCTTTGCCGTCTGCTTTCAGGTAGCTGATGGCAAAGAGCTTCTTTGTCATCTACTAGCTGACGGCAAAGAGCTGGCAGATGGCAAAGTAGCTGATTCCAGTAGTGAAAGAGTTTGAGATTATTTAAGTACGAAACAATTGCTTGGATTGTCATCGGGGGTATAGAAGTTGGGAACATCTTTGTGTGACGAAAATGAAGCATAGCTTAACTATATGATTTTGTAGGGATGAACTTTCTTTAGCCATGTTATTTTGAGAAGACATGATTGCTTTTATTAGTATGCTTGAAGTATTGCTATTTCTTTTGTCAATATGAACTTTTATTTTGAATCACTTGGATCTGAACATTCATGCCACAATAAAGAGAAATTACATTGAGAATTATGCTAGGTAGCATTCCACATCAAAAATTCTGTTTTTATCATTTACCTACTCGAGGATGAGCAGGAATTAAGCTTGGGGATGCTTGACACGTCTCCAACATATCTATAATTTTTTATTGTTCCATGCTATTATATTACCTCTTTTGGATGTTTCTGGGCTTTATTTTACACATTATTATCACTTTTGGGACTAACCTACTAACCGGAGGCCCAGCCCGTATTGCTGTTTTTTTGCCTATTTCATTATTTCGAAGAAAAGGAATATCAAACGGAGTCCAAATAGAATGAAACCTTCGAGAGCATGATTTTTGGAATGAACGTGATCCAGAGGACTTGGAGTGCAAGTCAAGAAACAGCCGAGGCAGCCACGAGAGGGTAGGGCGCCCCCCCCCCTATAGGGCGCCCCCCTGTCTCATGGGCCCCTCGGGCGGCCACCGACGTACTTCTTCCTCCTATATAAGCCTACATACCCCGAAAACATCCAGGGAGCACCCGAAACACAATTTCCACCGCCGTAACCTTCTGTATCCACGAGATCCCATCTTGGAGCCTTCGCCGGCGCTCCGCCAGAGGGGGAATCGACCATGGAGGGCTTCTACATCAACACCATAGCCTCTCCGATGAGTTGTGAGTAGTTTACCACAGGCCTTCGGGTCCATAGTTATTAGCTAGATGGCTTCTTCTCTCTTTTTGGATCTCAATACAATGTTTTCCCCCTCTCTTGTGGAGATCTATTCGATGTAAACTCTTTTTGCGGTGTGTTTGTCGAGATCCGATGAATTGTGGGTTTATGACCAAGTTTATCTATGAATAATATTTGAATCTTCTCTGAATTCTTTTATGTATGATTGAGTTATCTTTGCAAGTCCCTTCGAATTATCAGTTTGGTTTGGCCTACTAGATTGATCTTTCTTGCCATGGGAGAAGTGCTTAGCTTTGGGTTCAATCTTGTGGTGTCCTTACCCAGTGACAGAAAGGGTTGCAAGGCACGTGTTGTATTGTTGCCATCGAGGATAAAAAGATGGGGTTTATATCATATTGCATGAGTTTATCCCTCTACATCATGTCATCTTGCTTAATGCGTTACTCTATTCTTTATGAACTTAATACTCTAGATGCAGGCAGGAGTCGGTCGATGTGTGGAGTAATAGTAGTAGATGCAGGCAGGAGTCGGTCTACTTGTTGCGGACGTGATGCCTAAATACATGATCATGCCTAGATAATCTCATAATTATTCGCTTTTCTATCAATTGCTCGACAGTAATTTGTTCACCCACCGTAATACTTATGCTATCTTGAGAGAAACCTCTAGTGAAACCTATGGCCCCCGGGTCTATCTCTTATCATATTTGCTTCCAATCTACTTTTATTTGCATCTTTACTTTTTGCATCTATATTATAAAATACCAAAAATATATTTATCTTATCATACTATCGATCTCACTTTCGCAAGTGGCCGTGAAGGGATTGACAACCCCTTTATTGCGTTGGTTGCGAGTTCTTTGTCTGTTTGTGTAGGTGCGTGGGACTTTTCAGGAGCCTCCTACTGGATTGATACCTTGGTTCTCAAAAACTGAGGGAAATAATTACGCTACTGTGCTGCATCACCCTTTCCTCTTTAAGGAAAACCAACACAAGCTCAAGACATAGCAGTGCCCTCCATCATCGTGGTGCCCTCGGGACTCCCCTCCGGTAGCTTTTCGTTCCAATATTTTTTATATTTTCCAAAAATATTCTCCGCTGATTTTCAATGCATTCCGAGAACTTTTATTTCTGCACACAACACCATGGTAGTTCTGTTGAAAATAGCACCAGTCCGGGTTAGTTCTAACCAAATCATACCAAAATCATGTAAAAATATTATAAACATGGCATGTACATCAAAAATTATAGATAACTTGGAGACGTATCAGCCTCTGTAAATCACTGCTTCCCTCTACGAAGGGACTATCTATTTAATTTTATTTTGTGTCATGACCTTCTCAAATAAGCGCTAGAACCTGAGAGCACTGCTATCATGCTGATGCATTGTGTATAGCTAATGTTGGGTGCATCATGATTGGATCTTTTCTACCATGAATTACAATGTTTAGTCGCTGTTTGAACTTTGGGGGTGCTCTGCATTTGTGTTTTGCAGTCTCAGAAAGGGCTAGCGAGATACCACTATCATCATATTATATCATGGTTGTTTTGACAAGGTGTTGCTATTTGAGATATCTTAGTATTGCACTCTAGTTGATTATGTCATTGATATGAGTTAATATTATTTTTAAGAGTTATTATCGACATGGTTAGTTATAATCTTTGCTGAAAACCTGGGTGTTGTTTAAGCTTATTTATGAAACAAGAGCAAAAGAGTTCGTAAAAGTTTTTCTTTTTCACTTGCAGTTTATCAACTAAATTGCTTGAGGACAAGCAAAGGTTTAAGCTTGGGGGAGTTGATACGTCTCCAACGTACGTATCTACTTTTCCTAACGCTTTTCCTCTTGTTTTGGACTCTAATTTGTATGATTTGAATGAAACTAACCCCAGACTGACGTTGTTTTCAGCAGAACTAGCATGGTGTTGTTTTTGTGTAGAAATAAAAGTTCTCGGAATGGAACGAAACTTTGCGAGGATTTTTTATGTTAAATAAGAGAATTTCTGGAGCCAAGAGGTACCTGAGGGGGCACCTGGGTGGGCACAACCCACCTGGGCGCACCAGCCCCCCAGGCGTGCCCTGCTGGGTGCTGCCCACCTAGTGGCCCCGCTGACCCTCAAATCGATGCTATAAAATCCCATATTTCTAGGAAAAAACAAGGAAAAAATAATTATCATGTTTCACGAGACGGAGCTGCCACCATATCATGTTCTTCATCAGGATGCCAGATCTGGAGTCCGTTTGGGGCTCCGGAGAGGGGGATCTTCGATCTACGTCATCACCAACACATATCCATCGCCAATTCCATGATGCTCCCCACCGGGAGTGAGTAATTCCTTCATAGGCTCACTGGTCGGTGAGGAGTTGGATGAGATTCATCATGTAATTGAGTTAGTTTTGTTAGGGCTTGATCCCTAGTATCCACTATGTTCTAAGATTGATGTTGCTATGACTTTGACATGCTTAATGCTTGTCACTTTGGGCCCGGGAGCCATGATTTTAAATCTAAACAGTTTATTTTATCACCATTATATCGATGTTCTAGATCCGATCTTGCAAGTTATAGTCACCTACTACGTGTTACGATCTGACAACCCTGGAGTGACAACAGTCGGGACCACTCCTGATGATGACCGTAGTTTGAGGAGTTCATGTATTCACCGTGTGTTAATGCTTTGTTCTGGTTCTCTATTAAAAGGAGGCCTTAATATCCCTTAGTTTCCAATAGGACCCCACTGCCACGGGAGGGTAGGACAAAAGATGTCATGCAAGTTCTTTCCATAAGCATGTATGACTATTTACAGAATGCATGCCTACATTATATTTATGAACTGGAGCTAGTGTCGTATCGCCCTAGGTTATAACTGTCTCATGATGAATATCATCCAACGAGTCACCGATCCAACGCCTACAAATTTACCATATATTGTTCTTGCTAAGTTACTATTGTTGCTACTACTATTGTTACTACTACAATATCACTGCTATCACTGTTACGATTACCGTTACTACTGTTGCTATCATCAAAACTATCATACTACTATGCTACTAATCACTTTGCTGCAGATAATTAATCTCCAGGTGTGGTTGAATTGACAACTCAGCTGCTAATACCTTCAAATATTCTTTGGCCCCCCTTGTGTCGAATCTATAAATTTGGGTTGAATACTCTACCCTCGAAAACTATTGCGATCCCCTATACTTGTGGGTTATCATGGCCTTGCTCGCCGTCACCTTGAGGATGACGAAGGGGAAGAATGGTTGACCAACAAGGTCTGAATCTCCTCCATCCTTGCATCTTGCTCCTGCTTGTGTGTGGAAAGCTTGTTGTCGAAGTAGCCCCTTCTCCTAGCTTCAGAATGTCGTAAGTCGGTGGTGATGTTGTCGATGACTTGCATTGCTCATTGTAGTCCAAAGTGGGGAGTTTTGGTGTTGTAGTTGTTTGCGCCATCGTTGTTGTGGAAGACCGGAGATGAAATGCCTTGCCTATCCATCACAAGACTCGACAAAATGTGAGTGGGAGAAAGAGAAGAACTGGACCAAATGTACCTTATCCGTTGAAAATGAATCAATGATCACTCAATAGTGTAGCAAGGAAATAGTACAATTGGTACCGGATCTTGACAATTCTCACACACACACAAGTAAAGCTTTTGGTGGAGCTCGGTGAGTATAGTGGCACAAAATTTTGATGCAAAATGTTAGCAAGAGTCAATTATGTTGAAAGAGATACACAAATTTGCAAGTAAAACAAGTAGACCAACAACAATGGGTGGCACACGAAAATACACACACGGATGGATAAGTGTGGTCGTGCAACCAAAGAATGAGCACAAAATGTGGAATCCACAAAAAACACTCATGTTGCACAACTCAAGAGAGACGCTAGCACGATTTCTCAATAGGCGGATATGACACTTGTGCACAACCTATAAGATGCAAAATGTAGCAACTTTCTATCCCAAGTATACTATATATGTATGGTTGATGTCTACTACGCAACTTTATTCTGGTAGACACATGTTGGGCCTCCAAGCGCAATGTTTTGTAGGACAGTAGCAATTTTCCCTAAAGTGAATGACCTAAGGTTTATCAATCCGTGGGAGGTGTAGGATGAAGATGGTCTCTCTCAAACAACCCTGCAACCAAATAATAAAAAGGCTCTTGTGTCCCCAACACACCAGATAATTTGGTAATTTGTATAGGTGCACTAGTTCGGCGAAGAGATGGTGATACATGTTGGGGAACGTAGCAGAAATTCAAAAATTTTCCTACGTATCACCAAGATCTATCTATGGAGAGACCAGCAACGAGGGGAAGGAGAGTGCATCTACATACCCTTGTAGATCGCTAAGCGGAAGCGTTCAAGAGAACGGGGTTGAAGGAGTCGTACTCGTCTTGATCCAAATCACCGGAGATCCTAGTGCCGAACGGACGGCACCTCCGCGTTCAACACATGTACAGCCCGGTGACGTCTCCCACGCCTTGATCCAGCAAGGAGAGAGGGAGAGGTTGAGGAAGACTCCATCCAGCAGCAGCACAACGGCATGGTGGTGATGGAGGAGCGTGGCAATCCCGCAGGGCTTCGCCAAGCACCATGGGAGAGGAGGAGTAGGGAGAGAGGTAGGGCTGCACCAAGAGGGAGAGGTTCTCATGTGTTGGGCTGCTCCAAAATCTCCAATATATATAGGGGGAGAGGGGCTGCGCCCCCTTTAGGGTTTCCCACCCCAAGGGGTGCGGCCAAGGGGGGAGGAGTGCCTCCCAAGTCAAGTGGAGGCCTCCCCCTTTAGGGTTTTCCCCTTCCCATGCGCATGAGCCTTGGGGGGGCTGGTACCCCTGGCCCATTAAGGCTAGGTCGCCCCCCTACAGCCCATGCTACTGTATTGGACGTGGTGGAACAATTTCCGGACCTCCGGACCCCTCCGGAATCCTCCGGAACCTTCTGGAAGCTTCCCGGTACAATACCGAAAAAACCCGAACTTTTTCCGGAACCCGAACAACAACTTTCCATATATAAATCTTTACCTCCGGACCATTCCGGAACTCCTCGTGACGTCCGGGATCTCATCCGGGACTCCGAACAACATTCAGTAACCACATACAAACTTCCTTTATAACCCTAGTGTCATCGAACCTTAAGTGTGTAGACCCTACGGGTTCGGGAGACATGTAGACATGACCGAGACGTTCTCCGGTCAATAACCAACAGCGGGATCTGGATACCCATGTTGGCTCCCACATGTTCCACGATGATCTCATCAGATGAACCACGATGTCAAGGACTCAATCGATCCCGTATACAATTCCCTTTGTCTAGCGGTATTGTACTTGCCCGAGATTCGATCGTCGGTATACTGATACCTTGTTCAATCTCGTTACCGGCAAGTCTCTTTACTCGTTCCGTAACACATCATCCCGTGATCAACCCCTTGGTCACATTGTGCACATTATGATGATGTCCTACCGAGTGGGCCCAGAGATACCTCTCCGCTTACACGGAGTGACAAATCCCAGTCTCGATTCGTGCCAACCCAACAGACACTTTCGGAGATACCTGCAGTGCACCTTTATAGTCACCCAGTTACGTTGTGACGTTTGGTACACCCAAAGCATTCCTACGGTATCCGGGAGTTGCACAATCTCATGGTCTAAGGAAAAGATACTTGACATTAGAAAAGCTTTAGCATACGAACTACATGATCTTTGTGCTAGGCTTAGGATTGGGTCTTGTCCATCACATCATTCTCCTAATGATGTGATCCCGTTATCAACGACATCCAAAGTCCATAGCCAGGAAACCATGACTATCTGTTGATCACAATGAGCTAGTCAACTAGAGGCTCACTAGGGACATGGTGTTGTCTATGTATCCACACGTGTATCTAAGTTTCCTATCAATACAATTATAGCATGGATAATAAACGATTATCATGAACAAGGAAATATAATAATAACTAGTTTATTATTGCCTCTAGGGCATATTTCCAACAGTCTCCCACTTGCACTAGAGTTAATAATCTAGTTCACATCGCCATGTGATTAACACTCACAGGTCACATCGCCATGTAACCAACATCTAAAGAGTTTACTAGAGTCAATAATCTAGTTCACATCACTATGTGATTAGCACTCAATGAGTTCTGGGTTTGATCATGTTGCTTGTGAGAGAGGTTATAGTCAACGGGTCTGGACCTTTCAGATCCGTGTGTGCTTTACAAATCTCTATGTCATCTCCTAGATGCAGCTACCACGCTCTATTTGGAGCTATTCCAAATAACTGTTCTACTTGGAGCTATTCTAAATTGTTGCTCCATTATACGTATCTGGTATCTCTACTCAGAGCTATCCGGATAGGTGTTAAGCTTGCATCGACGTAACCCTTTACGACGAACTCTTTTACCACCTCCATAATCGAGAAAATTCCTTAGTCCACTGGTTACTAAGGATAACTTTGACCGTTGTCCTGTGATCCATTCATGGATCACTCTTGTACCCCTTGACTGACTCATGGCAAGGCACACTTCAGGTGCGGTACACAGCATAGCATACTGAAGAGCCTACGTCTTAAGCATAGGGGACGACCTTTGTCCTTTCTCTCTATTCTGCCGTGGTCGAGCTTTAAGTCTTAACTTCGTACCTTACAACTCAGGCAAGGACTCCTTCTTTGACTGGTCCATCTTGAACACCTTCAAGATCATGTCAAGGTATGTGCTCATTTGAAAGTACCATTAAGCGTTTTGATCTATCCTTATAGATCTTGATGCTCAATGCTCAAGTAGCTTAATCCAGGCTTTCCATTGAAAAACACTTTCAAAATAACCCTATATGCTTTCTAGAAATTCTACATCATTTCTGATCATCAATATGTCAACAACATATACTCATCAGAAATTCTATAGTGCTCCCACTCACTTCTTTGGAAATACAAGTTTCTCATAAACTTTGTATAAACCCAAAATCTTTGATCATCTTATCAAAGTGCACATTCCAACTCCGAGATGCTTACTCCAGTCCTTAGCAGGATCGCTGGAGCCAGCATACCTTTTAGCATCCTTAGGATTGACAAAAACTTTCTGATTGTATCATATACAACCTTTCCTTACGAATACTGGTAAGGAAACTCGTTATGACATCCATCTGCCAGATTTCATAAATTCAGCTAATGCTAACATGATTCCGATGGACTTAAGCATCGCTACGAATGAGAGAATCTCATCGTAGTCAACTCCTTGAACTTGTGAAAAACTCTTTGCCACAAGTCGAGCTTCATAGACGGTGATATTACCGTCCACGTCCGTCTTCTTCTTAAAGATCCATTCATCTCAATGGCTTGCCGATCATCGGGCAAGTCCATCAAAGTCCATGCTTTGTTCTGATATATGGATACTATCTCGGATTTCATGGCTTCTAACCATTTGTCAGAATTTGGGCCCACCATCGCTTCTCCATAGCTCGTAGGTTCATTGTTGTCTAGCAACATGACCTTCAAGACAGGATTACTGTACCACTCTGAAGTGGTACGCATCCTTGTCACCCTACGAGGTACGGTAGTGACTTCATCCAAAACTTCATGATCACTATCATAAGCTTCTACTTCAATTGGTGTAGGTGCCACATGAACAACTTCCTGTGCCCTGATACACACTGGTTGAAGTGATGGTTCAATAACCATATCAAGTCTCCACCATCCTCCCACTCAACTCTTTCGAGAGAAACCTTTCCTCGAGAAAGGACCCGATTCAAGAAACAATTCATATTGCTTTCGGATCTGAATTAGGAGGTATACCCAACTGTTTTGGGTGTCCTATGAAGATGCATTTTATCCGCTTTGGGTTCGAGCTTATCAATCCTGAAACTTTTTCACATAAGCGTCGCAGCCCCAAACCTTTAAGAAACGACAACTTAGGTTTCTCTAAACCATAATTCATACGGTGTCATCTCAACGGAATTACGTGGTGCCCTATTTAAAGTGAATGTGGTTGTCTCTAATGCCTAACCCATGAACAATAGTGGTAATTCGATAAGAGACATCATGGTACGCACCATATCCAATAGGGTGCAACTATGATGTTCGGACACACCATCACACTATGGTGTTCCAGGCGGTATTATTTGCGAAACAATTTCCACAATGTCTTAATTGTGTGCCAAAACTCATAACTCAGATATTCATCTCTATGATCATATCATAGACATTTTATCCTCTTGTCACAATGATCTTCTACTTCACTCTGAAATTACTTGAACCATTCAATAATTCAGCCTTGTGTTTCATCAAGTAAATATTCTCAACATCTACTCGAATCATCTGTGAAGTAAGAACATAACGATATTCACTGCATGCCTCAGCACTCATTGGACTGGACACATCAAAATGTGTTACTTCCAACAAGTTGCTATCTTGTTCCATCTTACTGAAAACGAGGCTTTTTAGTCATCTTGCCCATGTGGTATGATTTGCATATCTTAAGTGATTCAAAATCAAGTGAGTCCAAACGATCCATCTGCATGGAGTTTCTTCATGCGTATACACCAATAGACATGGTTCGCATGTCTCAAACTTTTCAAAAACGAGTGAGTCCAAAGATCCATCAACATGGAGCTTCTTCATGCGTTTTATACCGATATGACTTAAGTGGCAGTGCCACAAGTAGGTGGTATTATCATTACTATCTTTTGGCATGAACATGTGTATCACTACGATCGAGATTCAATAAACCATTCATTTCAGGTGTAAGACCATTTGAAGGTATTATTCAAACAAACAGAGTAACGATTATTCTCCTTAAATGAATAACCGTATTGCGATAAGCATAATCCAATCATGTCTATGCTCAACGCAAACACCAAACTCGATGGTAGAGGGAGCTTGCGATGCTTGATTATATCAACATTGGAAACACTTCCAACACATATCGTCATCTCACCTTTAGCTAGTCTCCGTTTATTCCGTAGCTTTTATTTCGAGTTACTAACACTTAGCAACCGAACCGGTATCTAATACCCTGGTGCTACTAGGAGTACTAGTAAAGTACACATCAACACAATGTATATCCAATATACTTCTATCGACCTTGCCAGCCTTCTCATCTACCAAGTATCTAGGGTAATTCCGCTCTAGTGACTATTCCCCTTATCACAGAAGCACTTAGTCTCGGGTTTGGGTTCAACCTTGGGTTTCTTCACTGGTGCAGCAGCTGATTTGCCGTTTCATGAAGTATCCCTTCTTGCCCTTGCCCTTCTTGAAACTAGTGGTTTCACCAACCATCAACAATTGATGCTCCTTCTTGATTTCTACTTTTGCGGTGTCAAACATCGTGAATACCTCAAGGATCATCATATCTATCCCTGATATGTTATAGTTCATCACGAAGCTCTAGCAGCTTGGTGGCAATGACTTTGGAGAAACATCACTACCTCATCTGGAAGATCAACTCCCACTCGATTCAAGTGATTGTTGCACTCAGACAATCTGAGCACAAGCTCAACGATTGAGCTTTTCTCCCTTAGTTTGCAGGCTAAGAAAAATCATCGGAGGTCTCATACCTCTTGATGTGGGCACGAGCCTGAAATCCCAATTTCAGCCCTCGAAACATCTCATATGTTCCGCGATGTTTCGAAAACGTCTTTAGTGCCTCAACTCTGAGCAGTGCATTAAGGACATTAGCTTTCTACTGTCCGCATAATTGCTACTATCAACTTTCAACTACATTTTCTCTAGGAACATATCTAAAACAGTAGAACTAAAGCGCGAGCTACGACATAATTTGCAAAATCCTTTTGACTATGTTCAGGATAATTAAGTTCATCTTATGAACTCCCACTCAGATAGACATCCCTCTGGTCATCTAAGTGATTACATCATCCGAGTCAACTAGGCCGTGTCCGATCATCACGTGAGACGGACTAGTCATCATCGGTGAACATCTTCATGTTGATTGTATCTGCTATACGACTCATGCTCGACCTTTCGGTCTCTGTGTTCTGAGGCCATGTCTATACATGCTAGGCTCGTCAAGTTAACCCTAAGTGTTTTCGCGTGTGTAAATCTATCTTACACCCGTTGTATGTGAACGTAAGAATCCATCACACCCGATCATCACGTGGTGCTTAGAAGCGACGAACTGTAGCAACGGTGCATAGTTAGGGGAGAACACTTCTTGAAATTGTTGTAAGGGATCATCTTATTTACTACCGTCGTTCTAAGCAAACAAGATGCATAAACATGATAAACATCACATGCAATCAAATAGAGTAGTGACATGATATGGCCAATATCATATAGCTCCTTTGATCTTCATCTTCGGGGCTCCATGATCATCTTGTCACCGGCATGACACCATGATCTCCATCATCATGATCTCCATCATCGTGTCTTCATGAAGTTGTCACGCCAACGAATACTTCTACTTCTATGACTAACGCGTTTAGCAATAAAGTAAAGTAGTTTACATGGCGTTCTTCAATGACACGCAGGTCATACAATAAATAAAGACAACTCCTATGGCTCCTGCCGGTTGTCATACTCATCGACATGCAAGTCGTGAATCCTATTACAAGAACATGATCAATCTCATACATCACATATCATTCATCACATTCTTCTTGGCCATATCACATCACAAAGCATACCCTGCAAAAACAAGTTAGACGTCCTCTAATTGTTGTTTGCATGTTTTACGTGGCTGCTATGGGTTTCTAGCAAGAACGTTTCTTACCTACGCAAAACCACAACGTGATATGCCAATTGCTATTTACCCTTCATAAGGACCCTTTTCATCGAATCCGTTCCGACTAAAGTGGGAGAGACTGGCACCCGCTAGCCACCTTATGCACCAAGTGCATGTCAATCGGTGGAACCTGTCTCACGTAAGAGTACGTGTAAGGTCGGTCCGGGCCGCTTCATCCCACAATACCGTCGAAACAAGATTGGACTAGTAACGGTAAGCATATTGAACAAAATCAACGCCCACAACTACTTTGTGTTCTACTCGTGCAAAGAATCTACGCAATAGACCTAGCTCATGATGCCACTGTTGGGGAACGTAGCAGAAATTCAAAAATTTCCTACGTATCACCAAGATCTATCTATGGAGAGACCAGCAACGAGGGGAAGGAGAGTGCATCTACATACCCTTGTAGATCGCTAAGCGGAAGCGTTCAAGAGAACGGGGTTGAAGGAGTCGTACTCGTCGTGATCCAAATCACCGGAGATCCTAGTGCCGAACGGACGGCACCTCCGCGTTCAACACACGTACAGCCCGGTGACGTCTCCCACGCCTTGATCCAGCAAGGAGAGAGGGAGAGGTTGAGGAAGACTCCATCCAGCAGCAGCACAACGGCATGGTGGTGATGGAGGAGCGTGGCAATCCCGCAGGGCTTCGCCAAGCACCATGGGAGAGGAGGAGTAGGGAGAGAGGTAGGGCTGCACCAAGAGGGAGAGGTTCTCATGTGTTGGGCTGCTCCAAAACCTCCAATATATATAGGGGGAGAGGGGCTGCGCCCCCTTTAGGGTTTCCCACCCCAAGGGGTGCGGCCAAGGGGGGAGGAGTGCCTCCCAAGTCAAGTGGAGGCCTCCCCCTTTAGGGTTTTCCCCTTCCCATGCGCATGAGCCTTGGGGGGGCTGGTGCCCCTGGCCCATTAAGGCTAGGGCGCCCCCCTACAGCCCATGCTACTGTATTGGACGTGGTGGAACAATTTCCGGACCTCCGGACCCCTCCGGAATCCTCCGGAACCTTCTGGAAGCTTCCCGGTACAATACCGAAAAAACCCGAACTTTTTCCGGAACCCGAACAACAACTTTCCATATATAAATCTTTACCTCCGGACCATTCCGGAACTCCTCGTGACGTCTGGGATCTCATCCGGGACTCCGAACAACATTCAGTAACCACATACAAACTTCCTTTATAACCCTAGCATCATCGAACCTTAAGTGTGTAGACCCTACGGTTCGGGAGACATGTAGACATGACCGAGACGTTCTCCGGTCAATAACCAACAACGGGATCTGGATACCCATGTTGGCTCCCACATGTTCCACGATGATCTCATCGGATGAACCACGATGTCAAGGACTCAATCGATCCCATATACAATTCCCTTTGTCTAGCAGTATTGTACTTGCCCGAGATTCGATCGTCGGTATACCGGTACCTTGTTCAATCTCGTTACCAGCAAGTCTCTTTACTCGTTCCGTAACACATCATCCCGTGATCAACCCCTTGGTCACATTGTGCACATTATGATGATGTCCTACCGAGTGGGCCCAGAGATACCTCTCCGCTTACACGGCGTGACAAATCCCAGTCTCGATTCGTGCCAACCCAACAGACACTTTCGGAGATACCTGCAGTGCACCTTTATAGTCACCCAGTTACGTTGTGACGTTTGGTACACCCAAAGCATTCCTACGGTATCCGGGAGTTGCACAATCTCATGGTCTAAGGAAAAGATACTTGACATTAGAAAAGCTTTAGCATACGAACTACACGATCTTTGTGCTAGGCTTAGGATTGGGTCTTGTCCATCACATCATTCTCCTAATGATGTGATCCCGTTATCAACGACATCCAATGTCCATAGCCAGGAAACCATGACTATCTATTGATCACAATGAGCTAGTCAACTAGAGGCTCACTAGGGACATGGTGTTGTCTATGTATCCACACGTGTATCTGAGTTTCCTATCAATACAATTATAGCATGGATAATAAACGATTATCATGAACAAGGAAATATAATAATAACTAGTTTATTATTGCCTCTAGGGCATATTTCCAACAATACAAGTGTAATATGGATAGTATATATTGGTTTTTTTAGTACGAACAATAAAAAACAGCAAGGTAGCAATTGATAAAACAGAGCACAAACGGTATTCCAATGCTTGAAATGAGGCCTAGGGTCCATACTTTGGCTAGTGCAATCTCTCAACAATGCTAATATAATAGGATCATACAGCCATCCCTCAACGTGCAATGAAGAATCACCCCAGAGTTCCTATATAGTGGAGAACATAAGAAGAAAATGTTGGTAGGGTATGAAACCACCTCAAAGCTATTCTTTCTGATCGATCTATCCAAGAGTTCATACTAAAATAACACCAAAGCAAATTCAAATTCATAATACTCAATCCAAGACAAAGAACCTCAAGGAGTGCCCCAAGATTTCTACCGGAGAAACAAAGACAAGAACGTGCATCAACCCCTATGCATAGATTACCCCAATGTCACCTCGGGAATCTGCGACTTGAGTGCCAAAACATATATCAAGTGAATCAATACGGTACCCCATTGTCACCACGGGTATTCATAGCAAGACATACATCAACTATTCTCAAATCCATAAAAGTATTCAATCTGATAAAATGAAATCTCAAAGGGAAAACTCAGTTCATCAGAAGATAGAGAGAGGGAAAACACCATATGATCTGACTATATTAACAAAGCCTGCGATACGTCAAGATCGTGCCATCAAGAACACGAGAGAGAGAGAGAGAGATTAATTAAACACATAGCTACTGGTACAAACCCTCGGCCCCAAGGGTAGACTACTCCCTCCTCGTCATGGTGGCCGCCGGGATGATGAAGATGGCCACCGGTGATGATTTCACCCTCCGGCGGAGTGCTGGAGAAGGGCTCTAGATTGGATCTCATGGTTCTGGAACTGGCGGCGGCTGGAACAAAATTTCGTCGACTCCCCTAGGGTTTTTGGAATATTTGGGCATTTATAGAGCGAAGAGGCAGTGCGGGAGTCCACCAAGGTGGGCAAAGCCCACCTGGGGGTGCCTAGGCCCCCAGGCGCGCCCTGGTGGGTTGTGCCCCCCTCGGGGCACCCTCCAGGTGCTTCTCTGGTCCACTGGATGTCTTCTGGTCCAAAAAAACTCCAAAAAGTTTCACTGCATTTGGACTCCATTTGATATTATTTTTTGCGATGTAAAAAACAAACAAAAAAACAACTGACACTGGGCACTATGTCAATAGGTTAGTCCCAAAAAATGATATAAATTTGCTATAAAATGATTGTAAAACATCCAAGAATGATAATATAACAACATGGAACAATATAAAATTATAGGTATGTTGGAGACGTATCAGCATCCCCAAGCTTAATTCCTGCTCGTCCTCGAGTAGGTAAATGATAAAAACAAATTTTTTGATGTGGAATGTTGCCTATCATGTTCATCACATATTCTTTTCCTTTGTAGCATGGACATGGACTTTTATATGGCTCAAAGCAATAGTCTAGTTTTGACATGAAGACATCAATACTCAAGCATATCAACAAGCAACCATGTCTTTCAAAATATCAACACTAAAGCAAGTTATCCCTAGCCCATTATGCTCAATCATTCATCCATTCATGAAACTCACTCGCATATTAGCTACACCCAATGCTGAAGTAGGATCATAGTGCTCCTTAGTTGGTGTTTTATGAGAGAAGATGGAGACTCAAATAAAAATAATATTTGCATAAAATAAATAGAGAGGCCCTTCACAGAGGGAAGTAGGGATTTGTAGAGGTGCCATAGCTCAAAGAGGAAACTGAAAGATTTTGGGAGGCATACTTTTCCCGTTAACGAAAACGACTGAGTAATACCCAACATTTTCCATGCTAGATATATCATAGGCGGTTCCCAAACAGAAAATAAAGTTTATTCCTTTTTCCATCATTCTTTCACAATCCACGGCTAGCCGTATCCACGGGTACCGTCCATACCAACATTTTCCAAGGAATTTATTATTTGACAACATAAAGTAAATTCATTTCGGGATTGGGCATCCCTAATACCTTTGCCATACTCTTGTGCAATGACAAGTGAATAAACACTCATCTTGAGCATAACACATCTAGCATGGAAAATATTGGCCACCCCCAGCCGCCTCATGAGTGGTACGAGCACACAAAAAGGAAATTTATTTTGAAAATTAGAGATCGCACATACAAATTTGCTTAGAATGACACAGAATACCACACAGAGGACTCATGTGGCAAAACTGGGTTTAAGGATTTTGGATGCACAAGTAGTATTTCTACTTATTACAAGTGAAGGCTAGCAAAATATTGAGAAGCATCCAACCAAGAAACGAAAAAACACATAAGCGAGCATTAAGCATAACTAACACCGAATAATGCACCACAAATAGGATGTAATTTCATTGCATAACTATTGACTTTCGTGCTTGCATAGGGAATCACAAACCTTAACACCAATATTCTTACTAAAGCACAATTACTCACCAACATGACTCGCATATTATTATCATCATATCTCAAAACTATTACAAAGAATCAAGTTTATTTTGTCCAATGATCTTAATGAAAGTTTTTATTATATCCCTCTTGAATATCTATCACTTTGGGACTAGTTTCATATGTTGCAATTGCTTTTTGACAAGCTCAAACAAGTTTAAGTGAAGAACATGAGCATAAAAAAATTCATCTCTCAAAATAATATAAGTGAAGCATGAGAGAACTGACAAACTACTCCAAAAAGATATAAGTGAAGATCAAATGAGTAGTTAAGTAAATATGTAGCTATGTAAGGACTCTCTCTTATTTAAAAGTTTCAGATCTAAGTATTTTATTAAACCAGCAAGCAAAACAAAACAAAATGGCATTCCAAGAATAGCACAACTCATGTGAAGAAGCAAGAACTTAAGCTCAACCGATACTAACCGATAATTGTTGAAGAAGAAAGGTGGGATGCCTACCGGGGAATCCCCAAGCTTAGATGCTTGAGACTTCTTGGAATATTAACTTGGGATGCCTTAGGCATCCCCAAGCTTGAGCTTTTTTGTCTCCTTAACTCCTCTCATATCACGGTCTCCCTAAATCTCAAAAACTTCATCCACACAAATCTCAACAAGAACTCGTGAGATAAGTTAGTATAAATCAATGCAAAACCTTATCATTCTCTACTATAGCAAATCGCAAAAATTATTATTTGACATTTCATAATAAATGCCTCTGCATATTTAATACTCCTATCCTCAAATAGAATCATTAAACAAGCTATGCAAACAATGCAACCATAACAACAATCTGCCAAAACAATACAGTTTGTAAAGGATGCAAGATTCATCATTCTTCCCTAACTCCAAAAATTCTTAAAAATTACCACACTGTAGAAAATTTATTATATCTTACTATGTAAAAGTTTCAACATTTTATCACATTCTGACTTTTCTCGGGAATTTTTGCAATAGCGATAAACTTTCTGTTTTGAAATAGCAACTCATATACTTGCAAAATAAGCATCTAGAAATATATCCTTGACATTTTTATTGAAGTAAAAGATGCAAAACATTATTTTAAATAACAGCAAGCAAATCCTAACAAAATAAAATGACGCTACAAGCAAAACTCATATCATGTGATGAATGAAAATATAGTTTAAAGTAAGGTTACCGATAATGTTGGAGACGAAAGAGGGGATACCTTCCGGGGAATCCCCAAGCTTAGTTGCTTGGATATTCCTTGACTATTACCTTAGGTTGCCTTGGGCATCCCCAAGATTAGGTTCTTGTCACTCCTTATTCTCCTCATATCGACATCTCACCCAAAACTTGAAAACTTCAATCACACAAAACTTAACGGAACTTCGTGAGATAGGTTAGTATGATAAAGAGCAAACCATTTCACTTTGGTACTGTAAAAGACAATATTCATAATTGTTTCCACACAATGCCTACTGTATCATATCATTTCCACAATTTATATTGAGAAATATAAGCCATAGAAACTAGGAAACAAGCAAACTATGCATTGAAAACAGAATCTATCAAAAACAGAACAGTATGTAGTAATCTCTACTCCAACCATAGTTCCAACTCCAAAAATCCTGAAGAATTAGGACAACTTAGATAATTTGTATATATATCACCTGTAAAAAATTCAGATCAAAAGGACATTCCGGTGAATTTTGGAAATTCCTGGACTGAGAGCAAAAGGTTCTGTTTTTGGACAGAATCAAGTCAACTATCATCCACACTATCCCAAAGGCTTTACTTGGCACTTTACTGAAACGAAAGCAATAAAACATGATTACTATAGTAGCATAATAATGTTAACACACAAAAACAGTAGGTAAAATTGTTGGATTGTCTCCCAACAAGCGCTTTTCTTTAATGCCTTTTAGCTAGGCATGATGATTTCAATGATGCTCGCATAAAAGATATGAATTGAAACACAAAGAGAGCATCATGAAGCATATGAGTAGCAAATTTGAGTATAACCCACTTCCTATGCATAGGGTTTTTGTGAGCAAACAATTTATGGGAGCAAGAATCAACTAGCATAGGAAGGCAAAGCAAGTGCAACTTCAAAACTTTCAACATATAGAGAGGAAACTTGATATTATTGCAATATGTAAATGAAGGAAATATGCCCTAGAGGCAATAATAAAGTTGTTATTTTATATTTCCTTATATAATGATAAATGTATATTATTCATACTAGAATTGTATTAACCGGAAACTTCGTACATGTGTGGATACATAGACAAAACACCGTGTCCCTAGTATGCCTCTACTTGACTAGCTTGATAATCAAAGATGGTTAAGTTTCCTAGCCATAGAAATATGTTGTCATTTGATGAACGGGATCACATCATTAGGACAATGATGTGATGGACATGACCCATCCTTTAGCTTAGCATAATGATCGTTCAGTTTTATTGCTACCGCTTTCTTCATGACAAATACATATTCCTCCGACTATGAGATTATGCAACTCCCGAACACCGTAGGAATGCCTTATGTGCTATCAAACGTCACAACGTAACTGGATGATTATAAAGATGCTCTACAGGTATCTTCGAAGATGTTTGTTGGGTTGGCATAGATCAATATTAGGATTTGTCACTCCGAGTATCGGAGAGGTATCTCTGGCTCTCTCGGTAATGCACATCATATGAAGCCTTGCAAGCAATGTGACTAATGAGTTTGTTACAGGGTGATGCTTTACGGAACGAGTAAATAGACTTGCTGGTAACGATGTTGAACTGGGTATGGAGATACCGACGATTGAATTTCGGGCAAGTAACATACCGAAGACAAAGGGAATAACGTATGTTGACATTGCGGTTCGACCGATAAAGATCTTCGAAGAATATGTGGGAACCAATATGAGCATCCAGGTTCCGCTATTGGTTATTGACCGGAGAGGTGTCCCGGTCATGTCTACATAGTTCTCAAACCTGTAGGGTCTGCACGCTTAACGTTCGACGACGATATGTATTATATGAGTTATGTGTTTTGGTGGCCGAAGGTTGTTCGGAGTACCAGATGAGATCACGGACATGACCAGGAGTCTCGAAATTTTTGATAGGTAAAGATTGATATATTGGAAGCTAGTATTCGGACACGAGAAGGGTTCCGGAGTGCATCAGGTACATACCGGAGTACCGGAGGGGTTACCGGAACCCCATGGGAAAGATATGGGCCATATGGGCCATACGAGGGAGGCTAACCAACCCAAAAGGGGCTAGTGTGCCCCCCACAAAAAAGGGATCTGAATTGGAGTGGGGAAGGGGGCGGCGCCCCCCTTTCCTTCTCCTTCTCCCTCTCCTTTCCCCTTTCCCTCTCCGATAAAAGGAAGGGGGGTCCGAATTGGACTTGGAGTCCTAGTAGGACTCCTCCCCACTTAGGGGCGCGCCCTAGGCCAGCCTCTCCCCTCTCCCTCCTTTATATATGGGGGCAAGTGGGCACCCCAAAGCACAACAATTGTTTCTTAGCCGTGTGTAGTGCCCCCTCCACCGTTTACTCCTCCGGTTATATTGTCGTAATGCTTAGGCAAAGCCCTGCACAGATCACATCACCAACACTGTCACCACGCCGTCGTGCTGATAGAACTCATCGATTCCTTTGTACCTCTACTAGATCAAGAGTTTGAGGGACGTCATCGAGCTGAACGTGTGCAGAACTCAGAGGTGCCGTACGTTTGGTACTTGATCAGTTGATTCGAGAAGACGTTTGAGTACATCAACTACGTTAAGTTAACACTTCTGCTTCTCGTCTACGAGGGTACATGGACACACTCTCCCCTCTCGTTGCTATGCATCTCCTAGATAGATCTTGCGTGCGCGTAGGAATTTTTTGAAATTGCATGCTAGGTTTCCCAATAGTGGCATCCGAGCCAGGTCTATGCGTAGATGATATGCATGAGTAGAACACAAAGAGTTGTGGGTGGTGATCGTCATACTGCTTAGCACCAATGTTTTATTTTGATTCGGTGTTATTGTTGGATGAAGCGGCCCGGACCAACCTTACATGAGCGCGTTCATGAGACCGGTTCCACCGATAGACATGCAACTAGTTTTGCATAAAGGTGGCTGGCGGGTGTCTGTTTCTCCAACTTTAGTTTAATCGAATTTGACTGTGGATGGTCCTTGTGAAGGTTAAAACATCAAACTTGATAAATCACCATCGTGGTTTTTGTGCTGTAGGTAAGTACGGTTCATGCTAGAAGCCTGTAGCAGCCATGTAAAACTTGCAACAAAAAAGTAGAGGACGTCTAACTTGTTTTTGCAGGGATTGTTGTGATGTGATATAGTCAAGACATGATGTGATATAAAGATTGTCGTGAGATGATCATGTTTTGTAAAACTTATCGGCAACTGGCAGGGGCCTTATGGTTGTCGCTTTATTGTATGAAATGCAAACACCATGTAATTGCTTTACTTTATCACTAAGCGGTAGTGATAGTTGTAGAAGCAATCGTTGGTGAGACGACCATGACGCTACGATGGAGATCAAGGTGTCGAGCCGGTGATGATGGAGATCATAATGATGCTTTGGAGATGGAGCTCAAAATACAAGATGATGATGGCCATATCATGTCACATATTTTGATTGCATGTGATGTTTATCTTTTATGCATCTTATTTTGCTTAGTACAGCGGTAGCATTATAAGATGATCCCACACTAAAATTTCAAGGTATAAGTGTTCTCCCTGAGTATGCACCATTGCGAAAGTTCTTCGTGCTGAGACACCACGTGATGATCGGGTGTGATAAGCTCTACGTTCAAATACAACGGGTGCAAGCCAGATTTGCACATGCGGAATACTCAGGTTAAACTTGACGAGCCTAGCATGTACAGACATGGCCTTGAAACACTGGAGACCGAAAGGCCGAACGTGAATCATATAGTAGATATGATCAACATAGAGATGTTCACCATTGATGACTACTCCATCTCACGTGATGATCAGACATGGTTTAGTTGATTTGGATCACGTATCATTTAGATGACTTGAGGGATGTCAATCTAAGTGGGAGTTCTTAAGTAATATGATTAACTGAACTTTAATTTATCATGAACTTAGTCCTGGTAGTATTTGCAAATTATGTTGTAGATCAATAGGTCACGTTGTAGCTTCACTATGTTTTTTGATATGTTCCTAGAGAAAACTAAGTTGAAAGATGATAGTAGCAATGATGCGGATTGGGTCCATGATCTGAGGTTTATCCTCATTGTTGCACAGAAGAATTATGTCTATGATGCACCACTAGGTGACAAACCTATTGCAGGAGCAGATGCAGACGTTACGAATGTTTGGCAAGCTCGATACGATGACTACTTGATAGTTTAGTGCACCATGCTTTACGGCTTAGAACCGGGACTTCAAAACATTTTGAACGCCACGGAGCATCTGAGATGTTCCAAGAGATGAAATTGGTATTTCAAGCTCATGCCCGTGTTGAGAGGTATAAGACCTCTGACAAGTACTTAGTCTACAAGATGGAGGAGAATAGCTCAACCAGTGAGCATGTGCTCATAATGTCTGAGTACTACAATCGCTTGAATCAAGTGGGAGTTAATCTTCCATATAATATAGTGATTGACAGAATTCTCTAGTCACTATCACCAAGTTACTGGAACTTTGTGATGAACTATATTATGCAAGGGATGATGGAATTGATTCCCGAGCTCTTCGTGATGCTGAAATCGATGAAGGTAGAAATCAAGAAAAAGCATCAAGTGTTGATGATTAAACAAGACCACTAGTTTCAAGAAAAGGGCAAAGAGAAAGAAAGGGAACTTCAAGAAGAATGGCAAGCAAGTTGTCACTCTCATGAAGAAACCCAAAGCTGGACCTAAGCCCGAAATTGAGTGCTTCTACTGCAAAGAAAATGGTCACTGGAAACGGAACTACCCCAGATATTTGGCGGATAAGAAGGATGGCAAAGTGAACAAAGGTATATTTGATATACATGTTATTGATGTGTACCTTACTAGTGCTCATAGTAGCCCCTGGGTATTTGATACATGTTTGGTTACTAATATTAGTAACTCGAAACAGGAGTTGCAGAATAAATAGAGACTAATTGAGAGTGAAGTGACGATGTGTGTTGGAAGTGGTTACAAGATTGATATGATCATCATCGTACACTCCCTATACTTTTGGGATTAGTGTTGAACCTAAATAAATGTTATTTGGTGTTTGCGTTGAGCATGAATATGATTTGATCATGTTTATTGCAATACGGTTATTCATTTAAGACAGAGAATAATTGGTATTCTGTTTACATGATTGTAGTGATACACATATTCATAATATCGATGCCAAAATATGCAAAGTTGATAATGATAGTGCAACATATTTGTGGCACTACCATTTGGGTCATATCGGTGTAAAGCGCATGAAGAAACTCCATGCAGATGGACTTTTGGAATCACTTGACTATGAATCATTTGATACTTGCGAACCATGCCTTATGGGCAAGATGACTAAAACTCTGTTCTCCAGAACAATGGAAAAAGCCAACGACTTATTGGAAATAATACATACCGATGTATGCAGTCCGATGAGTGTTGAGGCTCGTGACGGGTATCGTTATTTTCTGATCTTCACAGATGATTTGAGCAGATATGGGTATATCTACTTAATGAAACACAAGTCTGAAACATTTTAAAAGTTTAAAGAATTTCAGAGTGAAGTGGAGAATCATTGTAACAAGAAAATAAAGTTTCTACGATCTAATCGTGGAGGTGAATATTTGAGTACGAGTTTGGCCTTCATTTAAAACAATGTGGAATAGTTCCAGAGCTCACATCACCTGGAACACCACAGCGTAATGTTGTGTCCGAATGTCGTAAGCACACTTTATTAGATATGGTGCAATCTATGATGTCTCTTACCAATTTACCACTATCGTTTTGGGGTTATGCATTAGAGACAGTTGCATTCACGTTAAACAGGGCACCGTCAAAATACGTTGAGACGACACCGTATGAAATGTGGTTTGGCAACAAACCTAAGTTGTCGTTTCTTAAAGTTTGGGGATGCGATGCTTATGTCAAAAGGCTTCAGCCTGATAAGCTCGAACCGAAATCGGAGAAGTGTGTCTTCATAGGATACCCTAAGGAAACAATTGGGTACACTTTCTACCACAAGTCCGAAGGCAAAATCTTTGTTGCTAAGAACGGAACCTTTCTAGAGAAGGGGTTTCTCTCGAAAGAAGTAAGTGGGAGGAAAGTAGAACTTGATGAGGTAATTGTACCTTCTCTCAATTTGGAAAGTAGCTCATCTGAGAAATCCGTTCCTGTGATGTCTACACCAACTGGAGAGGAAGCTAATGATAATGATCATGAAACTTCAGATCAAGTTGCTACAGAACTTCGTAGGTCAACCAGAGCATGAAGCGCACTAGAATGGTATGGTAATCCTGTTCTGGAAGTCATGTTACTTGACCATGACGAACCTACGAACTATGAAGAAGCTATGATAAGCCCAGATTTTGACAGATGGCTTGAGGCCATGAAATTTGAGATAGCATCCATGTATAAGAACAAAGTGTGGACTTTGGTGGACTTGCCTGATGATCGGCAAGCCATTGAGAATAAATGGATTTTCAAGAAGAAGACGGACGTGGATGGTAGTGTTACTATCTACAAAGCTCAATTAGTCACAAAAAGGTTTTTGGCAAGTTCAAGGTGTTGACTACAATGAGATTTTCTCACTTGTATCAATGCTTAAGTCTGTCCGAATCATGTTAGCAATTACTGCATTTTATGATTATGAAATCTGGCGAATGGACGTCAAAACTGCATTCCTTAATGGATTTCTTAAAGAAGAGTTGTATATGATGCAACCAGAAGGTTTTGTCAATCCTAAACGTGCTAACAAGGTGTGCAAGCTCGAGCGATCCATCTATGGACTAGTGCAAGCATCTTGGAGTTGGAATATACACTTTGATGAGTTGATCAAAGCATATAGTTTTATACAGACTTGCGGTGAAGCCTGTATTTACAATAAAGTGAGTGCGAGCACTACAACCTTTCTGATAAGTATATATGAATGACATATTGTTGATTGAAAATGGTGTAGAATTTTCTGGAAAGCAAAAAGTAGAGTTTGAAAGGAGTTTTTCAAAGAAAGACCTTGGTAAAGCTGCTTACATATTGGGCATCAAGATCTATAGAGATAGATCAAGACACTTGATAAGATTTCTCAATGAGTACATACCTTGACAAGATTTTGAAGTAGTTCAAAATGGAACAATCAAAGAAGGAGTTCTTACCTGTGTTGCAAGGTGTAAAGTTGAGTAAGACTCAAAACCCGACCACAACAGAAAATAGAAAGAGAATGAAAGTCATTCCCTATGCCTCAGTCATAGGTTCTATAAAGTATGTCATGCTATGTACCAGAACATTTGTGTGTCTTGCTATGAGTTTGGCAAGGGGTACAATAGTGATCCAGGAGTGGATCACTGGATAGTGGTCAAAGTTATCCTTAGTTACCTAAGAGGACTAAGGAAATATTTCTCGGTTATGGAGGTAACAAAGAGTTTGTCGTAAAGAGTTACATTGATGCAAGCTTTTACACCGATCTGGATGACTCTAAGTCTCAATCTGGACACATATTAAAAGTGGGAGCAATTAGCTAGAGTAGCTCCATGTAGAGCATTGTAGACATAGAAATTTGCGAAATACATGAGGATCTGAATGTGGCAGACCCGTTGAATAAACCTCTCTCACAAGCAAAACATGATCACACCTAAGTACTCTTTGGGTGTTAATCACATAGCGATGTGAACTAGATTATTGACTCAAGTAAACCCTTTGGGTGTTGGTCACATGGCGATGTGAACTATTGGTGTTAAATCACATGGTGTTGCAAACTAGATTATTGACTCTAGTGCAAGTGGGAGACTGAAGGAAATATGCCCTATAGGCAATAATAAAGTTGTTATTTTATATTTCCTTATATCATGATAAATGTCTATTATTCATGCTAGAATTGTATTAACCGGAAACTTGATACATGTGTGGATACATAGACAAATCACCATGTCCCTAGTATGCCTCTACTTGACTAGCTCGATAATCAAAGATAATTAAGTTTCCTAGCCATAGACATATGTTGTAATTTAATGAACATGATCACATCATTAGGAGAGGATGTGATGGACATGACCCATCCATTAGCTTAGCATAATGATCGTTCAGTTTTATTGCTACTTCTTTCTTCATGACAAAGACATATTCCTCCGACTATGAGATTATGCGACTCCCGGACACCGAAGGAATGCCTTGTGTGCTACCAAACGCCACAATGTAACTGGGTGATTATAAAGATGCTCTACATGTATCTCCGGAAGTGTTTGTTGGGTTGTCATAAATCAAGATTAGGATTTGTCACTCCGAGTATCGGAGAGGTATCTCTGGGCCCTCTCGGTAATGCACATCATATGAAGCCTTGCAAGCAATGTGACTAATGTGTTAGTTACAGGGTGCTGCATTACGAAACGAGTAAAGAGACTTGTCGGTAACGAGATTGAACTAGTTATGGAGATACCGACGATCGAATCTCAGGCAAGTAACATACCGATGACAAAGCGAATAACGTATGCTGACATTGCGGTTCGACAGATAAAGATCTTCGTAGAATATGAAGGAACCAATATGAGCATCCAGGTTCTGCTATTGGTTATTGACCGGAGAGGTGTCCCGGTCATGTCTACATAGTTCTCGAACCCGTAGGGTCCGCATGCTTAACGTTCGATGACGATATGTATTACATGAGTTATGTGTTTTGGTGACCGAAGGTTATTCATAGTCCCAGATGAGATCATGGACATGACAAGGAGTCTCGAAAGGGTCGATAGGTAAAGTTTGATATATTGAAAGGTAGTATTCGGACACCGGAAGGGTTCCGGAGTGCATCGGGTACATACCGGAGTACCGGAGGGGTTACCGGACCCCCCCGGGGAAAGATATGGGCCATATGGGCCATAGGAGGGAGGCTAACCAGCCCACAAGGAGCTGGTGCACCCCCCACAAAGAAGGGATCCGAATTGAGTGGGGAAGGGGGGGGCGCCCCCCTTTCCTTCTCCTTCTCCCTCTCCTTTCCCCTTTCCCTCTCCGGTAAAAGGAAGGGGGGTCCGAATTGGACTTGGATTCCTAGTAGGACTCCTCCCCACTTAGGGGCGCGCCCTAGGCCGGCCTATCCCCTTTCCCTCCTATATATACGGGGGCAGGGGGCACCCCAAAGCACATCAATTGTTTCTTAGCCGTGTGTAGTGCCCCCCTCCACCGTTTACTCCTCCGGTCATATTGTCGTAGTGCTTAGGCGAATCCCTGCACGGATCACATCACGAACACCATCACCACACCGTCATGCTGACAGAACTCATCGACTCCTTCGTACCTCTACTGGACCAAGAGTTCGAGGGACGTCATCGAGCTGAGCGTGTGCAGAACTCAGAGGTGTCGTACGTTCGGTACTTGATCGGTTGATTCGAGAAGACATTGGACTACATCAACCGCATTAAGTTAATGCTCCGCTTTCGGTCTACGAGGGTACATGGACACACTCTCCCCTCTCGTTGCTACGCATCTCCTAGATAGATCTTGCATGAGCGTAGGATTTTTTTTGAAATTGCATGCTATGTTTCCCAACAGTAAATGCATATGTTCCTCTCTCATAATAATTTTCAGTAGCATCATGAATGAATTCAACAATATAACTATCACATAAAGCACTCTTTTCATGATGCATAAGTATAGAAATTTTATTACTCTCCACATAAGCAAATTTATTCTCATCAATAGTAGTGGGAGCAAACTCAACAAAATAACTATCATGTGATTGAGAATGAAAATCATGATGACAAGTTTCATGGTTATAATTATTCTTTATAAGATATACGTCATCACCATAATCATCATAGATAGGAACTTTGTTTTCATAGTCAATTGGAACCTCTTCCGAAATAGTGGATTCATCATTATCTAAAGTTGAGACTCTTCCGAACCCACTTTCATCAATATAATCATGATAAATAGGAGGCATGCAATCATTATAACAAATTTGCACATCAAATCTTGGGGGATTAAAAATATCATCTTCATCAAATATAGCATCCCCAAGCTTATGACTTTGCATATCATTAGCATCACTGATATTCAAAGAGTTCATACCAACAACATTGCAATCAAGCTTATCATTCAAAGATTTTTTTTCCACACATTTTATAGAATTCTTCTTCTATCAATTGAGCACAATTTTCCTTTCCATTATTTTCGAGAAAGACATGATAAAGACGAATAATATGATGCCACCTCAATTCCATTTCTTAGTTTCTTTTATAAACCAAACTAGTGATAAAATAAGAAACTAAAATATTCGATTGCAAGATCTAAAGATATACCTTCAAGCACTCACCTCCCCGGCAACAACGCTAGAAAAGATCTTGATGTCTACTACGCAATTTTATTCTTGTAGACACGTGTTGGGCCTCCAAGCGCAGAGTTTTGTAGGACAGTAGCAATTTTCCCTCAAGTGGATGACCTAAGGTTTATCAATCCGCAGGAGGTGTAGGATGAAGATGGTCTCTCTCAAACAACCATGCAACCAAATAATAAAAAGTCTCTTGTGTCCCCAACACACCAAATACAATGGTAATTTGTATAGGTGCACTAGTTCGGCGAAGGGATGGTGATACAAGTGTAATATGGATAGTAGATATCGGTTTTTGTAGTACGAACAATAAAAGACAGCAAGGTAGCAATTGATAAAACGGAGCACAGGCGGTATTGCAATGCTTGAAAATGAGGCCTGGGGTCCGTACTTTCGCTAGTGCAATCTCTCAACAATGCTAATATAATTGGATCATATAGCCATCCCTCAACATGCGATGAAGAATCACGCCAAAGTTCCTATCTAGTGGAGAACATAAGAAGAAAATGTCTGTAGGGTACGAAACCACCTCAGAGCTATTCTTTCCAATCGATCTATCCAAGTTCATACTAAAATAACACCAAACCAAATTCAGATTCATAATACTCAATCCAACACAAAGAACCTCAAGGAGTGCCCCAAGATTTCTACCGGCGAAACAAAGACAAGAACATGCATCAACCCCTATGCATAGATTACCCCAATTTCACCTCAGGAATCCGTGAGTTGAGTGCCAAAACATATATCAAGTGAATCAATACGATACCCCATTGTCAGCACGGGTATTCATAGCAATACAAACATCAAGTGTTCTCAAATCCATAAAAGTATTTAATCCGTTAAAATGAAATCTCAAAGGGAAAACTCAATTCATCACAAGATAGACAGGGGAAAACATCATATGATCCGACTATATTAACAAAGCCCGCGATACATCAAGATCATGCCATCAAGAACACGAGAGAGAGAGAGAGAGAGAGAGAGAGAGAGAGAGATTAATTAAACACATAGCTACTGGTACAAACCCTCAGCCCCGAGGGTGGACTACTCCCTCCTCATCATGGTGGCCGCCGGGATGATGAACATGGCCACTGGTGATTATTTCCCCCTCCGGCGGAGTGCCAGAGAAGGGCTCTAGATTGGATCTCGTGGTTCTGGAACTGGCGGCGGCTCGAACAAAATTTCATCAACTCCCCTAGGGTTTTTGGAATATTTGGGCATTTATAGAGCGAAGAGGCGGTGCGGGAGGCCACTGAGGTGGGCACAACCCACCTGGGCGCGCCTGGCCCCCAGGCGCGCCCTGGTGGGTTATGCCCCCCTCAGGGCACCCCCTAGGTGCTTCTCTGGTCCACTGGATGTCTACTGGTCCAAAAAAATCTCCAAAAAAGTTTCGCTGCATTTGGACTCCGTTTGATATTGATTTTCTGCGATGTAAAAAACAAGCAAAAAACGGCAACTGGCATTGGGCAGTATGGCAATAGGTTAGTCCCAGAAAATCATATAAATTTGCTATAAAATGATTGTAAAGCATCCAAGAATTATAATATAACGGCATGAAACAATAAAAAATTATAGGTTGGAGACGTATCAATGGTTCCCAATGTTTCTCACAAGATGATCCAAGATGATAGGATATGACAATCTTATATGCAATGTCGTATGATGCTATGGCTATTGCTTACAAGCTTCTTTGCTCTCTCTCTCTCTCTCTTGCTTAAAAGCTTATTCTTTTTTTTGATATGGCCACTGTGCGAAATGCACGAACCAAGATAGCAATTGTGTATATGCGGGAACAATCTTGTGACACAAGGTATGGTACTATGATACCAAGACGATACCAATATGATATGGTATATATGCAATCAAGGTATAGATCAATGATCACTAATGTGCACAAGTAACATTGACGGCAGTACTCAAAGGCTAGTCTCGATAGGCAAATGACGCAAAATGGGCTAGGGTTGTCAATATTATGGCAAGAAGAATGTACAAAGATGGGATACAACGATACCAAGGTGATATAGAGGTTACCGTTCTTGCTTACGGTTAGGGTGTCAAAGTTGAGCGGCGATGCTGTCGATGTCGACCCATTCCTAATTAGCCGAAACACCTTAGGTAACGGAAAAACCGCAAACTCAAAATCTCCAAAGGTAAATGTCAAATGGTGGTAGCAGAAAGCGGTGGTGGTTTTGCACTCGGCAATGCGAAAGTGGAGTGATGGGTTGTGCGAGTCAAAGTTGAAGTGATCGTCCCTAAGTAGCCGAAACACCTTAGGAGACACAAGCCACAACTCAAACAAGCTCAAACAAAATTGGGTTAAGTTGGGTGGCGGATGTGTATGGTGGGCAAGGCTATGCGGAAGTTATGGTGGTGGTTGATGAAGAAGTAACCGTCCCTAAGTAGCCGAAACACCTTAGGAGACTCGAATCACTACTCAAGCAACCACTAATGCTATGTGGAACAAAATGGGTTAGGTTACGAAAGTCGGTGGTAGTATAGCAGATGATGTGGTGCAGGGCCTCGGCAAAGATGCCAAAGTTCCAAAATTCTGATGGAGTCAAATGGTGTTGGCAGTATCTTTTGGGGGAAGGGGGATGTCAAGAGCTTCAAAACGAGCTAAAGAACGTCAAAATCCGAGTCCAGATGAATTAGTTATGGCCGAAACAAAAATTAGCCGAAACCAATATCTACAGGTGTCAGATGTCCGATGGACGGACGTCCCGAAGGTCCGGAAATCCAAGATTTCAGCTCTGTTGGGTGGTTCCGGTCGTTCGGTGACGGTCGGACTTCCGGTGCTTCGGAAGTGTCCGGACATCCGGAAAAAAGCCGGTCGTCCGGTCGGGGTCAACGCGGGATTTCAGACCCGGGACGCGATTTTGGGCAGAAATTGGGGATTTGGGGGTTAAAATTGGAGAGATTTTGTGGATGAAAGATGGGGAAACTTGGGGAGATGCTAGATCCACTTGAAACCAAGCAAATCCATGGATCAAAATCAATAAAACATCATAAAACCATCAAATCACAAAAAAAATTGGGGCTATTTTTGATGGGAATTTTCAGAATTGGGGATGAAATGAAGCAAAACAAGGCTAGAAAAGAGGGGCAAGGGCTCCAAATTCATGATCAACGTGGCTCATGATACCAAGATGATGTAGGGTAGACCCCTAGATGCCCGATCTTTCACGATTGGAGCGGATCCCACGAAGAACAAGAGGGGAAAACATGAGGGGAAACACGAGAGGAAACACTCAAACCAACTAGATTCGATTACACATGTGCTAGATCCTCGAAACACAAAGAGATACACGATCCACGATCAACAAAGGACGATACAAGTAGCAAGTTCTTGTCCGTGAGGATGTCTTGGGGGGGGAGGGGGGTAAGTTCTTCTCCACAAGGGGGCCTTGAGGGGATCTTCCCGTGAGGGGCCTTGAATCCACTTGGGGGATCTTCTCCGAAGAGGTCGTGAACTCCAATGGAGAAGGGTATCAAGTGGATGAGCAAAGCTCTATCTCACAAATGAGCTAATCCTTTGCTAACCCTAACTTGGGGGAGGTGGAGGAGTATATATAGTCTAGGGCCACGAAGGGGTAAGTGAGGAGTACATGGGCTTTGGCCCAACACCCTGTGCGCAGACAGGCGTTGGACGTCCGACGGCTGTCAGTCGCCTGGTCGCTCGCGGGCGTCCGGTCGTTCGGAAGTCTTCGGACTTCCGACGTTTTGGCTCTGGCCCGGTAGTGTCGGATGTCCGGGCGCTAATGAGTGTCGGACATCCGGTGTCCGGCGGTCGTCCGGGCGTTGTAGGTTGCTTCGGCTGGAGTCCATCTGGCTGATGGAGTCTCCAGGCGTTGGACGTCCGGAGATCGTCGGACGTCCGAGAGTTGTAGCTTCCTGGCAGCTCTTCCTCTTATTCCTTGCGCTTGGTGTCCTCGCCGTCTTGTCCAATGCTCCTAGCTGTTCCATGGCATTCCTCTTGGTTCCTGGTCATGCCTACCACATATGTTTGAGGTAGTAGCCATGTCTCACATGTGGAAAGTGACGATTCAGAGAGGAGCGAGTTAACCTTGTGTCTAATGGCGTATACTTGAGGTCTCATCTTATCATGGGCGGAGCCAGGATTTGGGTATAGGGAGGGCCAAGCCAAGTATGGATAAAAAATATCCAGTACAAAAGATGATTATCGAGAACAAGGTTGTGTTGGAAATATGCCCTAGAGGCAATAATAAAAGTATTATTATTATATTTCCTTGTTCATGATAATTGTCTTTTATTCATGCTATAACTGTATTATCCGGAAATCGTAATACACGTGTGAATACATAGACCACAATATGTCCCTAGTGAGCCTCTAGTTGACTAGCTCGTTGTGATCAACAGATAGTCATGGTTTCCTGACTATGGACATTGGATGTCATTGATAACGGGATCACATCATTAGGAGAATGATGTGATGGACAAGACCCAATCCTAAGACTAGCACAAAAGATCGTGTAGTTCATTTGCTAGAGCTTTGCCAATGTCAAGTATCTCTTCCTTTGACCATGAGATCGTGTAACTCCTGGATACCGTAGGAGTGCTTTGGGTGTATCAAACATCACAACGTAACTGGGTGACTATAAAGGTGCACTACAGGTATCTCCGAAAGTATCTATTGTTTTATACGGATCGAGACTGGGATTTGTCACTCCGTGTAAACGGAGAGGTATCTCTGGGCCCACTCGGTAGGACATCATCATATGCGCAATGTGACCAAGGAGTTGATCACGGGATGATGTGTTACGGAACGAGTAAAGTGACTTGCCGGAAACGAGATTGAACAAGGTATTGGATACCGACGATCGAATCTCGGGCAAGTAACATACCGATAGACAAAGGGAATTGAATACGGGATTGATTAAGTCCTTGACATCGTGGTTCATCCGATGAGATCATCGTGGAACATGTGGGAGACATCATGGGTATCCAGATCCCGCTGTTGGTTATTGACCGGAGAACGTCTCGGTCATGTCTACATGTCTCCCGAACCCGTAGGGTCTACACACTTAAGGTTCGATGACGCTAGGGTTATAAAGGAAGCTTGTATGTGGTAACCGAATGTTGTTCGGAGTCCCGGATGAGATCCCGGACGTCACGAGGAGTTCCGGAATGGTCCGGAGGTAAAGATTTATATATAGGAAGTCCTGTTTCGGCCATCGGGACAAGTTTCGGGGTCATCGGTATTGTACCGGGACCACCGGAAGGGTCCCGGGGGCCCACCGGGTGGGGCCACCTGCCCCGGGGGGCCACATGGGCTGTAGGGGGTGCGCCTTGGCCTACATGGGCCAAGGGCACCAGCCCCAAGAGGCCCATGCGCCTAGGGAACCCTAGAGGGAAGAGTCCTCGAGGGGGAAGGCACCTCCGAGGTGCCTTGGGGAGGATGGACTCCTCCCCCCTTCTTGGCCGCACCCCTTTCTTGGAGTAGGGGGCAAGGCTGCGCCTCCCCCTTCTCCCCTGCCCCTATATATAGTGGAGGGGAGGGAGGGCATCCACACCTGAGCCCTTGGCGCCTCCCTCCCTCCCGTGACACCTCCTCCTCTCCCGTAGGTGCTTGGCGAAGCCCTGCAGGATTGCCACGCTCCTCCATCACCACCACGCCATTGTGCTGCTGCTGGATGGAGTCTTCCTCAACCTCTCCCTCTCTCCTTGCTGGATCAAGGCGTGGGAGACATCGTCGAGCTGTACGTGTGTTGAACGCGGAGGTGCCGTCCGTTCGGCACTAGGATCATCGGTGATCTGAATCACGACGAGTACGACTCCATCAACCCCGTTCACTTGAACGCTTCCGCTTAGCGATCTACAAGGGTATGTAGATGCACTCCCCTTTCTACTCGTTGCTGGTCTCTCCATAGATAGATCTTGGTGTTACGTAGGAAATTTTTGAATTTCTGCTACGTTCCCCAACAGTGGCATCATGAGCTAGGTCTATTGCGTAGATTCTTTGCACGAGTAGAACACAAAGTAGTTGTGGGCGTTGATGTTGTTCAATATGCTTACCGTTACTAGTCCAATCTTGTTTCGACGGTATTGTGGGATGAAGCGGCCCGAACCGACCTTACACGTACTCTTACGTGAGACAGGTTCCACCGATTGACATGCACTTGGTGCATAAGGTGGCTAGCGGGTGCCAGTCTCTCCCACTTTAGTCGGAACGGATTCGATGAAAAGGGTCCTTATGAAGGGTAAATAGCAATTGGCATATCACGTTGTGGTTTTGCGTAGGTAAGAAACGTTCTTGCTAGAAACCCATAGCAGCCACGTAAAACATGCAAACAACAATTAGAGGACGTCTAACTTGTTTTTGCAGGGTATGCTATGTGATGTGATATGGCCAAAAGGATGTGATGAATGATATATGTGATGTATGAGATTGATCATGTTCTTGTAATAGGATTCACGACTTGCATGTCGATGAGTATGACAACCGGCAGGAGCCATAGGAGTTGTCTTTATTTTTGTATGACCTGCGTGTCATTGAAGAACGCCATGTAAACTACTTTACTTTATTGCTAAACGCGTTAGTCATAGAAGTAGAAGTAGTCGTTGGCGTGACAACTTCATGAAGACACGATGATGGAGATCATGATGATGGAGATCATGGTGTCATGCCGGTGACAAGATGATCATGGAGCCCCGAAGATGAAGATCAATGGAGCTATATGATATTGGCCATATCATGTCACAACTATATAATTGCATGTGATGTTTATTATGTTTATGCATCTTGTTTACTTAGGACGACGGTAGTAAATAAGATGATCCCTTACAAAATTTCAAGAAGTGTTCTCCCCTAACTGTGCACCGTTGCTACAGTTCGTCGCTTCTAAGCACCACGTGATGATCGGGTGTGATGGATTCTTACGTTCACATACAACGGGTGTAAGACAGTTTTACACAGCGAAAACACTTAGGGTTAACTTGACGAGCCTAGCATGTGCAGACATGGCCTCGGAACACGGAGACCGAAAGGTCGAGCATGAGTCGTATAGTAGATACGATCAACATGAAGATGTTCACCGATGATAACTAGTCCGTCTCACGTGATGATCGGACACGGCCTAGTTGACTCGGATCATGTGATCACTTAGATGACCAGAGGGATGTCTATCTGAGTGGGAGTTCATAAGATGAACTTAATTATCCTGAACATAGTCAAAAGACCTTTTGCAAATTATGTCGTAGTTCACGCTATAGTTCTACTGTTTTAGATATGTTCCTAGAGAAAATATAGTTGAAAGTTGATAGTAGCGATTATGCGATCAGTAGAAAGCTTATGTCCTTAATGCACCGCTCAGTGTGCTGAACCCCAAACATCGTTTGTGGATGTTTCGAACATCGAACATACACGTTTTGATAACTACGTGATAGTTCAGTTAAATGGTTTAAGTAGAGGCACCAAAGACGTTTTCGAAACGTCACGGAACATATGAGATGTTTTGAGGGCTGAAATTGAGATTTCAGGCTCGTGCCCACATCAAGAGGTATAAGACCTCCGACGATTTTCTTAGCCTGCAAACTAAGGAGAGAAGCTCAATTGTTGAGCTTGTGCTCAGATTGTCTGAGTGCAACAATCACTTGAATCAAGTGGGAGTTGATCTTCCAGATGAAATAGTGATAGTTCCTCCAAAGTCATTACCACCAAGCTACTAGAGCTTCGTGATGAACTATAATATATCAAGGACATATATGATGATCCTTGAGATATTCGCGATGTTTAACTCCGTGAAAGTAGAAATCAAAAGGGAGCATCAATCGTTGATGGTTAGTAAAACCACTAGTTTCAAGAAGGGCAAGGGCAAGAAGGGATACTTCATGAAACGGCAATTCAGCTGCTGCTCCGGTGAAGAAACCCAAGGTTGAACCCAAACCCGAGACTAAGTGCTTCTGTAATAAAGGGGAACAACCACTGGAGCAGCATTACCCTAGATACTTGGTAGATGAGAAGGCTGGCAAGGTCGATAGAAGTATATTGGATATACATTATGTTAATGTGTACTTTACTAGTACTCCTAGTAGCACCAGGGTATTGGATACCGGTTCGGTTGCTAAGTATTAGTAACTCGAAATAAAAGCTACGGAATAAACGGAGACTAGCTAAAGGTGAGCTGACGATATATGTTGGAAGTGTTTCCAAGGTTGATATGATCAAGCATCGCACGCTCCCTCTACCACCGAGATTGGTGTTTGCGTTGAGCATAGACATGATTGGATTATGTCTATCGCAATACGGTTATTCATTTAAGGAGAATAATGGTTACTCTGTTTATTTGAATAATACCTTCAATGGTCTTACACCTAAAATGAATGGTTTATTGAATCTCGATCGTAGTGATACACATTTTCATGCCAAAAGATATAAGATAGTAATGATAGTACCACTTACTTGTGGCACTGCTGTGTAAGTCATATTGGTATAAAACGCATGAAGAAGCTCCATGTTGATGGATCTTTGGACTCACTCGTTTTTGAAAAGTTTGAGACATGCGAACCATGTCTATTGGTGTATATGCATGAAGAAACTCCATGCAAATGGACCGTTCGGACTCACTTGATTTTGAATCACTTGAGATATGCAAATCATACCACATAAGCAAGATGACTGAAAAGCCTCGGTTTCAGTAAAGATGGAACAAGATAGCAACTTATTGGAAGTAACACATTTTGATGTGTGCAGTCGAATGAGTGCTGAGGCATGCAGTGAATATCATTATGTTCTTACTTCACAGATGATTCGAGTAAATGTTGAGTATATTTACTTGATGAAACACCAGTCTGAATTATTGAATGGTTCAAGTAATTTCAGAGTGAAGTAGCAGATCATTGTGACAAGAGGATAAAATGTCTATGATATGATCATAGAGATGAATATCTGAGCTACGAGTTTTGGCACACAATTAAGACATTGTGGAAATTGTTTCACAATTAATACCGCCTGGAACACCATAGTGTGATGGTGTGTCCGAACATCATAGTTGCACCCTATTGGATATGGTGCGTACCATGATGTCTCTTATCGAATTACCACTATCGTTCATGGGTTAGGCATTAGAGACAACCACATTCACTTTAAATAGGGCACCACGTAATTCCGATGAGATGACACCGTATGAATTATGGTTTAGAGAAACCTAAGTTGTCGTTTCTTAAAGGTTTGGGGCTGCGACGCTTATGTGAAAAAGTTTCAGGATTAAGCTCGAACCCAAAGCGGATAAAATGCATCTTCATAGGACACCCAAAACAGTTGGGTATACCTCCTAATTCAGATCCGAAAGCAATATGGATTGTTTCTTGAATCGGGTCCTTTCTCGAGGAAAGGTTTCTCTCGAAAGAGTTGAGTGGGAGGATGGTGGAGACTTGATGAGGTTATTGAACCGTCTCTTCAACTAGTGTGTGGCAGGGCACAGGAAGTTGTTCCTGTGGCACCTACACCAATTGAAGTGGAAGCTTATGATAGTGATCATGAAGCTTCGGATCAAGTCACTACCGAACCTCGTAGGACGACAAGGACACATACTACTTCGGAGTGGTAAGGTGATCCTGTCTTGGAAGTCATGTTGCTGGACAACAATGAACCTACGAGCTATGGAGAAGCAATGGTGGGCCCGAATTCCGATAAATGGCTAGAGGCCATAAAATCCGAGAACGGATCCATGGACTTTGGTGGACTTGCCCGATGATCGGCAAGCCATTGAGATAAATGGATCTTTTAAGAAGAAGATGGACATGGACGGAAATTTCACCGTCTGTGAAGCTCGACTTGTGGTGAAGAGTTTTTCACAAGTTCAAGGAGTTGACTACAATGAGATTTTCTCATTCGTAGCGATGCTTAAAATCCGTCGGAATCATGTTAGCATTAGCTGCATTTATGAAATCTGGCAGACGGATGTCAAAACGAGTTTCCTTACCAGTTTTCATAAGGAAAGGTTGTATGCAATACAATCAGAAAAGGTTTGTCGATCCTAAGGATGCTAAAAGGTATGCTAGCTCCAGCGATCCTTCTAAGGACTGGAGTAAGCATCTCGGAGTTGGAATGTATGCTTTGATGATGATCAAAGATTTTGGGTTTGTACAAAGTTTATGAGAAACTTGTATTTCCAAAGAAGTGAGTGGGAGCACTATAGAATTTCTGATGAGTATATGTTGTTGACATATTGTTGATCAGAAATGACGTAGAATTTTCTGGAAAGCATATAGGGTTATTTTGAAAGTGTTTTTTAATGGAAAGCCTGGATTAAGCTACTTGAACATTGAGCATCAAGATCTATAAGGATAGATCAAAATGCTTAATAATACTTTCAAATGAGCACATACCTTGACATGATCTTGAAGGTGTTCAAGATGGACCAGTCAAAGAAGGAGTTCTTGCCTGAGTTGTAAGGTACGAAGTTAAGACTTAAAGCTCGACCACGGCAGAATAGAGAGAAAGGACGAAGGTCGTCCCCTATGCTTAAGACGTAGGCTCTTCAGTATGCTATGCTGTGTACCGCACCTGAAGTGTGCCTTGCCATGAGTCAGTCAAGGGGTACAAGAGTGATCCAAGAATGGCTCACAGGACAGCGGTCAAAGTTATCCTTAGTAACTAGTGGACTAAGGAATTTTCTCGATTATGGAGGTGGTAAAAGAGTTCGTCGTAAAGGTTACGACGATGCAAGCTTGACACCTATCCGGATAGCTCTGAGTAGAGAGACCGGATACATATAATGGAGCAATAATTTAGAATAGCTCCAAGTAGAACAGTTGTTTGGAATAGCTCCAAATAGAGCGTGGTAGCTGCATCTAGGAGATGACATAGAGATTTGTAAAGCACACACGGATCTGAAAGGTTCAGACCCGTTGACTAAAACCTCTCTCACAAGCAACATGATCAAACATAAAACTCATTGAGTGTTAATCACATAGTGATGTGAACTAGACTACTGACTCTAGTAAACTCTTGGGTATTAGTCACATGGCGATGTGACCTGTGAGTGTTAATCACATGGCGATGTGAACTAGATTATTGACTCTAGTGCAAGTGGGAGACTGTTGGAAATATGCCCTAGAGGCAATAATAAAAGTATTATTATTATATTTCCTTGTTCATGATAATTGTCTTTTATTCATGCTATAACTGTATTATCCGGAAATCGTAATACACGTGTGAATACATAGACCACAATATGTCCCTAGTGAGCCTCTAGTTGACTAGCTCGTTGTGATCAACAGATAGTCATGGTTTCCTGGCTATGGACATTGGATGTCGTTGATAACGGGATCACATCATTAGGAGAATGATGTGATGGACAAGACCCAATCCTAAGACTAGCACAAAAGATCGTGTAGTTCATTTGCTAGAGCTTTGCCAATGTCAAGTATCTCTTCCTTTGACCATGAGATCGTGTAACTCCTGGATACCGTAGGAGTGCTTTGGGTGTATCAAACGTCACAACGTAACTGGGTGACTATAAAGGTGCACTACAGGTATCTCCGAAAGTATCTATTGTTTTATGCGGATCGAGACTGGGATTTGTCACTCCGTGTAAACGGAGAGGTATCTCTGGGCCCACTCGGTAGGACATCATCATATGCGCAATGTGACCAAGGAGTTGATCACGGGATGATGTGTTACGGAACGAGTAAAGTGACTTGCCGGTAACGAGATTGAACAAGGTATTGGATACCGACGATCGAATCTCGGGCAAGTAACATACCGATAGACAAAGGGAATTGAATACGGGATTGATTAAGTCCTTGACATCGTGGTTCATCCGATGAGATCATCGTGGAACATGTGGGAGCCAACATGGGTATCCAGATCCCGCTGTTGGTTATTGACCGGAGAACGTCTCGGTCATGTCTGCATGTCTCCCGAACCCGTAGGGTCTACACACTTAAGGTTCGATGACGCTAGGGTTATAAAGGAAGCTTGTATGTGGTAACCGAATGTTGTTCGGAGTCCCGGATGAGATCCCGGACGTCACGAGGAGTTCCGGAATGGTCCGGAGGTAAAGATTTATATATAGGAAGTCCTGTTTCGGCCATCGGGACAAGTTTCGGGGTCATCGGTATTGTACCGGGACCACCGGAAGGGTCCCGGGGGCCCACCGGGTGGGGCCACCTGCCCCGGGGGGCCACATGGGCTGTAGGGGGTGCGCCTTGGCCTACATGGGCCAAGGGCACCAGCCCCAAGAGGCCCATGCGCCTAGGGAACCCTAGAGGGAAGAGTCCTCGAGGGGGAAGGCACCTCCGAGGTGCCTTGGGGAGGATGGACTCCTCCCCCCTCTTGGCCGCACCCCTTTCTTGGAGTAGGGGGCAAGGCTGCGCCTCCCCCTTCTCCCCTGCCCCTATATATAGTGGAGGGGAGGGAGGGCATCCACACCTGAGCCCTTGGCGCCTCCCTCCCTCCCGTGACACCTCCTCCTCTCCCGTAGGTGCTTGGCGAAGCCCTGCAGGATTGCCACGCTCCTCCATCACCACCACGCCGTTGTGCTGCTGCTGGATGGAGTCTTCCTCAACCTCTCCCTCTCTCCTTGCTGGATCAAGGCGTGGGAGACATCGTCGAGCTGTACGTGTGTTGAACGCGGAGGTGCCGTCCGTTCGGCACTAGGATCATCGGTGATCTGAATCACGACGAGTACGACTCCATCAACCCCGTTCACTTGAACACTTCCGCTTAGCGATCTACAAGGGTATGTAGATGCACTCCCCTTTCTACTCGTTGCTGGTCTCTCCATAGATAGATCTTGGTGTTACGTAGGAAAATTTTTGAATTTCTGCTACGTTCCCCAACAGGTTGAGCACTTGCACGTCAGCTTCATTAACAATTTGACAATTCGAAGCAACTGGCTTAGAAAATGAATTAACCTTAATGGTGTTTGGCAAACTTTTTTTCCGCAACGTTTGGCAGCGTTTTTACTCCTCATAAGATAGGGCCAGTTTCAGAAGCAACCATCTCAGAGAGCGAATTAATCTTAGTGTTGTTTGTCAGCGTCTTTTCTCTTCATAGTTGAGGAATTTTAGTTTCTGAATTCTATACTCATATAGTAGGAAATTTTTACACCACAAAAAGGAACTCATACAAGATAATCTGCATCATGAAAATTTCTAGGATGCCTACAAGATATGAATTCTTAATAGCATCTCAAATCAGAAAAAACAACTAAATCCAATGTATAATTTCAAAACTGATACGAGATAAAAATCAAGAGAAATTAGTATACTGTGATGTGCTAACCTGCTAGTTTCTTGGCTGAACTAGTGAAGTACGTTGCGTCTCCAACTCGCCGTATGAATAAGATTGTGAGATGCAGAGTAGGCAGTAGGGGATCAGAGTTAGACCGGCGGCAAGGGCACACTACGGCGGCGGCAGCAGCGCCTAATCTCTACCCACATACAAGCTAATTATGGACGAAAGAACGGAGTCCAGGAGACTATACCGGAGGTTACGTTGTCAACTGACCGCTAATGGGCTTTTACTATGGGCTTTTTTCTCTTCTTTTTGTAAAGTACACATTAAGAACTTGAGATTAGGGGGGGGGGGCAACTACATTGTATGTGCGATTATGGGCTCGTTGCCTGTACGTCTCCAAGTATATCGTTCGATCCTTTGGGGGGGGGGGGCTGGCCCCTGCTCGTCCCCCCTTGGCTCCGCCACTGCGTCTTATGTCCTCTTGGGTCTTGGGGAGTCGTCATAGTGTACATGGGGATGAACGTAGGATGCTCCGCATCAACTAATCTTGAGGTAAATAAAACACTTTTTCCAACGCTATTGCGATGTTTATGAAGGAGAGGTTACAACAATTGTCTAGCGTGCCCACCGTGCATTATGTCTATTCACCAAGTTTTGACGCCGTTGAACCTATGCCAAGAGCTCGGTATGAGCTAAAGATAACAAGCCAATCCTTCATCATATTCCAAATCCGGATCAAGAAACGACATTGGGAAGGAAAATGCCCCACAATTTTCAGAGTTCTAGTGCACAAAGAGCAAATCCAATAATTAGGCCATCCACACTTGGCAAAGATGATCCGCCTTCTGAGATCGATTTTGAATGACGAGCCAAGCGAATAACTTACATTTGGGAGGAGCCCAAATTTTCTAGATGGTGGTCTTGAAGATGGTGGCGGTTGCCCCGATGAATCGGGCACAATAAGTAGAGTCCACAGAGTAGCGCCCGAAGGTCGTCATCTTCCACGGGATGGTGTTGCAGCTTGGTTAGTGTGGAGTTGAAGTTGGGACGTGAATCACCAGTGTTAAAAGAATTCATGGATGTGTCGTAACATGATCCAGTTCATTGCTTAGTTGAACCTGGGACATGAAACAACCAAGTCCACTCCATCCATTCAACCCAGGGCCAACAGAGCTGTAAAGCGAGGACGAACATTTTGAGGTTAAGCACTCCCAACCAGCCAAGAATGGTGGGATGAAAGATGATCTCTCGATTTATTTTGACACCGAAGACTTTATTGAAGTATGTCCCTAGTGAGTCCCTTCTTATCTTGTCCATAAATTGCAAGACCTCAGTCGGTATGTCGATGGAGGTCGGTATGCCCATGAACCGCCTTGACCAACGTCGTGTGACCTGTTGCGATGAAGTGCTTTCTCGTTCAAGAAAGTAAATTTTCAGTAATTTTACCATCAAAGTGTTGAAAGTTGATCCTTCAGATAGAGGAAGCCCAAAAAAATTACATGGGAAAGGAAGAAAGACATGCTTTGCCTTATGCTATCAAGATTAAGGTCATTGTGGGTGTCAAAGAAGGTTTTTGAAAGTTTATTTTCAAGGCCGGTGACCTCCCTAAAATCTTATCGCATCTATCATTTAATTTGGTACTCAATTTGATACTCCTAGCAAATTATAGTAAAAGATTAATAGTAGTACTAGCAAGCTTAGTGGTTATTGCAGTTTGGGCGTTGTACTAAGTCTAAAATTAATCTTTATGGTATGGAGTATAATTTAGATAGGAATTACTAGATTTGACTCATGGTGGCTATTTTGCTATTCTAACTAGGCCCTCATCGTTGCAATGAGATCGACCTAACCTGCGCGGACGCACAGAGGACAGATCCACCAGGCAACCACTCTCCCACCGAAAGAAGTCCAGATCACCCCCTGGGGTTTCACAAACCGGCTAATTCACCCCCTAAGCTCTAAAACCAGTTAAGTAACCCCCTGAGGTCTCTAATACCATTTAAATCACCCCCTTGCGCTGATTATAGTGGTTTCTGCAGGTGGTTTTGCTTGCGGGGCGTTGGACGACTGCCATATCAGCTTGATGTGGTGGGTCTTGTTAACTGCTCCTCCTGTTTTGGACTTGTCTCCCTTCTTTCCTTCGACGACGCGGCGGCAGCCGGCAGAGCAAAACCAACCAATGCCAAACCAATCAAAAATGCTACAGTTTCGGTCAGCTAATACAACACTGAGAATACTGCCAATTCACATAGAAAATGAGCAACATCATACAACCCAAATACTGCTAATTTGAAAAGGAAAATTAAGAAGCAGGACATGGCCAAAATTCAGTAATAGTTCTACATTACATTCACTACTTTTTATTATCTCTCAACCTGCCACAATGCCAAAGTACTGCTTAATTCACCCTCATACTAACTAAGACAACACTACCATTACACTTTACACAGACAAATGGTAAAACAACTGAAACAAGCCAGAACAGCATTGCAAGTTTCTTCATTTTCTGAACTTCAAAAAGCTTCTGTGCACCTAGCTTTTCTTGAATCTCTAGCTTCTTTGCAAACTCTGAAGCTTGCTATCACAACTTCAGCAAGTGTGTCCAACTTGCTTGCAAAGGCGATTGGCGACCTCATGTTACCGCGGAGGCCGAGCGCTGAAGACAATCCCGGGACTGACGACCATGGTGACGAATAGGGGAGGAGAGGAACTTGGGAACAGGGGAGGACGAACTTTAGTTGTCTGCCATGCTGACGTACACGGGAGGAGAGGAACAAGAGAACATGCGAGGACGAGCTTGAACTGGCGCTTTCCATCAAGCCTATGTGGCAGTAGTCCAACGTCACGCAAGGAAAACTGCCCTCAGAAACCACTATAATCAGCGCAAAGGGGTGATTTCCCTGGTATTAGAGACTTCAGGGGGTTACTTGACTGGTTTTAGAGCTGAGGGGGTGGATTAGCCGGTTTATGAAACCCCAGGAGGTGATCTGGACTTCTTTCCTCTCCCACCTCTGTGATGGCTTCCGCCCCGTCGGCCCCGTCGACGGCGCCGTCACTGGTGGACACCCTCTTCCAGCGCTCGCTGGACGATCTCGTCAAGTCCCTCCGCGCCGACCCTTCAGCCGCCGGCGAGTCGTTGGCCGTTGGCCGCGCCCTCTCCGAGATCCACCGTGAGATCCGCGCCCCGGACGCGGCAACCAAGGCCGTCGCGCTCCAGAAGTTCACCTACCTCTCCTCCCTCCACTTCGTCCCCGTCGTCTCTCACCCGCACGCGTTCCCCGCCATCGAGCTCCTCGCCTCGCCGCACCTCCCACACAAGCGCCTCGCCTATCTCGCCGCCTCGCTGTCGCTCCACCCCGCCTCGCTCTCCCTCCTCCCGCTCGCCACCCACCAGATCCACAAGGACCTCTCTCCTTCCACCTCCGCCGCCGCCTCCCACCACGTATGCGCCCTCGCGCTCCAGCTCCTTGCCTCCCCCGCCGCAGCCGCCGCGCCCGACCTCGCCGTCCACCTCGCGCACGACCTCGTGCCCCACCTGTCCCGTGGCAGCCCACGCGCTATCGCTGCCGCAGCGCGCATCATAGCCGCCTCCCCGTCTACTGGTGTGCCGGTCCTCTTCAAGCCACTGGCTGCATGTCTTGCTTCGTCCGACCCACGGGCGTCAACTGCGGCTGCATCCGCCTTCTGTGAGCTGTCGGCGCCGCCGGCTGATGTGGCCCCATTCCTGCCTCTCGCGCCTGACCTTTACAATCTGCTAACCACATCCCGCTCCAACTGGGCGCTCATCAAGGTGCTCAAGATATTTGCTAGGCTGGCTCCTCTGGAGTCACGTCTAGCCGCACGGATTGTTGATCCAGTCTGCCAGCTCCTCACTCGTTCTTCAGCCATGTCGCTGACATTCGAGTGTGTCCGCACGGTGCTAACTGCACTACCGGCGCATGGTGCCGCAGTGAGCCTTGCCATTGGGAAAGTCAAGGAATTCCTTGCTGCTTCTGATGATCCTAACCTGCGCTATCTTGGCCTCTTGGCACTTGGTATGCTTGGCCCAGCATATGCATCAACTGTCAATGAGAGTCGTGATGTGATTGCCCTGTCACTGGGTGATGCTGACTCAAACATCCGTAGGGAGGCATTGCACCTTATGATGGGAATGGTTGATGAAAACAATGTCATGGATATTGCTGGCATGCTGGTCAGTCATGCCGCAAGGTCAGACCCAGAGTTTGCAAATGATATTCTTGGGGCCGTCCTAGCAGCATGTGGGCGCAATGTATATGAGCTGGTGTCAGATTTTGATTGGTATATCTCACTACTCGCAGATATGGCTAGGAGCTTGCACTGTGCGCAGGGGGATGAGATTGGTCGCCAGCTTGTTGATGTGGGACTTAGGGTGCATGATGCACGGCCAGAGCTTGTCCGTTCAGCTCGATCTCTCTTAATTGATCCTGCTTTGCTTGGGAACAATCTCCTATGCTCTGTTCTTTCTGCTGCTGCATGGGTCTCTGGTGAGTATATTGATTGTAGCAAGGATCCTGTTGAGCTTGTTGAGGCACTGTCACAGCCAAGGACTAGCCTCTTGCCAATGTCAGTGAGAGCTGTGTACATCCAGGCAGTACTTAAAGTGGTCACCTTCTGTTGCAATTTATATGTAGAGAGTTCGAATGATTCAAACAAGGAATCGGATCTAGTGTTTGATGAGTTAGCTGTTGATCAAACTGTTAGTAGGGGAAGCAAGTCTGAAACTCAACCTGCTGAAGAACAAATCATTATGCCAGGCACAGCTAAAAATGACCCCTTTTCAAACAAATCAATAGTTTACATGATTAACTTGATTGAAACAACGGTTGGGCCACTTGTTGAGTCCAAGGAAGTTGAGGTCCTGGAGAGGGCACGCAACCTGATTGGTTTTGTCCATTTGTTAAGAGAGATCTGGGAGTTGAAGGAAAGGAAGGTCAGTGATCATAACAAGCATAACCGGGTCGTGGAGCTTATTAATAGTATGCAAAAAGTATTCTCTCAGGAATTAAGGCCTGTTTCTGTGAATGCCCAGAAGAAAATTTCCCTTCCTGAGGATCTTGTCTTGCATGAAAATCTGTCTGAACTTGCTGACATTTTAAGTGAAGATGACACTATTCTGTCAACTTCAATCTCTTTTATCTCTCGCAACTGTCATTCTGTAGAGACTAGAGATGAGCCTGCAGTAGTGTCAGTTGATTCATCTTCTCTTTTTGAGCACCGTAAACGGCACGGGATATACTATCTCCCAACAGGAAAAGCTGAGGATGACGCAAATAGCTACCCTCGTGCCAATGATCCTCTTCTTTCCGCTGAGAATGCAAGTGCCATGGAGGATAAATCCGAGACTGTCCAGCCTGTATCTGCTGGGAAAAAATTGAAGGCCATGAGGTCCAGACCAAAAGTAGTGAAATTGGATGGCGAAGATTTCCTAAGTTCTATGATGACTAGTGCAAATATTCTAAAGGCTGCAGATAAGTCAGAAGTCATGGGCAAAAAAATGGACACTGGCGAATCTAGTTCTCAATGGATACAGAACATATATGCTGATACTGGAAGCCTTTCTACTTCAAGTTCTAGGACAAGTAAGCAACACGATCTTACTAAAGAGAAGAGCACAATACCTCCTGACAGTGATAAGAAAGAGCCGAGAAAGCATAGAACCTCTTCTAGGAGTGGGCATCGTCAAGGAAAACATACGCACAGAGAAAGACCTAGTACTCAGCCTGATGTTGCACCTCAAGCTCCGGTTGTTCAAGATTTCCTTCTGTAGCTGCCGAGATTTTTTTTGCTTGGTAAGTCACAATTACGAAATACAAGTTGATGTGTTGTAATGTTCATTTGAATGAGGAAGAACATAGGTGTACATGGATGTTAACCTCTTCTGGTAAATTTTCTGTTAGGTCTTTGTATACTATCCCAGAGGCTAGTTAAACTAGATGCCCATTTAAGAAAATGTGGTACATGAAAGTGCCAGTGAAAATCAAAGTTCTTTTTTTTTGTGTGTGGTTGGTGTTTAAAAAGAGTATTTTGACTAGAGACGTCTTAGATAAAAGATGTGGAGTGGGAGGTGATAGATGTTTGTTTTGTGGTTGGCGTACATGGATGTTAACCTCTTCTGGTAAATTTTCTGTTAGGTCTTTGTATACTATCCCAGAGGCTAGTTAAACTAGATGCCCATTTAAGAAAATGTGGTACATGAAAGTGCCCGTGAAAATCAAAGTTCTTTTTTTTGTGTGGTTGATGTTTAAAAGGAGTATTTTGACTAGAGACGTCTTAGATAAAAGATGTGGAGTGGGAAGTGATAGATGTTTGTTTTGTGAGGAGAAATAAGCTATAGACCCTCTATTTCTGCAGCGTTCTATTGCTAGATATATCTGGAGTTCTGGATTGTAGTGAAATGTGTGTTTTGGTATTGATTTTCGAGTAGAGACAGTAAATGATCTTTGTAAGTATGTGTTAGCCTTCGATGGTAAGGACACACAGCTAATTTTTGTTGTGCTGTGGGCAATCTGAAAGCAAGAAATGCTGCGCATTTCAACAAAAAGTTCCCTTTTGATCCTACAGCAGTGTAGTTTCTCAGGATTTTTGCTGGCTGACCTTTCGGGAAACCTGCAAAAGGTGCAACGACAAGGGGCAAAAAAGCTTCAGCTAGTAGCGGTTGAAATCTTCCATCGTCGAAAAGGGTGGCAGCCTATGGTAAGTCAAATGTTGCAAGGTGGCTGTGAACTTGGTGGGTTTTTGGTGGTACTCTAGGACTGAGCTCTGTTTTGTTCTGTTTGAGGTCTTCGAGAATTTAGTTGGCTCCTGTGGTGTTTTGGTTCTCGAGGCTGAGTGTAGCTGTATGATGGTTTGGAGGTTGCGAGGTCAGTCTGTGTGGCATGTGCCACCTGACAGAATGGGTATCTTGATGTGGGACTTGGTTGTTGTTCAGTTTTCATGGAAATGAAAATTGGGGCAGGGAGGCCCTTGGGTCGAAAAAGAATACGTTGATGTGTTGTTCACTTTTTGCGCATTTTCTTTTTTCTTATATTTTTCATTGGCAAGCACTTAAATAGTTCCATGCCCCCCTCCCCGCCCCGAGGAATTGGTCGACTTATCAGGCTCATGGCCAAGACTGCAGGTTCGAATCCTGTCCCTGCCTCTGCATAAGCATCCACGCTTTTCACGTGATTATAGGTACTCTTTTTCTTGATCATAGAACCTAATTTTCTATTCCCTCCGTTCCTAAATATTTATTTTTCTAGAGATTTCAACAAGTGACTACATACGGAGCAAAGTGAGTGGATCTACACTCTAAAATATGTCTATATATATCCGTATGTGGTAATCCATTTGAAATTCTAAAAAGACAAATACTCCCTCCGTTCCAAATTACTTGTTGCTGAAATGGATGTATCTAGAACTAAAATACATCTAGATACATCCATATGTGCGACAAGTAATTTGGAACGGAGGGAGTATTTAGGAACGGAGGGCGTAGAATAGAGCTGAACGGCTTTGTGCAATTTCGCTCGCAATACCCTCTCCCCCGGCGAGCCTGCGACTGTCTCTAACGAATGATGCGAGACGCAACCAATTTGCAGGCTTGGGGACTTGGTACAGTTTGCTTATGTTTTCTAAAAAAAACTGCTGAAGGACGCCGGCCGTGCAGGAGAATGAAGGGCATGGCCTCACGGGACTTCACCTGATCGCGCTCTGCCAAAGGGCTTTCGCGTGATGGGTCATGGCTGCAGCTGCGGAAGCACTTCTTTTATATCGATCGGAACACATGGGCAAGCACCGGTCCAGCTGAATGCCAACAGACAACGCGCCATGGATGTCCGGTATGCCAAGCTCTGAGCGCTGTCGAAGAGGGCAGTACATTACACGCGTACAAGCACGAGGCATAAGATTGTTATACAGCAATGGAACGATGATCCCCACGCACGGTGTTAGCTAGATTTGCACGCGAACAGCGGATCCATGCATGCCTTTCCTAGAATAAGGAAGAAGAAAAAGATCGTATGGATCAATTCAAGCAAACGGGGCCGTGAAAGTGCACAACAATCATGGGCAATACTTATGTTAGTAGTATGTTTAATACATGTTACAGTAGTACGCAAGTAATTCGGGACGGAGCGACTATATAAGATGCTATCAAATGAGTGCCACTGTGATCAGATGGCCGAGTTGGTCTAAGGCGCCAGATTAAGGCTCTGGTCCGAAAGGGCGTGGGTTCAAATCCCACTCTGGTCACACAACCGTTTTTTCTTTTAGCTTCTGTTCTTACGTTCCAATTCTAGCTGGATTCACGTGCAAACAATATGGATGATGAACTTTTTTCTATGTAATCCCACTCTGGTCAACTATATTTCTTGTTTTTCTTTTAACTTCTGTCCTTATGTTTCAATTCTAGCGAGATTCACGTGCAAACAATATGGATAAAAAGCTTTTTTTCACCTGTTTTTTCTTTTAGCTTCTGTTCTTACGTTCCAATTCTAGCTGGATTCACGTGCAAACAATATGGATGATGAACTTTTTTCTATCTAATCCCACTCTGGTCAACTATATTTCTTGTTTTTCTTTTAACTTCTGTCCTTATGTTTCAATTCTAGCGAGATTCACGTGCAAACAATATGGATAAAAAGCTTTTTTTCACCTGTTTTTTCTTTTAGCTTCTGTTCTTACGTTCCAATTCTAGCTGGATTCACGTGCAAACAATATGGATGATGAACTTTTTTCTATCTAATCCCACTCTGGTCAACTATATTTCTTGTTTTTCTTTTAACTTCTGTCCTTATGTTTCAATTCTAGCGAGATTCACGTGCAAACAATATGGATAAAAAGCTTTTTTTCATCTGTATAGCTAGTTCTGTTTTTTGCGGGAAAACTTTCAATCTATTCATTTTCGATCATGGCAGTACAATATCTGTAGACGACTATAAGAACTAAATGACCCGAAGGCGCGCCGCCGTCATTGCACCTCATTTGCCAGAGCAGGCAAAACTTATTATAGCAGACAGTCGAGAAGTCGGACAGCGCGACAGAACGACAACTGCCGCCGATGAAGAGTAGCTTAGATGAGAAGGATCTAACCAAAAAACACCTGGACAAACAACGGACGATGACCAGGTCTGAGCAAATCAACCGAAAACAGATCCGCCAGAGACATACTTCCACACGCCCATCGACGATGCTAGATGCACCACCGGAACGAGGGCTAGGCGGGGAGAATATTATTTTATTTTTAGATAGCTACCGTCATCTCGCCTTCCTGAGTAGGACACAAACCGTAACAAAACTCAAAGAACGCATCTAAAACTGAGCCCCTTCCACCAGCAAAGATCGGAATCCACCGCGCCCTCATAGCCATAAGGCCACCGAAGATGAGGCGGATCGTCAGCGGTGGTGGCGCCGGCAGAGGAACCCTAAGTTTTTTTTCAAATGTTTTTTCTTTTAGCTTCTGTTCTTACGTTCCAATTCTAGCTGGATTCACGTGCAAACAATATGGATGATGAACTTTTTTCTATCTAATCCCACTCTGGTCAACTATATTTCTTGTTTTTCTTTTAACTTCTGTCCTTATGTTTCAATTCTAGCGAGATTCACGTGCAAACAATATGGATAAAAAGCTTTTTTTCATCTGTACAGCTAGTTTTGTTTTTTGCGGGAAAACTTTCAATCTATTCATTTTCGATCATGGCAGTACAATGAACACAAGAAAAATATAACAAAAGTTACATCCATATCTGTAGACGACTATAAGCACTAAATGACCCGAAGGCGCGCCGCCGTCATTGCACCTCATTTGCCAGAGCAGGAAAAACTTATTATAGCAGACAGTCGGAAAGTCGGACAGCGCGACAGAACGACAACTGCCGCCGATGAAGAGTAGCTTAGATGAGAAGGATCTAACCAAAAAACACCTGGACAAACAACAAACAATGACCAGGTCTGAGCAAATCAACCGAAGACAGATCCGCCAGAGACATATCTCCACACGCCCATCGACGATGCTAGATGCACCACCGAAACGAGGGCTAGGCGGGAAGAACCTTATTTTATTTTTAGATAGCTACCGTCATCTGGCCTTCCTGAGTAGGACACAAACCGTAACAAAACTCAAAGAACGCATCTAAAACTGAGCCCCTTCCACCGGCAAAGATCGGAATCCACCGCGCCCTCATGGCCATAAGGCCACCGAAGATGAGGCGGATCGACAGCGGTGGTGGCGCCGGCAGAGGAACCCTAAGCTATTTGTTTTAGATAGGAGGCGGCTAGAGATAACACGAGAATAGCTAGTGCCGTTGGGCACGTCATATCCATGTTGATGGTTGGGCACCTCACATACATGTTGATGGTTTAGTAGAGAGGCAATGATCCACTCCATAACGTACTTAGGAAACACGCTGCATCTGAAAATGAATTCCATTGTACTATTTTTTATTTTGCGTAGAATACTGGGAATAGTCAGCCATCAGGTTGCTGGCTAGGAAAGGAGGTATAGACTCAAACCAATTCTTAGTCATCTCCAACGAACAAGCTCATTTGGCACAGAGGTGGGACAGGGAGTTGGAGGAGCTAGGAACATGCTCACTAGTGAAAGAACTAAGATTCAAAGATAAGTCCCCTATTTCTAGTATAAGCGGAGTCACAACCGAATGCGAGTTGTGGCGAAAATTCCAAAGGTGCACGACCTCCAAGCAGTCTATCTCCATGATAACATCTCTAAAACCTCTGATCTTAGCAAGCAGGACGCCATCACGAAGAGCCAAAGCTTCATCAATCATCGAGTTTGCGACCCCATCACGAGGTTTGCACCATGTAGCGGAACGAGACACCCCTCTAGCCTCCATGCACATGTCTGATCTTATTGATGCGTCCGTTTTAAACTTGACAAAGTCGTCGTCAGGGGGCACAAACCATAACCTGGCATGGTCACATGTGAGCTCAAGAATGGCTAGAGCCACTTGAAACAGTAGGAGAGGCTCCTACTGTATGTATTAATTATAGTATCAAAAAGGTCTTACAAAGTCATAACCTTACATCCATTGCCATGAAGGAATTGGGGGGAGGGGGTGTGATAAAAAGGAGACAGAAAGAACTAAGAAAGGATGCTAGAGACTAGAAACAAAAGAGGTCAGAAAGGGGTTGTGTTTTTCTCCCACCCTATATAAAATAGGGAGAGGTCTTCTCTCAACCGAGCCAGCCAGGAGGTTTTTGAGGGTATGATCCCTCTGAAGTGCTTGTTGTTCCTCTCTTTCCATATGCTCCGTGCAGCCTGTAAAAAAATATCCATGAACATTGGCCTATTCCATGTAGATTTTGCCTTTTCTATCCATTGGAGTCTTGTTCCTTGTGTTATCCAGCCGATGTTAAGGTGTGACCAGCATTCTTGGCTAAATGGGCAGGTGAAGATATGTTCCAAAGTTTCCTCGGTAGGTGAGTCACATAGAAGGCATGTGTAGTTATCTCCAATGTTGTAATGTCTCCTCTTGAGCATATTTCTTGTGTTGAGCCTGTCTGATAGAAGAAGCCATCCAAACACTTTGATTTTCATGGTTACCTTGGATTTCCAAAGCTATTTGTAAGATTGGTGGGCACTGATCTCTCTGAAGTAGTGCGAGTAGTATTGTTTGGCTGTGTAGTCTCCTTTGCCCCAAATACATGTCCATTTGTCATCCCCTTGGATCAAGTTGATGGGTGCCATCATTTGTTGTAGTCCTAGCAGTTATGCATGTGCTCGTTTTGATAGGGGAAGCTGGAACGTTTCCCCCGGTGTTTCAGCCGTTAAGAAGGCTTGAACTGATATATCTTCATTCTTGGTGAAAGAGAAGACCCTGGGATAGCTGTTAGCAAGAACCTCATCCATCCATAGATCTTTCCAAAGCAATGTGTTGTGTCCATCCTGGATGGTGACCTTGGTTATGCCTCTGTAGATGGGCATGAGTTTTGTGATGTCTCTCCACCAGAAGGAACCGCATGCATTAGTTGCATGTGGTATTTTCGTGGTATAGTATGTGTTCCAGATTAATTCCACCCAAGGTAGATCCAAATGATTATAGAACTTGTGTAAGTATTTAAGCAGCAAGGCATCACTGTGTGTTCAGAGATCTAAAATGCTCATCCCACCACATTTATTTGGCTTGCAAATCATGCTCCAAGCAGCCAAAGAGTTACATGATTCTCCTTGTTCTGTCTTTTTGGTCCACAAACATTTCCGTCTTATCTTGTCTAACATACTTATAGGTAGTTTGAGTGTGCATAGAGCAAATATTGTCAACGATGTGATCACTGAATTAAGAAGTGAGAGTTTTGCTCCATAAGAAATCATATTGAGGGTAGCTGTAAGACATCTTTCCACTTTACATACCATTGGCATTAGATCTTGGACTGAGGGCCTTGTTGATCCCAAAGGCAGCCGAAGATAGGTGAACGGCATTTTGCCAATCATGCAACCGAAGATTTGGGCAATATTGTTACTAAGAGAATCATCACAGTTCATTGGGATAAGAGTTGATTTGTGAAAATTGATTTTCAGTCCAATGGATGTGGCATAATCAGACAAGATTTGCTTGATCGTTGTTGCATGTGCTTCACAAGAAGGAAGGACCAGTATTGTGTGGTTGGCATATTGGATGACAGGGTAGTCTTTTTGAGTGTCGCATGGGAAAGGGAGCTGAATTGCACCTTGAGCAAAAGCATCATTAATTACAGCTTGAAGTAGGTCTGCTGCCAGCACAAAAATCGATGGAGATAACGGGTCACCTTGTCGAACTCCACTTTTGCAATGAAACTGTCGCCCTGGTACACCGTTGATCAGAATTGAAGATTTGCCAGATGATAGAATAGCCTTGATTCAGTGTAGCCATTTATCGCTAAATCCCATGTGCTTCATTATATCTAACATGGCATCATGTTCAATTGTGTCAAATGCCTTGGCAAAGTCAAGCTTAAGGAGGACTATTGGTTTTTTGAAGCTTGACATTGATAGATGTACTCGAACGCCCATGCCAGACAATCTTGGATAGATCAACCTTTCAGAAACCCATATTGATTATGATGCACTACCTTTAAGATGATTCTTTGTAGTCTATTGGCAAGTAACTTTGTGATTATCTTGAGACAACAGTTAAGTAGGGTGATGGGCCTGAAGTCATTGACTGAAGTGGGTGCATTAATTTTTGGTACCAAGGTAATGAAACCCTCATTGATGTTTTCGAGGTTCAGATTTCCATCATGGAATTGATTGCATAGCTTGTAGAAGTCCTCTTTAATCACGTGCCAACAAGTTTTGAGGAAATGACCAGTAAAACCATCCGGTCCCGGAGCTCTGTCAACAGACATATATTTGATCACATCATCGATTTCTTTATGAGTAAATGGCACTGCGAGTTGATCTAGATCCTCTATCCTTTTGATAATTCTAGCTAAATAAAACTTCATTTCATGTTGTGCAGATGAGCCAAGCCGCTTTTTGAAGGCTTGAAAAATAACCGACTCCTTCCCTGCATGATCTTCCACACAGTAACCATCATCAGTGGTAAGTGATGCAATATTGTTTCTTCTATATCTTTCTGAAGCCATTGCTTGAAAAAAATTGGTTGCTCATCACCAAACTTGACCCAACGGATAGTGCATCGTTTCCTCCAATATTCTTTCTGATAAGCAAGAAGTCGTAGAATGTGGTTTTTGAGTATTCAACGAAAGTTGGCTTCAGGTATGGTAAGGCGCCTTTTATTTTCGAGTTCATCAAGTCCAAGTAGAGCTCTATTAGAGTTTTCAATAGTAGTTGAAAGTTTGGAAATTCCTTTGCTCCAGCTCTTAAGATCATGTCTCAGCAGTTTAAACTTTCTAGATAGAACAGTAGCCATGTTGTGAGAACATACTAGTTTGGACCAAGATTTACTGACCGTTTCCAGGAAACCAGGATGGTGTACCCAATAAGATTCAAATCTGAAAATCTTAGACCGGGGGCTGGTGGTCTCAATGCAGACGACACAAGGAATGTGATCTGAGACCGGTCGGCCTAGGGTTTAACTAGGGTTTTAGGGTAAGATGAGGTCCAGTTAGTGCTCGTAAAAAACCAATCAATTTGTTCTAGGAGGGGGTCTACCCGCATATTGCTCCAAGTATAAGCTCGACCTTTGATTGAAAGTTCCACTAAACTCTGGGTGTGAATGAAGTCATTAAATGTGATCATGTCCCCAAAATTCCCACTAGGTTTATTATGGTTATCTGGGCCGCAAATGAAATTAAAATCACCCAAAAGGAGACAGTCTTCATTGTGGGGGATATTCATATCAAGAAGCCATTGAATGAAATTCCTGCGTTCCTCACCTTGACAAGGGCCATAGACATTCACTAGGGTCCAGTGCTGTGCCGATTGTGTGGATTGAAAACGAATAACCAGAGCAAAATCCTTGGAGGCTAATACGGTGGCCGTAAAAATGGAGCTGTTCCAGATAGTGGCAATTCCACCCGAGGCACCACAAGAAAGAATAAATTCGAACTTATCAAAACGGCGTGGGCAGCAAGACTTAATAAATTTATTATCAAATTCTTGCTTCTTAGTTTCCTGCAGGCATATAACAATGCATCCACTAGAGGTGATGGCATTAAACAAAGCGAGTTGTTTTTCTTCAGAATTTAAGCCACGTAAGTTCCAACAAATAACGTTCCAATTAACCAAAAGTACTATAAAATAAGTGACAAAGCTTAAGCACTGGACGAGGAGGAAGAAGTGTCTTCCTTATCTTCATTGATAGCAGCTTCAGAGAGCTCCACTGCGGGGATGTCACATTTGACTGTTCCAACTAGCTGGATCGTGGCAATGGGCGTCGGAGGTGGAACTTCAGTATTGTCTTCAATTTCAGTAATAACCACTGAAGATTTAGCTGACGGATTGATCCTAGGTTTCATCTTGGAGGCTCGTGGCTTGGTGTCAGTTATGGTAGGGATTTTAAAACCATTGTACTTGTTGGACCTGGCGCTCTGACGAAGAGAAACAAAGGAAGTAGGCATATGATTCTTCCCCTTGCGGTTATCAACAACTGATGTAATCACCAAATCCACAGAGTTATCAACAACATGTGCATTATGTGCTTCAGGTTCAGTGAACATTGGAGGTTCAGACAGTGCAGTATGCTGGGTCTCTATGATCGCAAGACTTGCAAAGCAGGGTGGTGCACTAACCATAACAGAAGTAGCCAATAGCTCAGGGTCTGGAGTGACAGAAGAGTTGGGTTCAGGTGTGTCCTGGAGCTCTTCAAGCTGGCCATCATTACCAGCACTCGTGATCATTGCATGAGAGTGATTTAGCTCCCTATGAGAGCCCTCAGAGATGTCCTCAATACACACAGAAGATGTCCCAAACTGACTGGTGAATTTGGAAGCAGAGATAACCTTCAGAATACCCTCATTTTCAGAAACAGTGATATTGAAAGTCACAGAGTTCTTCCTAAAACCATATTGATCACTCCAAGAGCCATAGGAAGCAATAATAGGCTTGACTGCTGTAGTGAGATAGGTGTTTAGCCTGATCATTGGAATGCAGTCCCTCAACAGCATAGCATGAGTGAAATTACCATGGGTGGCCATGTCCACATGCAAACCAGCAGCAGAGACAATAAGTGAAATTTCAAGCCTGTTATTGGGCAAGATGTTATCTGTAGGTACTAAATCAGGTGGTGCAGAGCTAGAAGCTTCCTGTGGCCAGAACTGATTCATAAGAGTTAGTGGAACCAAAACATAAGAATCAGAGATAGTGGCACTGGAATCAGTATTGTTGCTCATTGAGATGGAATCATTCCAAGCAGCTGCCAGGCTGTCATGAGTGTTGTTAGGAGGCACAATGCCATGATCCACATGCAGACCTTCACCAGCAAGCCATTCCTAAAGTTGTAGAGCATTGGTGGCTCCTATGGGGGAGGGGGAGGCCAGACACCCCATTCAGGATGGATATCAATATCATTATCCTGATCAATAACAACATTGCCATCAGCCAGATTAGCATTATCATTAGGGACTGCATTTTGAGCCAGCCAGTTGTGCAGTTGCTGCTGGTACATCTGTTCAGCATTAAGTCCATCACCCTGCAAAGGATGAGGAATGCCATTCTCAGGAGGTGGGTCTTCCCCGGCCGGTGGTACCTCCGGCAAGTGAGCGTTCCAATCACTGCTACGAAGCATTGTGACAGCTACTGTCCAACTCTGACGGGCTCCACCTAGCTGACGGATAACAAGACTTTTAGAAACCAGGCGCATGTGAATGACCCTGGCCTTAATGAGAACAAATCTTCTGTCCCCTCTAGGATTGTTCCAATCTACCAAAGCCCCAAATTTGTCGACAGACTTGTGCATATAGTGTTGGGTCGGATAGTCATATGGAAAACCAACATATATGATGAGGACATCAATACAATTGTTACACCCATATCCCCTGCTGCTATACATACTGGACCAATTACTAGAGCTCGTGCACGCCAACTAAATTACCAGGTACTTTCGTTTCTTGGTAATGATTCTAATGTTCATGAGAATATGATGCTGCCTAAATTGGATACATTTGTTTTGCTTACAAATGAAGGGCCTAGCTTGGAGAAGGATGAACATTGGAGCAAGAACAAGCATGGAGATGATGGCATGCGCAAGGGGAACAAGAACGGAGTTACAAGTGATGATTTCAGGACTTTGAAGCCACCATAATGGGTGCATGAAGCCTTGGACGAAATATACAAGATGCCACTTCATAAATTTCGTCCCGAGGCTATTTTAGGTGCTGCGTCACCTTATTATTGGGCCAGGCCCATGTAATTTTGAAATACATAAGTATAGGCTATTTTTAGAGTCCGTATGTGTGGGGAAACAAGAGATAGGGTTGATTTCGGACCCCTCCACCAAGGGCCACGAAATTCCCCCCTCTTCCTCCATATATACAGCCCTTAGGGCATCGTTTAGACTTTGAGTTTTGTTTAGATTAAAAGTTTGCCATAGCTGCAACTTCGCGTACTTCGTTTGTGTTCAACGACCAGACAAAGGCGTCACAGAACCCCACCTTGATCAATAAAGTTTTCATCTTATATTCGCAATATCCAGATTGCAATCTCAGTTTCTTGCTTGTTCTTCGTTTTCTCGCAGGAAACAGACCCTCGTGGTCAGGTTGATCGTGCTCCGGCATGGTCAATAACCTCTCGGAGTTGGTTTAGCGATTGCTAAGGCGCGACGTCCTCGCACGTTCGTAGTCGGATCGTCAAAGTCGACTGCCACCAAAGCGATATCCATCATCTCATCGAAAGACGGGACACCTTTGCCTCTATCAAGTGGTATCAGATTTCCAGGTTGCTCGGTGAGATTTTACAGTTTTTCGTAGTTTAGATCGAGTCTGTTCTTCATACCTACAGTCCACGAAAAAGCCACAAAAAAAATTAGGGTTAGTTCATCATATCCGAACCAATCTGAGCCTTTGCATAATCTTTTTAGGGTTTTGCTTTGTTGAATTTGCGGTTGCATCGTCGTTTCTAGTTGCTGGTCTTAGAGTCTAGTCTTTTAGAGTTTCGAGTTCTGGTCATAAGTTGTCACGCCGCCGCCGCACCATCATCATCACCCCTGCCATCTACCACCACCGCTTATCCGCCACCGCTTTGAATCCGTATCCATATACCACCACAGCTGTCATATACCACCACCGCTACCATCTACCACCATATATCCACCACCAATCCGAGTTCTTGTCATATTAGGTTTGTTTTCGAGATCCATCTAGATTCCGAATCGTGTTTCCTTGCCGAAGTAGGTTTCGGAAAAAAAAAGTCGGGTAGCCACGCTCCGTTTAGGCCCAAATTTTTTCGAAAACGCATTTTTCGAAAAAATTTCTGGCTATCCTATTTTTAGGTGTTTCTGAGTGTTTTGAGACAGGGGCCATTATAGGAAGTTTTTTTTGACCCGTTTCCAGTTTTTGGGTCCGGGCAGTCGAAAAAAAAAATTTGTCGAGAAAAAAATTTTTGTGCCCATCCTGTCAGTTTGACCTAGGAAGAGTTTTGAGACACTCGCCATTATAGTGATTTTTCGCAAAAAAAAACAGCGCAAAAAAAAAGAGCGCAAAAAAAAAGAGAGCGAAAAGAAAATTTTCAGAGTGTGCTTTTCCCTTGTTTACGTGCCGCGCCGTGATTTTGTTGATGTTCTAGGCTCGCGTCTCTAGCACAGTCTAGCCTAGGACCAGCACAGTACCGTCGTTGAGCGTTTATTCAACTTTGCATCTCTGAATTGATTATTGCTGACCCTTTTTGCTACCATACTATAAGCCTTCCCAGCTCCACATACATCTACGTCGTGTGTTTGACTCTCCCTGGTAATCGCTCTATCCAAGCTTTGAGAGTTTTTGACTACAACGGTTGCCGATCACCGCCTGCTGCTGGGTAAGAACTGGTAAGAATTTGAGATTTGCTTGACGGATTTGTGATACACCACCACCACTTCTTAGTAGTCTGTAGGATCATATTCTTGTGTGTTTCTATTGCTGCTAACCATGCCAGGATCACAAGCCGACGAGATTGACTGGGAGAACTTATCGAACAAGGAGCTTCATGATAAGTTTCAGCAAATGATGACTGAACAGGTACAAGATGTGCTGAACAATTTTGAAGAGGCCATGGAGAAGATCACTGGCCTTGAGAAGACGTTCGAAACAAAGCTCGATAACAGATTTAATGAACTACTTGCGCGTCTTCCACCACCGGCTGCACCTGTCGCACCTCTGCAACAACAACAACTACGCCCCCTTCCGAATCAGTATGGACGAGCACAGCGTGTTCCTATTGAGCCAGGACAAAATTCTGGTGCCGCTGCTACTGCTGTTGGTGCTTCTTTGGCTCCTGCTACTGCTGCTGCTGGTACCCAGGAGGATGATGAGTATGCGGGCGATTATGAGGATGAGGTTGATCAAAATCAGCACTACGTGCAGCCACCTGCACCACCACCAGCAGGTCGACCTCAGGTATATATTCGTAATGGTAGGCCTGCACCACCACCTCAGGTATGAGATGATGTCCATATTCCTAAACTGAAATTGAATATTCCACCATTTGAGGGTAGATATGTTCCTGATATATATCTTACTTGGGAGTTAGAAACTGAACAACGATTTACATGTTTACAATATCCTGAGGAGAGACGAGTTGCTGCTGCTGTTTGTGCTTTCACTAGTTTTGCATGTGTATGGTGGTCTGAACATTGTAGACTATATCCTATTCCAACTACTTGGGTTGCTTTGAAAACTACTATGCGTACTCGTTGGGTTCCACCATATTATCAACGTGAATTGCTTCAAAAATTACAGCGCTTAAGACAAGGAAAAAATTATGTAGAAGAATATTATCAGGAATTACAAACTGGCATGATTAGATGTGGTATTGTTGAGGAGAATGAAGCTATGCTTGCACGTTTTCTGGGTGGATTAAATAGAGAGATTCAGACCATTCTAGACTATAAGGAGTATACTAATATCACTCGTTTATTCCATCTTGCTTGTAAAGCTGAACGTGAAGTGTAGGATCGACAAGCATTGGCGTGAACTAACTTTTCTGCAGGCCGACCTTCATCATGGACACCACGTGCATCTTCTACTTCAACTGCATGAGCACCTCAATCAGGTGCCTCCTACAGCCGTGATACAAGAAAACAGGAACAACCACCATTATCTGCCAAGAGCGCACCTGCCGGGCCTGCACAGAGTTCTTCTTCTTCCAGGGCATCAACATGGCACACAAGTGATATTATTTGTCGTCGTTGTAAGGGAGGAGGTCATTATGCGAGAGAATGCAAATCTCCGCGTGTGATGATTGCTACCGCGGATGGTGGATATGAGTCCGCTAGTGACTATGATGAGGAGACTTTGGCTCTTATTACACGTGAAGAACATGGCGGAGATGATTCTGATCATGAGACGCAATACATGGCTCCTGAAGACGCTGACAGGTATGAATGTTTAGTTGCTCAACGTGTTTTGAGTGTGCAGGTCACACAAGCTGAGCAAAATCAGAGGCACAATTTGTTCCATACCAAGGGAGTTGTGAAGGAACGTTCTGTGCGCGTCATCATAGACGGAGGGAGCTGCAACAACTTGGCTAGCATGGAGATGGTGGAGAAGCTTTCTCTCACCACAAGACCACATCCACATCCTTACTACATCCAATGGTTCAACAACAGCGGCAAGGTTAAGGTAACACGTACTGTTCGTGTGCATTTTAGTATCTCTACATATGCTGATTATGTTGATTGTGATGTGGTACCTATGCAAGCATGTTCCTTATTACTTGGTAGACCATGGCAATTTGATAAAAACTCTGTACACCATGGTAGAAACAATCACTATACTCTTGTTCATAAGGATAAAAATATTACTTTGCTTCCTATGACTCCTGATTCCATTTTGAAAGATGATATTAATAGAGCTAATAAAGCAAAACAGGAGAAGAATATGAGTGAAAATCAGATTGTGGCAAAAGAATTTGAGCAACAAATGAAGCCTAATAATAAACCATCTAGTGTTGCTTCTGAAATTAAATTGAAAAGTGCATGTTTATTTGCCACCAAATCTGATATTGATGAGCTAGATTTCAGCAAATCTGTTTGTTATGCTTTTGTGTGCAAAGAGGCATTATTTTCATTCGAGGACGTGCCTTCCTCTTTGCCTCCTGCTGTCACTAACATTTTGCAGGAGTTCGCTGACATCTTTCCACAAGACGTGCCACCGGGATTACCGCCTATTCGAGGGATTGAGCATCAGATTGACTTAATTCCCGGTGCTTCACTGCCAAACCGTGCACCATACCGTACCAATCCAGAGGAGACGAAGGAGATTATGCGTCAAGTACAAGAGCTTCTCGACAAAGGTTATATACGCGAATCCCTTAGTCCTTGTGCTGTTCCTATTATTCTAGTGCCGAAAAAGGATGGTACATCACGTATGTGTGTTGATTGTAGAGGCATTAATAATATTACTATTCGTTATCGTCATCCTATTCCTAGGCTAGATGATATGCTTGATGAATTGAGTGGCTCTACAATATTCTCCAAAGTTGATTTGCGTAGTGGCTACCATCAAATTCGTATGAAATTGGGAGATGAATGGAAAACAGCATTTAAAACTAAGTTTGGATTATATGAGTGGTTAGTCATGCCTTTTGGGTTAACTAATGCACCTAGTACTTTCATGAGATTAATGAACGAAGTTTTACGTGCTTTCATTGGACGATTTGTGGTAGTTTACTTTGATGACATATTGATTTATAGCAGATCTTTGGAAGAACATTTGGAACATTTACATGCTGTTTTTATTGCTCTACGCGATGCACGTTTGTTTGGTAACCTTGGGAAGTGCACCTTTTGCACCGACCGAGTATCTTTTCTTGGCTATGTTGTTACTCCACAGGGAATTGAAGTTGATAAAGCCAAGATTGAAGCTATTGAGAGTTGGCCGCAGCCCAAAACGGTCACACAAGTGAGGAGTTTTCTTGGCCTCGCTGTTCTATAGGCGTTTTGTGAGAGATTTCAGCACCATTGCTGCACCTCTCAATGAGCTTACAAAGAAAGATGTGCCTTTTCTTTGGGGTACCGCACAGGAAGAAGCCTTCACGGTATTGAAAGATAAGTTGACACATGCTCCTTTACTCCAACTTCCTGATTTTAATAAGACTTTTGAGCTTGAATGTGATGCTAGTGGAATTGGATTAGGAGGTGTGTTATTACAAGATGGCAAACCTGTTGCATACTTTTCTGAAAAATTGAGTGGGCCTAGTCTGAATTATTCTATTTATGATAAAGAATTATATGCTCTTGTTCGGACTTTAGAAACATGGCAACATTATTTATGGCCCAAAGAATTTGTTATACATTCTGATCATGAATCTTTGAAACATATTAAAAGTCAAGCTAAACTGAATCGTAGACATGCTAAATGGGTTGAATTCATTGAGACTTTCCCTTATGTCATTAAACACAAGAAGGGAAAAGAAAATGTTATTGCTGATGCATTGTCTCGTCGCTATACTATGCTTTCACAACTTGACTTCAAAATATTTGGTTTGGAGACCATCAAAGATCAATATGTGCATGATGCTGATTTTAAAGATGTAATGCAGAATTGTAAAGAAGGAAGAATGTGGAACAAGTTTGTTGTTAACGATGGATTTGTGTTTCGTGCTAACAAGCTATGCATTCCAGCTAGCTCCGTTCGTCTTTTGTTGTTGCAGGAGGCGCATGGAGGAGGATTAATGGGACACTTTGGCGTGAAGAAGACGGAGGACGTACTTGCTACACATTTCTTTTGGCCAAAGATGAGACGGGATGTTGAGCGTTTTATTGCTCGCTGCACTACATGTCAAAAAGCTAAGTCACGACTCAATCCTCATGGTTTATATATGCCTTTGCCTGTACCTAGTGTTCCTTGGGAGGATATATCTATGGACTTTGTTTTAGGTTTACCTCGAACAAAGAAGGGGAGGGATAGCATATTTGTTGTCGTGGATAGATTCTCGAAAATGGCACACTTTATACCATGTCATAAAAGCGATGATGCTGTTAATGTTGCTGATTTGTTCTTTCGTGAAATTATTCGCTTGCATGGTGTGCCAAATACTATTGTTTCAGATCGTGATACTAAATTTCTTAGCCACTTTTGGAGATGTTTATGGGCTAAGTTGGGGACTAAACTGCTTTTTAGTACTACTTGTCACCCCCAAACTGATGGACAAACTGAAGTAGTCAATAGAATGTTGTCTACTATGCTTAGGGCTGTTTTGAAGAATAATAAGAAAATGTGGGAGGAATGCTTGCCTCATATTGAATTTTCTTATAATCGTTCATTGCATTCTACTACTAAGATGTGCCGTTTTGAAGTTGTGTATGGTTTCCTACCTCGTGCACCTATTGATTTGTTGCCTCTTCCATCTTTGGAGAAGGTTAATTTTGATGCTAAACAACATGCTGAATTGATTTTAAAAATGCATGAGTTAACTAAGGAAAACATTGAGCGTATGAATGCTAAATATAAACTTGCTGGAGATAAGGGTAGAAAACATGTTGTGTTTGCACCTGGAGATCTTGTTTGGTTACATTTGCGTAAGGATAGATTTCCTGATTTGTGCAAATCAAAGTTAATGCCACGTGCTGATGGTCCCTTTAAGGTGTTAGAGAAAATAAATGATAATGCATATAAACTTGAGCTGCCTGCAGATTTTGGGGTTAGTCCCACTTTTAACATTGCAGATTTGAAGCCTTATTTGGGTGAGGAAGATGAACTTCCGTCGAGGACGACTTCATTTCAAGAAGGGGAGGATGATGAGGACATCAATACAATTGTTACACCCACAGCCCCTGCTGCTATACATACTGGACCAATTACTAGAGCTCGTGCACGCCAACTAAATTACTAGGTACTTTCGTTTCTTGGTAATGATTCTAATGTTCATGAGAATATGATGCTGCCTAAATTGGATACATTTGTTTTGCTTACAAATGAAGGGCCTAGCTTGGAGAAGGATGAACATTGGAGCAAGAACAAGCATGGAGATGATGGCATGCGCAAGGGGAACAAGAACGGAGTTACAAGTGATGATTTCAGGACTTTGAAGCCACCATAATGGGTGCATGAAGCCTTGGACGAAATATACAAGATGCCACTTCATAAATTTCGTCCCGAGGCTATTTTAGGTGCTGCGTCACCTTATTATTGGGCTAGGCCCATGTAATTTCGAAATACATAAGTATAGGCTATTTTTAGAGTCCGTATGTGTGGGGAAACAAGAGATAGGGTTGATTTCGGACCCCTCCACCAAGGGCCACGAAATTCCCCCCTCTTCCTCCATATATACAGCCCTTAGGGCATCGTTTAGACTTTGGGTTTTGTTTAGATTAAAAGTTCGCCATAGCTGCAACTTCGCGTACTTCGTTTGTGTTCAACGACCAGACAAAGGCGTCACAGAACCCCACCTTGATCAATAAAGTTTTCATCTTATATTCGCAATATCCAGATTGCAATCTCAGTTTCTTGCTTGTTCTTCGTTTGCTCGCAGGAAACAGACCCTCGTGGTCAGGTTGATCATGCTCTGGCGTGGTCAATAACCTCTCAGAGTTGGTTTAGCGATTGCTAAGGAGCGACGTCCTCGCACGTTCGTAGTCGGATCGTCAAAGTCGACTGCCACCAAAGCGATATCCATCATCTCATCGAAAGACGGGACACCTTTGCCTCTATCAATATAGGAGCCACACCTCTGGGCCAAAGGTGGTGAGGTGCATGTTCAAGGCAACATCATGCAGGACAAAAGAAATCACAGTGTGCTCCTCTACTTCATTTTCATCAAGCTCAAAAGTAGTTCCCACTACAGTGTCTCTGACTACAGAGTTCACAAAACCAAAGATACCCACTCCAAGAGGATGATCTGAGACTTCTGTTGGGAAATAGTGTGACTCATGTAGCAAACCTTTGATGATGTTGCGAATGTCGGCCTTCTGATGATGCAGGATGAAGCAATACTCAAGAATGGCTAGAGTCACCGTGATAATCTACATGGAGTTAGTTGGACCAAACTTTTCGTGATCATGTGTCCACCTATTGAGGGAGTGCCAGATGTACAACCTTACTAACACAATCTTGGCTCTAGTCTGATCAGAAAACCAAGGGTTACAAAAAACATCTTGGGCCATAGTCTTTGGGTGAAGTTTCAGAAGTTTACAGTCGAACCACTGCTGAGGTTCAACCCAAAAACTTATAGCATGATAATAGGGAATTAAGGCGTGCACCAGGTATGCCTCCATTTCTTCACACAATTTACATAGCTTTGTTCCACTGATATGCCTCCTATGCAAAGAACTTTCATCTGGTAGAATACCTTTCAACACCCTCCACCAGAATACTCTGATATTTATTACTACTTTGAGTTTCCAGAGGGCATCTTATAACTATTTTTTCTATCTGTGAAGTCCTTGTTGCCATCCCTTACTCTAGAGCGATATGCTCCTTGAGATTCACCAGGGAACGATACACATATAACAATATAGGTGCCCGGATTTTCGAAAGCATAGGCTAAAAAGTCCTCTCCACCTCCCTGTCTCAATGGAATGTTCAGGGCAGCAACAACATCGGGCAATGGGTGATACACCCATTTTGCATCATGTTTTCATAGTGATGTTTATTGCTTTATGGATTGTTATTTAACTTTATGATACAATTCTTATGCCTTTTCTCTATTATTTTGCAAGTTTCACACGAAGAGGGAGATTGCGGCAACTGGAATTGTGGACCGGAAATGGCTATATCGGAGGCAACTTTTCTGAACATCTCCAAGTGAGTTGGAAATTGACGGGGAATTATTTTGGAATATATTAAAATTATTAGAAATACCAAAAGGGGACCCACCAGGAAGCGACAAGCCTGGGGGCGCACCCCACACCCCAGGGCACACCCCTAAGCTTGTGGTGCCCCTGACAGGCCTCCATGCCCCATCTTCTCCTATATGATGCCATTTAACCTAGAAAAAATTGGAAGGAAGGTTTCAGGATGAACTAGTGCCGTCTTGACACGGAACCTGGGCAGGAGCATTTTTGCTCTCCGGCGGAGCGATTCCGCCGGGGACACTTCCCTCCGGGAGGGGGAAATCAAAGCCATCATCATCACCAACAACCTCTCTTCATGGGAGGACCAATCTTCATCAACATCTTCACCAGCACCATCTCATCTCAAACCCTAGTTCATCTCTTGTATTCAATCTTTATCTCAGAACCTCAGATTGGTACCTGTGGGTTGCTAGTAGTGTTGATTACATCTTGTAGTTGATGCTAGTTGATTTATTTGGTGGAAGATTATATGTTCAGATCCTTAATGATATTCAATACCTCTTTGATCTTGAACATGCATATGATTTGTGAGTAGTTTTGTTCTTGAGGACATGGGAGAAGTCTTGTCTTTTTTTTGAAGGTTAACGACAGTGGGAGAGGCTCCCACTGACTTTTGTATTACTCACAAGAGAACGGTTACATGTGTGTTACAATGGGTTTTAGGCCCCCCGGCCGTAAAAGCTACAAAAACCAAGACTAGCGTCCCAAACTTACAATGTAATCAGAGAGAAAAGGATGAGATTTCTCTGGACAGTTGTGAACTACCAGCTTCAAGAGATTTTTGAATCTAGCTAGCCATGCCTTGAAGGAGTGTGGAATCCCCCTGAAATGTTGGTTGTTTGATGGTGTTATGTGAATGTTGACTACATGATAATTCACCATCTTTGGGCCTAAGGGAAGGCATTGTGGAATAGTTATTAGATGATGGGTTGCTAGAGTGACAGAAGCTTAAACCCTAGTTTATGCGCTATTCCGTAAGGGGCTGATTTGGATCCACATGTTTCATGCAATGGCTAGATTTATCTTAATTCTTCTTTCATAGTTGCAGATGCTTGCGAGAGGGGGTAATCATAAGTGGGAGGCTTGTTCAAGTAAGAACAACACCCAAGCACCGGTCCACCCACACATCAAATTATCAAAGTAGTGAGCGCGAATCAAACAAACGTGATGAAAACGACTAGATGAAATTCCCGTATGTCCTCAAGAACGCTTTACTTGCTATAAGAGAAAGTTCTGACTTGTCCTTTTGTACAAAAAAGATTGGGCTACCTTGCTACACCTTTTTTACTATTGCTAGTTATTGCTTGTTACAAATTATCTTGCTATCATACTACTTGTTACCGACAATTCCCATGCTTGCAGACAATACCTTGCTGAAAACCGCTTGTCATTTCCTTCTGCACCTCATTGGGTTCGACACTGTTACTTATCGGACTATGATTGATCCCCTATACTTGTGGATCATCAAGACTCTTTTCTGGCGCCATTGCCGGGGAGTGAAGCACCTTTGGTAAGTGGAATTTGGTAAGGAGACATTTATATTACGTGTTGAAATTTACTGTCACTTGTTACTATGGAAAGTAATCCTTTGAGGGGTTTGTTCGGGGTATTTTCACCTCGACCAGAAGCACAAAGAGTTGCTCCTCAACCTACCACACCTACTAAAAATATTTATTATGATATTCCTTCGGGTATGATAAAGAAACTGCTAGCTAATCCTTATGCAGGAGATGGGACAGTACATCCTGATATGCATCTAATATATGTGGGTGAAGTTTGTGGATTATTTTAGCTTGCAGGTTTATCCAAAGGTGGAGTTAAGAAGGAGTTAAGAAGAAGGTTTCCCTTTATCTTTTGGGGGAAAGGCATTGACATGATATAAGCTATGTGATGATATTGGAACGTGGGATTGGAACCGTTTGAAATTAGAATTTCATCAAAAGTTTTATCCTATGCATGTGGTTCATCGTGATCGGAATTATATATATAATTTTTTGCCTCATGAAGGAGAAAGTGTCGCTCAAGATTGGGGGAGTCTTAAGTACATGATGTACACATGCCCTAATCATGATCTCTCAAGGGAAATTATCTTACAAATTTTTTATGCTCGGCTTTCTCATAATAATAACCATGCTCGATTCTTCTTCTACTAGTTCCTTTATGAAGAAAACTATTGAATTCAGATGGGATCTTCTGGAAAGAATTAAAGGCAACTCTGAAAATTGGGGACTCAACAAAGGTAAAGAGTCAGGTATAAAACTCAAGTTTGTTTGTGTTAAATCTTTTATGGATACCGATGCTTTTAATAAGTTTAACACTGAATATGGACTTGAGTCTGAGATAGTAGTCTCCTTTTGTGAATCATTTGCTACTCATATTGATCTCCCTAAGGAGAAGTGGTTTAAATATCACCCCCCATTAAACAAAAGATTGAGGAACCCATTATTGTTAAAGATGAAATTATTATTTACAATGTTGACCCAGTTATTCCTACAGCTTGTATTGAGAAGCCTCCTTTCCCTGTTAGGATAAAGGAACATGCTAAAATTTCAACTGCGATGTAACACCCCCATATACTAAGCTAGAATAATCCATCTTGATTTCTAAGTCACTTTGCTTAACAATGCTTGATTACTTTGGTTCAAATATCATTTCAAATTCCACCTCTGAATTCAATTCAAATTAAAAGTGAGAATTTAAATTCACAAACATGGTTGGAAAATAGTTCACCATTTAGCAAATATTCCATAACAATATTTGGTTAAGGAAGACAACATCACTTGTTTGCTAAAATGAGCCCTAACATTTAATTTAGTGGCAAATCAACCTTTTTAAATACTTTTTAAATTATAAAAATAATCCAATCTATTTCAAATGCGTCCCAAACTTTTTGTGGCAGTGTCTAAAATAGCAATATAAATAATGGGCCAAGTTCCATATTTAATAAAAATCATTTGCTATTAGAAGTAAAAATAAAACAGAAATTAATAAAGAAAACAAAAGAACTATAAAAAGAAATAAAATAGAGAAAGGGCACAAGCCACTTTGCAGTGGGCCTGGCCCGTGGCGACCCAGCCCACCAACCCAACCGGCTTCAACCTCGCTACAGGGAACGACCAAGGGCGTGCGCTCCCGTGCGTCCCCGTCGGACCACCTTGCCGGCCTCGCTGTGGAGGGGATAAGGTCTTCACCCCCGTGGATCCTCGGATGCCTCCCCTTCCACCTCCCCGACTCCCACTCTCTTTCTCCCCACCCTATTTCCCCTCTCCTCACTCTCCATCGCCTCTCCCCTCTTCCTCCTCTCTAGACCGGCCATCGTCGCCGATGTTCGTCTCCACCGCGACGACTGCTGTCCGCGTTCCACTCCACCACGTCAGGAGGCTCCGCCGAGCTCAAACACATCTTCTGCACTAAGCATCTAGAGCCAGGGACCTGTGCAACTACCGGATTGAGCAGCCCCTTTTGCTTCATTCACCGGTGACCGGTGGCGTTCCCAGCCTCCCCCGCGGCTCCAAACTTTCGTCGGACTCCTTGAGATGCATGGTGAGTCTCTGCACTCCATTTCTCTCTTTTACACTTTTGCACGCTCTGTTGTCGTCCCCGCAAGAGGCCGAGTTCGGCAGCGCCATGGCCGGCGAACTTCTCAAAGTAGGGCTACCCGAGCCGTCCCACGGTGCCCATCGTCCTCCTGGCCTTCGGCGGAGGCCATCTAGCCTTTGAGTTCGCGTGAACACCACCCCTAGCCGCATGCTCGTACTAGACCCAACGTCGCCGCTGCCTTCGCTCATCACCGGTGCCATTTCCGTCAACCCCAACTCTGGCCAGTAGCACCTACCGAGCGTTGAACACTCATTCTAACGCGACCAATCGCACGCGATATGGCTGCCTGTAGCAAAATTTCGGTGAAGACCCGAGCCCTCCATGGCGTTTCTGGCTCGCCGGAGCTACTCCGGCACCGCTGCTGACCTGATGCCACATGGGGTCCACCCAAGGTCACTGCCAGTGGCCCTGGTGGGTCCCGTTGACTGCGTTGACCGGGGTCAATGTGCTGACTATGCCCCCTACCACTGACATGTGGGTCTTGCGTGTCAGTTTGTTTACTTAGTGCTAATCACATTGACATGTAGGCCCTACCATAGTAAATACTTGTTTTACTAATTAAACTAATCTGTTAACTAATGTGACACTGACATGTGGGTCCTGCTACTTCTTGAGCTTGCGTTGTTTTTTCCCTTGAAGAGGAAAGTGTGATGCAGCAGAGTAGAGATAAGTATTCCCCTCAGTTAGGGAACCAAGGTATCAATCCAGTAGGAGGCACAAGCAAGTCCCCAATCTATGCACCTGCACAAACAATTAAACACTTGCACCCAACGCGATTAATGGGGTGTCAATCCCTTCACTGTCAATTGCAATGGTGAGACCCGATAGAGATAGATATAAAAGATTACTAAAACGTAAAACAAAATAAAAGTAAATACATTGCAGCAAGATATTTTTGGGTTTTTTGGTTTATAGATCTGAAAATGTATGATGGAAAATAGACCCGGGGGCCATAGGTTTCACTAGAGGCTTCTCTCTTGAAGGAAAATAATACGGTCGGTGACCAAATTACTGTCAAGCAATTGATAGAAAAGCGCAAAGTTATGACGATATCTAAGGCAATGATTATGCATATAGGCATCATGTCAGTGTCAAGTAGACCGAAATGATTCTGCAACTACTACTATTACTCCACTCATCGACCGCTATTCGGCATGCATCTAGAGTATTAAGTTCATAAAAAACGAAGTAACGCCTTAAGTAAGATGACATGATGTAGAGGGATAAACTCAAGCATTATGACGAAAAACCCATCTTGTTATCCTTGATGGCAATAATGCAATACGTGTCTCACTACCCCTACTTTGTCACTGGGTGAAATCACGCAAGATTGAACCCAAAACTAAGCACCTCTCCCATTGCAAGAAATACCAATCTAGTTGGCCAAACCAAACCGATTATTCAAAGAGAAATACAAAGATATGAAATCATGCAAATAATAATTCAGAGAAGATTCAAATAATATTCATAGATAAGCTGATCATAAATCCACAATTCATCAGATCTCGACAAACGCACCGCAAAAGAAGATTACACCGTAAAGAACATCAAGGAGAACATTGTATTGAAGATCAAAGAGAGAGAAGAAGCCATCTAGCTACTAGCTATGGACCCATTGGTCTGAGGTAAACTACCCATGCTTCATCGGAAGGGCAATAGATTTGATGTAGATGCCCTTCGTGATTGATTCCCCCTCCGGAAGATTGCCGGAAAAGGCCCCAAGATGGGATCTCACGGGAACAGAGGCTTGTGGAAGAGGAAAAGTATTTTCGTGGACTCCATTGATGGTTTGGGATTATTTTAGGATTTATAGAGCTGAGAGTGAGGTCGGTGGACTCTCGGGGGGGGGGGGCACAAGCGAGGGAGGCGCACCCCCCTAGGGCGTGCCCTGGCGGCTTGTCGCCTCTTTGGGACTCTTTTGACTTGGACTCCAAGTTTCATGGGTGTCTTCTGGTCCAAGAAAAATCATCGCAAAAGTTTTATTCCGTTCGGACTCTGTTTGATATTCCTTTTTTGTAAAACTGAAAAACAAGGAAAAAATAGAAACTGGCACTGGGCTTTAGGTTTATAGATTAGTCCCAAAAATAATATAAAATAGCATATTAATGCATATAAAACATCCAAAATAGATAATATAATAGCATGGAACAATCAAAAATTATAGATACGTTGGAGACGTATCAAGCATCCCCAAGCTTAATTCCTGCTCATCCTCGAGTAGGTAAATGATAAAAATAGAATTTTTGATGTGGAATGCTACCTAACATATTTATCCATGTAATTTTCTTTATTGGGGCATGAATATTTAGATACATAAGATTCAAAACAAAAGTTTAATACTGACATAAAAACAATAATACTTCAAGCATACTAATAAAGCAATCATGTCTTCTCAAAATAACATTGCCAAAGAAAGTTATGCCTACAAAATCATATAGTCTGGCTATGCTCCATCTTCATCACACAAAGTATTAAATCATGCACAACCCCGATGACAAGCCAAGAAATTGTTTCATACTTTTAATGTTCTCAAACTTTTTCAACTTTCATGCAATACATGAGCGCGAGCCATGGATGTAACACTATAGGTGGAATAGAATATGGTGGTTGTGGAGAAGACAAACAGAAGGAGATAGTCTCACATCAACTAAGCGTATCAACGGGCTATGGAGATGCCCATCAATAGAAATGAATGTGAGTGAGTAGGGATTGCCATGCAACAAATGCACTAGAGCTATAAGTGTATGAAAGCTCAAAAGAAACTAAGTGGTGTGCATCCAACTTGCTTGCTCACGAAGACCTAGGGCAATTCGAGGAAGCCCATCATTGGAATATACAAGCCAAGTTATACGAAAAATTCCCACTAGTACACAAAAGTGACAATATAGGAGACTCTCTATCATGAAGATCATGGTGCTAGTTTGGAGCACAAGTGTGGAAAAAGGATAGTAACATTGTCCCTTCTCTCTTTTCTCTCATTTTCTTTTCTTTTTGGTGGGCTTCTTTGGCCTCTTTTTTTATTTGGGCTTCTTTGGCCTCTTTTATTTTTCATAAAGTCCAGAGACTCGTCCCAATTTTGTGAGGGAATCATATCTTCCATCATCCTTTCCTCACATGGGACAATGCTCTAATAATGATGATCATCACACTTTTATTTACTTACAACTCAAGAATTACATATCGATAATTAGAACAACATATGACTCTATATGAATGCCTCCGGTGGTGTACCAGGGTGTGCAATGATCTAGCATAGCGTATGACATCAAAAAATGGACAAGCCATAAAAACATCATACTAGCTTTCTTACGATCATGCAAAGCAATATGACAATGATGGTGCATGTCATAATAAAACGGAATGGTGGAAGTTGCATGGCAATCTATGTCATAATGGCTATGGAAATGCCATAATAGGTAGGTATGGTGGCTGTTTTGAGGAAGGTATATGGTGGGTGTAATGCACCGACGAGAATGGCGCGGTACTAGAGAGGCTAGCAAAGGTGGAAGTGTGAGAGTGCGTATAATCCATGGACTCAAATTAGTCATAAAGAACTCACATAATTATTGCAAAAGTCTATTGGCTATCAAAACAAAGTACTACACACATGGTCCTAGGGGGATAAATTGGTAGGAAAAGACCATTGCTCATCCTGGACCGCCACTCATAAGGAAGACAATCAATAAATAAATCATGGTCTGACTTCATTACATAACGGTTCACCATACGTGCATGCTACGGGAATCAAAAACTTTAACACAATTATTTCTACCAATCCACAATTACTCACTAGCATGACTATAATATCACCATCTTTATATCTCAAAACAATCATAATGAATCAAACTTCTCATAGTATTCATCGCGCTTTATATGAAAGTTTTTATTATATCCCTCTTGGTTGCCCATCATATTAGGACTAAATTCATAACCTAAGCAAATTACCATGCTGTTTAGAGACACTCAAAATAATATAAGTGAATCAAGAGAGTTCAACAATTTCTATAAAATAAAACCACCACTATGCTCTAAAAAGATATAAGTGAAGTACTAGAGCATATTGCCTAGCTCAAAAGATATAAGTGAAGCACATAGAGTATTCTAATAAATTCACGATTTAAGCGTGTCCCTCTCTAAAGGTGTGTACATCAAGGATGATTGTGGCAAACTAAAAATCAAAGACTCATATCATACAATACGCTCCAAGCAAAACAGATATCATGTGGTGAATAAAAATATAGCCTCAAGTAAATTTACCAATGGATTGAAGACGAAAGAGGGATACCTTCCGGGGCATCCCCAAGCCCAGGCTCTTGGTTGTCCTTGGAGTTCCTTGGGCATCCCCAAGCTTAGGCTCTTGCCACTCCTTGTTCCATAGTCCATCAAATCTTTACCCAAAACTTGAAAACTTCACAACACAAAACTCAACAAAAAACTTATGAGATCCGTTAGTATAAGAAAATAAATCACCACTTTTGGTATTTTTGTGAACTCATTATTTATTTATATTGGTGTAATATATACTGTATTCAAAATTCTCCATGGTTCATACCCCCAATACTACCCATAGATTCATCAAAATATGCAAACAACACATAGAAATCTGAATCTGTCAAAAACAGAACAATCTGTAATAATCAGAAAACTTCGTATACTTCTGTAACTTCAAAATTTTTGAAAAAAATTAGGATAGCCTGGGAAATTTGTATATCAATATTTAAAAAATATTCAGATCAAAATCACACTTATGTGATTTATGAAAATTATTTTACTGGGCGCAAAAGTTTCTATTTTTCAGCAAGATCAAATCAACTATCACCGTAAGCCATCCCAAAGGTCTTACTTCGTTCAAACACTAATTAAAACACAAAAATACATCAACCATAGGCTAGATGATAAATTTATTCAAAAAACAGAAACAAAAAGCAAGAACAAAAATAAAATTGGGTTGCCTCCCAATAAGCGCTATTGTTTAACGCCCTTAGCTAGGCATAAAACATAGATCGAGATATTGTCATCTTTGGTATGCAGTCCATAAGTCGCTCTCATAATAGATTCATATAGTAACTTAATTTTATTTATTGGAAAGTGTTCCATGCCATTCCTTAACGGAAATTGAAATCTAATGTTTCCTTCTTTCATATCAATAATTGCACCAACCGTTCTAAGGAAAGGTCTACCAAGAATAATAGGACATGTAGGGTTGCAATCTATATCAAGAACAATGAAATATACGGGCACATAATTCCTATTTGCAACAATAAGAACATCATTAATTCTTCCCATATGTTTCTTTATAGTGGAATCCGCTAGATGCAAATTTAAAGAACAATCATCAAATTCACGGGAACTAAACACATCACATAATGTTTTTGGAATCGTGGAAATGCTAGCACCTAAATGACACAAAGCATGGCACTCGTAATATTTAATTTTAATCTTAATAGTAGGTTCCCACTCATCATAAAGCTCTCTAGGGATAGAAACTTCCAACTCAAGTTTTTCTTCAGAAGATTTCATCATAGCATCAAGGATATGTTTAGTAAAAGCTTTATTTTGATTATAAGCATGAGGAGAATTCAACATGGATTGCGACAAGGAAATACAATCTATGAAAGAACAATTATCATAATTAAAATCCTTGAAATCCAAAAGAGTGGATTCATTGCTACTTAAAGTTTTGACCTCTCCAATCCCACTTTTATCAACTTTTGCATCAAGATCTATAAACTCCGAATCATTGGGACACCTTTTAACTAAATTGACTCATCTCCAGTCCTATATTTATCAAGATTCATATTAGAAAACAAGGATTCAATAGCAGTCACATCAATCGCTTTAAGATCTTCATTATTATTTTCACGAGAAATTGAAGAACACGCTTTTACAAGCCAATCTCGCTTAGCACGCATCCTAGCAGTTCTTTCTTTACATTCATCAATAAAAATTCTCATAGCTTTTAGGGACTCATTAATATCATGCTTGGGTGGAATAGATCTACAAAACTCAAAAATAAGGAAAAACATAAACTGGCACTGGGCTCTAGGTTAATAGGTTAGTCCCAAAAATAATATAAAATGACATATTAATGCATATAAAACATCCAAAACAGATAATATAATAGCATGGAACAATAAAAAATATATAGATACATTGAAGGCGTATCAGGTCCCGCTAGCTAATTAAATTAGTTAGCTAAGATTAACCCATGTTAAATAGCTCAGTCACTGACAGGTGGCCCCCCTGGTCAGTTTGACCAGTCAAAGTCCGTAGTTGACTGCTAACTATGCAGTCAACTCGGCCCCACTGTCAGCCTCTATGTGCACAGCTGGCTGCACTGCACCGGGTGCACCTAGCAATTTTCCCATTTAGTTTCAAAATAACAATAATTCCAGAATTCCAGAAAATGTTTAAATCATTGAAAATTCATATAAAATAATCTATAACTCGGATGAAAATAATTTATATATGAAAGTTGTTCAGAAAAATTAGACAAATCCAAATACGCTATCCACATACCTGTCACATGCCTCCAACACTGCGAACTTAGAACCTTCCCCTTCGATTCAAATGTCCGATAATTGACTAAAGCCGGGGAAATATCCACATATATTTTCCCGTGGATATTTCCCCGCTCCGTCTGTAATGCCTAGCACTGCGTTACATCACCCCTAGTACATATTTTTGCAATGTCATGCATCATAATGCATTTGTTTGCTTTATATTTATTGTTTCTCCCCCTCTTCTCTCTGGTAGACCCCGAGACTGATGTTGCTCCCGAGTACGACTACACCCCTGACGTCCAGCCACTCTCAGCAGAGCTTCGAGGCAAGCAAAAGCCCCTTGATCATTCCTATATGCCCCATTCTTTCTCTCTCATGCTTGCATTAGATTTTGCTACTGTTGTTCGATAGCTCCTATTCTGATGCATAGCCTACTTTCATAACTTGTTGTTGTTACTTTACCTGTTATCCTATATGCTTAGTATAGGTTGATTAGTGATCCATCAGTGACCCCTAACCCTTGTCCTTGTTGCCCCGCTTTATTACTGGTGACTCGATCAACGTGATCTAGAGATGGACACATCACCGACACACCCCCTTAGTTGTATGACTCTATATAGCTACTATGGAATGCCGAGGGTGATACCTCGTATCACACTTCTGATGATACCTCTATAGTGTATCTAATCAGTCGTGGATTACGGAGGGTGATTCCTCCTTCACCACTTGCGATAATGACTCTGTCATGCAACATGTCAAGTGTGAAACCTTTGAGGGTGATTCCTCTAAGGTCACCTTGATGGTTACATCGAGTAGGAAACTATCGAGGGTGATTTTCCTCGGATTCCCCCTTGATGTTGTGGACACACGAATACCTTGAATTTACCCCAGTCTCTTGTTCAAGTCGGGTCGGCCCCAAGGGGTACCTGCGAGAGTTATTGAAGTTGGGTTGACGATGATGGTACTCGCGAGATAATGACGTGGCACAGCCCGGCAGGCGGACCACCCTAGAGAGGGATGGGCCTGACCCTTGCCGTAAGTCCACGAGACGGGGCGACAGGATCACTGATTGTCTCTGCATGCTCCCAAGACACTAACATGTTTGGATATGTGATCTGAGTAGGCCTCTGGCCTTTTTGCACTAACCACCACGCAGAATAAATATGGGCACTCGACGTTGTACGATTCTCCCGAAAGCTCTACAAACGTCACAGTTGAGCGGCACGCGCCCGGGTGGTCCTGTAAGCACCTGCTTTGTATAAAGAGGTAGTCAGGACTGATCCCGGTAATCCTCGCAACGTGCAGGATTACAAAGGAGGATTGGCCCATGACTCCTTTGCATTTAGGATGTAAACCAACATGTTGGTCTCTCTGTTGAGCCTAGGTAGGACTATGACATGTCGATCAACCGAGGTCGGACATGACCCAAAAAAGTGTGTCCGACCGGAGTTAATTGAGCGTGTTAGGTAAGTTTTTGCACCCCTGTAGGGAAGTATATCTATTCGAATAGTCGTGTCCATGGTAACGATGCTTGGAGTTGTATCCCGATCTAGTACAACTGGAACTGGATACTGGAGACACTAAATGGATATGATGGATTCGGGATTACTTTCTTGTAGGGAGTCTATGAGGGATCTCTGGGCATTACTACAACATACTTATTACATATGTTATGCTAATTTGCACTCTTCTAATTATACAAGACGTTGCAAGTTGCTAGTCTTAGATAAGCTAGGCCTTCCCTTCTATTATGGCATTTCTGCAGTATAGTCCAAAGATATAGCACCATTCCTTTGATACTGATGCATGCTTAGTATATATCTGATGTAAGTCTTGTGAGTACTTTGGATGAGTACTCGCAGTTGCTTTGCTACCTCTTTTCCCCTTTACGCGATTGATGTGATCAGATGACGGAGCCCAGGAGCTAGTTGATCCTGCCGACGACTACTACTACCATGACAGAGCCTACTACTACATGGAGATTGTCGACGACCAGGAGTAGTTAGGAGGCCCCAGGCAAGAGGCCTTTGCCTTTTTGATTAGATGTCGTTGTTTTTGCTAGCCTTCTTAAGACATACTTGTTTCTCTTTTGTGTGTACTCAGATGTTGTTGCTTCCACTGAGTTATGTATTCGAGCTTTTGTGGCCCTAGCTTATAATATAATGTTGCATGACTTTAATTTGTGTATAGAGTTGTGTTGTGATATCTTCCCGTGAGTCTCTGATCTTGATTGTGCGCATTTGCGTGTATGATTAGTGCACGGTAAAGTCGGGGGCGTCACAAGTTGGTATCAGAGCTGACTGCCTGTAGGAAGCCCCTTTCCAACTCCTTGGCCAAATTTGAGTCTAGTCTTCAAAAAACTATTTTATTAACATTGTTGTGTGGCTTACGGGCCCACATCGCAAATGGGTGGTATTAGGATCTTTTATTCCTCATCTTTACTCCAGGATTCCGATCTTTCTTCTGTTCGGGTTAAAGATTTTGCCAACTCTAGCAGTAGGATCTTGTGACCACATCCACCCAGAGAGTTGGATTATCTGCAATTGTTTCTATGAATGTATATTGGATAATGCACACACTATATTTTGACATCTTTGAACTTCTTGTTCTAAATGTGTCCCACAACACATATCATACACCAGACTATGGTTGTTGAGGCGACTGGGTTCGCGGCTATTCTGGTCGACCTCTTGACCAGGATGGCATATCGCTGGTACCCCTTGCACACTGTTTACGAGGACTATCGCGAGTTCAACCAGGAGCAGTACCGTGCTGTGGTTCATAGCTTTGATAGGCAGAACCTCTCCATCACTGAGTTGTACACCTTTCAGGGAGTTGGAGTGACTATTGAGATGGCAGTCCACGATGCTGCCTTTGTTGCCATCACCCAGTGATGTGGAGAGCACCCCCGCTGGGAGGAGACTGGATTCAGATACATCTCGTATGTCCCAGTTGGGGATGAGACTGGATACTACACTACTGTCTACACCCCTTATTTGAGCCGTCATTATGACCTGCAGGTCATGGTTCGGTAACTTGAGGCTCTGGATTGCACTGTTCGAGCTCTTGCTGATGAGCTGTACGCCTCTCGCACTCGTCTCTATGACACTCTAACATAGTTGCTACCAGCAGTCAGCGTGAGGATACATCCAGAGTACATTCTTTACCCACGCAGGACAGAGCTGCCACCAGGTCTTGAGTGGTCTGCTGTTGGAGGTAGTACTCCTTCACGTGGACCTCTTCTTCTAGTCGGGGACCAGTTTCTGCACCAGCGTTCACGGAGCGTAGGCTCCTCATATCGAGGGCAATCTTCTTCATCGTCATCTGTAGTTTCCTGGCTTCAGAGGTTTTCCCGAACATTGATGTAGCATATCGCTATGTCCCATTGTTGTATCCCTCCATCGCATGCCTGCGTGCCGCCTAGTTGGTTTAGACTATTTCCCTTTCCGAACTTGTACTACTGGTTTGTAATTGACTTTATATATGGATCTCTATGTCATGCTCGACTACTATGATGTATCCTCTGTGTTTCTTTCATTGTGCATGTTACCTCATGAATGATTCCTTATATCTGCAATTGCTCAATGCTAAACTACCCCCGTTACATTTTAGCAGGATGGTTAGACCAGGTGGTCGTGGCCATGGTGCCAACAATCCATCACCGCCCGAATATATGACTGGAATGATACAACAAATTGAGCTGAATGACCAACTTATGTAAGGGATCATGGACCAGTTTCCGCGGCCAAATATGAATCAGTAGCCGGCCCCAATGACTCTGTAAGATTTTGTGCGCCTCAACCCTGCTATCTATCATAGCTCATCTCAACCCCTGGATGCTACGACTAGCTCCACGACATCGCTTATGAGCTGGAGTCTGCTAATGTTGCTCCTGCCAACTATGTCACTTTCGCATCCTATTTCCTGAAGGGTCCCACTGCTCAATGGTGGGACAGTCATAGGCGTTCACTACTTGTTGGACTAGTCATTACCTGGATGGAGTTCCAAGCTACTTTCCGTTCTCGCTTCATTCCTCAGGGAGTTATGGACATGAAGAAGCAAGAGTTCTGATGTCTACTATGCACCTTCTTCTTGTAGACTCGTGTTGGGCCTCCAAGCGTAGACTTCTATAGGATAGTAGCAAATTCCCCTCAAGTGGATGACCTAAGGTTTATCAATCCGTGGGAGGCGTAGGATGAAGATGGTCTCTCTCAAACAACCCTGCAACCAAATAACAAAGAGTCGCTTGTGTCCCCAACACACCCAATACAATGGTAAATTGTATAGGTGCACTAGTTCAGCAAACAGATGGTGATACAAGTGTAATATGGATGGTAGATATAGGTTTTGTAATATGAAAATATAAAAACAGCAAGGTAACTAGTAACAAAAGTGAGCGAAAATGGTATTGCAATGCTTGGAAACAAGGCCTAGGGTTCATTGAAGGAAATATGCCCTAGAGGCAATAATAAAGTTGTTATTTATATTTCCATATTTCATGATAAATTTTTATTATTCATGCTAGAATTGTATTAACCAGAAACTTGATACATGTGTGGTCCCTAGTAAGCCTCTACTAGACTAGCTCATTGATCAAAGATGGTTAAGTTTCCTAATCATAGACATGTGTTGTCATTTGATAAACGGGATCACATCATTAGGAGAATGATGTGATGGACAAGATCCATTCGTTAGCTTAGCATTATGATCATTCAGTTTTATTGTTATTGCTTTCTTCATGTCAAATACATATTCCTCCGACTATGAGATTATGCAACTCCCAGACACCGGAGGAATGCCTTGTGTGCTATCAAACATCACAACTTAACTAGGTGATTATAAAGATGCTCTTCAGGTATCTCCGAAGGTGTTTGTTTGGTTGGCATAGATCGAGATTAGGATTTGTCACTCTGAGTATCGGAGAGGTATCTCTGGGCCCTCTCGGTAATGCACATCATAAGTAGCCTTGCAAGCAAAGTGAATAATGAGTTAGTTACAGGCTGATGCATTACAGAACGAGTAAAGAGACTTGCCGGCAACGATATTGAACTAGGTATGAAGATACCGACGATCGAATCTTGGGCAAGTAACATACAGTTGACAAAGGGAAAAACGCATTTTGTCATGACGGTTCAACCGATAAAGATCTTCATAGAATATGTAGGAGCCAATATGAGCATCCAGGTTCTGCTATTGGTTATTGACCGGAGAGGTGTCTCAGTCATGTCTACATAGTTCTCGAACCCGTAGGGTCCGCACGATTAACATTCGATGATGATTTTGTATTATATGAGTTATGTGATTTGGTGACCGAATGTTGTTCAAAGTCCCGGATGAGACCACGGACATGACAAGGAGTCTCGAAATGGTCGAGGGTAAATATTGATATATAGGACGATAGTATTCGGACACCGGAAGTGTTACGGGGGTACCGGGTATGATCGGGTCACCGGAAGGGGTTCCGGGCACCCCCGACAAACTATATGGGCCTAATGCGCCAAGAGTGGGATAGGCAAGCCCCTAAGGGGATGGTGCTGCCCCCTATAGGCCAAAATAGGAGGAGAAGGAAAGGAGGGAAGGGAGAAGGAAAGGGGAGAATTCAGCCTCCCCCTTTCCTTCCTTCCCCCCTCTGTTTCCTTCCCCTCCGACACTTATGGAAGGGGGGGGGGGAGGCTGACTTGGAGGAGACGCCCAAGTAGGATCCCTCCTACTTGGGGCGCCCCTTGCTTCTCCCCTCGCTCTCCCACCTATATACATGTGGGGGGCACCGCTAGAACAGACAACATTGATTCCTAGCCGTGTGCGGCGCCCCCCTCCACAGTTTACGCCTCCGGTCATATTCACGTAGTGCTTAGGCGAAGCCCTACGCGGATCACTTCACCATCACAGTCACCACGCTGTTGTGCCGACGGAACTCTCCCTTGACACTTTGCTAGATCAAGAGTTTGAGGGACGTCATCGAGCTAAATGTGTGCAGAACTCGGAGGTGTCGTACGTTCGGCGCTTGATTGGTCGGAATGAGAAGAAGTTCGACTACATCAACCGTGTTGTCAAACGCTTCCGCTTTCGGTCTACGAGGGTACGTGGACACACTCTCCGCCTATCATTGCTATGCATCTCCTAGATAGATCTTGCGCGAGCATAGGAGTTTTTTTGAAATTACATGCTATGTTTCTCAATAGTGGCATCCGAGCCAGGTCTATGCATAGATGATATGCACGAGTAGAACACAAAGAGTTGTGGGCGGTAATCTTCATACTGCTTACCACCAGTGTCTTATTTTGATTCGGCGGTATTGTTGGATGAAGCGGCCCGGACCAACCTTACATGACAACATTCATGAGACCGGTTCCACCGGCATACATGCAACTAGTTTTGCATAAAGGTGGTTGGCGAGTGTCTGTTTCTCCAACTTTAGTTGAATTGAATTTGACTGCACCTGGTCCTTATTGAAGGTTAAACAACAAACTTGATAAATCACCGTTGTGGTTTTGTGCCGTAGGTAAGAACGGTTCTTGCTAGAAGCCCGTAGCAGCCACGTAAAACTTGCAACAACAAAGTAGAAGACGTCTAACTTATTTTTGTAGGCATGTTGTGATGTGATGTGGTCAAACATGATGTGATATACGTTGTTGTATGAGATGATTATGTTTTGTAGAAGTTATCGGCAACTGGCAGGAGCCTTATGGTCGTCGCTTTATTGTATGAAATGCAAACGCCATGTAATTGCTTTACTTTATCACTAAGTGGTAGCGACAGTTGTAGAAGCAATAGTTGGCGAGACGACCATGACACTACGATGGAGATCAAGGTGTCGAGCTGGTGACGATGGAGATCATGACGTTGCTTTGGACATGGAGATCAAAAGCACAAGATGATGATGGCCATATCATGTCACATATTTTGATTGCATGTGATGTTTATCTTTATGCATCTTATTTTGCTTAGTACGGCGGTAGCATTATAAGATGATCCCTTAACTAAACTTCAAGGTATAAGTGTTCTCCCTGAGTATGCACTATTGCGAAAGTTCTTCGTGCTAGGACACCACGTGATGATCAGGTGTGATAGGCTCTACGTTCACATACAACGGGTGCAAGCCAGTTTTGCACATGCGGAATACTCGGGTTAAACTGACGAGCCTAGCATGTACAAACATGGCCTCGGAACACTGGAGACCCAAAGGTTGAACGTGAATCATATAGTAGATATGATCAACATAGAGATGTTCACCATTGATGACTACTCCATCTCACATGATGATCGGACATGGTTTAGTTGATTTGTATCACATATCATTTAGATGACTTGATGGATGTCTATCTAAGTGGGAGTTCTCAAGTAATATGATTAATTGAACTTAATTTATCATGAACTTAGTCCTAATAGTATTTGCAAATTATGTTGTAGATCAATAGCTCGCTTTGTTACTCCCCTATGATTTTGATATGTTCCTAGAAAAAAATAAGTTGAAAGATGATAGTAGCAATATGTGTACTGGGTCCATGATCTAAGGATTATCCTCATAGCTGCACAGAAGAATTATGTCCTCGATGCACCGCTAGGTGACAGACATATTGCAGGAGTAGATGCAGATGTTATGAATGTTTGGAAAGCTCAATATGATGACTACTTAATAGTTTAGTGCACCATGCTTTACGGCTTAGAACCGGGACTTCAAAAACATTTTGAACGCCACGGAGCATATGAGATGTTCCAAGAGCTGAAATTGGTATTTCAGACTCATGCCCGTGTCGAGAGGTATGGGACCTCTGACAAGTACTTTGCCTACAAGATGGAGGAGAATAGCTCATCCAGTGAGCATGTGCTCAGAATGTCTGGGCACTACAATTGCTTGAATCAAGTGGGAGTCAATCTTCCAGATAAGATAATGATTGACAGAGTTCTCTAGCCACTATCACCAGGCTACTAGAACTTCGTGATGAACTATAATGTGCAAGGGATAACAAAAATGATTCCCGAGATCTTCATGATGCTGAAATCGGTGAAGGTAGAAATCAAGAAAGAGCATCATGTGTTGATGGTTAACCAAGACCACTAGTTTCAAAAAAAGGGCAAAGGAAAAGAAAGGTAACTTCAAGAAGAATGACAAGCAAGTTGTCACTCCCGTGAAGAAGCCCAAAGCTGGACCTAAGCCTGAAACTGAGTGCTTCTACTACAAAGGAAATGGTTACTGGAAGCAGAACTACACCAATTATTTGGCGGATAAGAAGGATGGCAAAGTGAACAAAGGTATATTTTATATACATGTTATTGATGTGTATCTTACTAGTGCTCGTAGTATCCCCTGGGTATTTGATACCTGTTCGGTTGCTAAGATTAGTAACTCGAAACAGGAGTTGCAGAATAAATAGAGACTAGTTGAGGGTGAAGTGATGATGTGTGTTGGAAGTGGTTCCAAGATTGATATGATCATCATCGCACACTCCCTATACTTTCGGGATTAGTGTTGAACCTAAATATATATTATTTGGTGTTTGTGTTGAGTATGAACAAGATAGGATTGTGTTTATTGCAATACGATTATTCATTTAAGATAGAGAATAATTGCTATTCTGTTTACATGAATAAAACCTTCTATGGTCATACACCCAATGTTAATGGTTTATTGAACCTCGATCGTAGTGATACACATATTCATAATATTGATGCCAAAAGATGCAAAGTTGATAATGATAGTGCAACATACTTGTGGCATTGACGTTTAGGTCATATTGGTGTAAAGCGCATGAAGAAACTCCATGCAGATGGACTTTTGGAATCACTTGATTATGAATCATTTGATACTTGCGAACCATGCCTCATGTGCAAGATGACTAAAACTCCATTCACCGGAACAATGGAGTGAGCCAATGACTTATTGGAAATAATACATATTGATGTATGCGGTCCGATGAGTGTTGAGGCTCGCAGTGGGTATCATTATTTCCTAACCTTCATAGATGATTTGAGCAGATATGGGTATATCTACTTAATGAAACACAAGTCTGAAACATTTGAAAAGTTCAAAGAATTTCAGAGTGAAGTGGAGAATCATCGTAACAAGAAAATAAACTTCTATGATCTGATCACGGAGGTGAATATTTGAGTTACGAGTTTGGCCTTCATTTAAAACAATGTGGAATAGTTTCACAACTCACGCCACCTGGAATACCACAACGTAATGGTGTGCCTGGACGTTGTAACCGTACTTTATTAGATATGGTGCGATCTATCATGTCCCTTACTGATTTACTAGTATATTTTGGGTTATGCATTAGAGACAGCTGCAATCATGTTAAACAGGGCACCGTCAAAATCCGTTGAGATGACACTGTATGAACTATGGTTTGGCAATAAACCTAAGCTGTCATTTCTTAAAGTTTGGGGATGCGATGCTTATGTCAAAAGGCTTCAGCCTGATAAGCTCGAACCCAAATCGGAGAAGTGAGTCTTCATAGGATACCCTAAGGAAACAATTGGGTATACCTTCTACCAGAGATATGAAGGCAAGATCTTTGTTGCCAAGAATGCAACCTTTCTAGAGAAGGAGTTTCTCTTGAAAGAAGTGAGTAGGAAGAAAGTAGAACTTGATGAGGTAATTGTACCTTCTCTCAATTTGGAAAGTATCTCATCCGAGAAATCTGTTCCCATGATGCCTACACCAACTAGAGAGGAAGCTAATGATAATGATCATGAAACTTCAGATCAAGTTGCTATAGAACCTCGTAGGTCAACTAGAGGACGATCCGCACCAGAGTGGTACGATAGTCCTGTTCTGGAAGTCATGTTACTTGACCATGACGAACCTACGAACTATGAAGAAGCTATGATGAGCCCAGATTCCGGTAAATGGCTTGAGGCCATGAAATCTGAGATGGGATCCATGTATGAGAACAAAGTGTGTACTCATACGTCTCCAACGCATCTACTTTTCCTAACGCTTTCCCTCTTGTTTTGGACTCTAATTTGCATGATTTGAATGAAACTAACCCCGGACTGATGCTGTTTTCAGCAGAACTACCATGGTGTTGTTTTTGTGCAGAAATAAAAGTTCTCGGAATGGAATGAAAGTTTGCGAGGATTTTTATACAATAAAAGATAATTTCTAGAGCCAGGATGGATCTGAGGGGGGCACGTGGGTGGGCACAACCCACCAGGGCGCGCCAGCCCCCCCAGGCGTGCCCAGGTGGGTGCTGCCCACCTGGTGGCCCTGCTGACTTCCAAACCGATGCTATAAAATCCCATATTTCTAGAAAAAATCAAGGAGAAAGAATTATTTCGTTTCCCGAGACAGAGCCGCCGCCAAGCCCTGTTCTTCCTCGGGAGGGCAGATCTAGAGTCCGTCTGGGGCTCCAGAGAGGGGGATCTTTGATCTTCGTCATCACCAACACATCTCCATCGCCAATTCCATGATGCTCCCCACCGGGAGTGAGTAATTCCTTCGTAGGCTCGCTGGTCGGTGAGGAGTTGGATGAGATTCATCATGTAATCGAGTTAGTTTTGTTAGGGCTTGATCCATAGTATCCACTATGTTTTGAGATTGATGTTGCTATGACTTTGCCATGCTTAATGCTTGTCACTTTGGACCCGGGTGGCATGATTTCAGAGCTGAATCGTTTATGTTATCATCATTATATCCATGTTATAGATCTGATCTTGCATGTTATAGTCACTTACTACGCGTTATGATCCAGTAACCCTGGAGTGACAAAAATCGGGACCACTCCCGGTGATGACCGTAGTTTGAGGAGTTCATGTATTCACCATGTGCTAATGATTTGTTCTAGTTGTCTATTAAAAGGAGGCCTTAATATCCCTTAGTTTCCAATAGGACCCCACTGCCACGGGAGGGTAGGACAAAATATGTCATGCAAGTTCTTTCCATAAGCACGTATGACTATTTACGGAATACATGCCCATATTATGTTTATGAACTAGAGCTAGTGCCGTATCGCCCTAGGTTATAACTATCTCATGATGAATATCATCCAACGAGTCACCGATCCAATGCCTACGAATTTTTCTTATATTGTTCTTGCCAAGTTACTACTGTTGCTACTGCTATTGTTACTGCTACCATATCACTTCTATCACTATTACTGTTACCGTTACTACTGCTGCTATCATCAAAACTATCATACTACAATGCTACTAATCACTTTGCTGCAGATAATTAATCTCCAGGTGTGGTTGAATTGACAACCCATCTGCTAATACCTTCAAATATTCTTTGGCTCCCCTTGTGTTGAATCTATAAATTTGGGTTGAATACTCTACCCTCGAAAACTGTTGCGGTCCCCTATACTTGTGGGTTATCAAGACCTTTTTTTGGCACTGTTGCTGGGGAGCACAACTATATTTGTTGAGTCACTTGGGATTATTATCATATTATCACTATGAAGAATCTGAAAGATGCAAGACTAAGATTTTCGTCTCAAAGACGAGGGGAGGTAAGGAACTGCCATCCAATTCTGCTTTAGATTCACCTTCTATTATAAGTAATCTTGCAACACCACAACATGCTATTAATTCTGATATGTCGGAAGTTATTGATGATGCTACTTCTTCTATGAATGCTACTCATGATGATGATGCTGGTACCTTGCTTGATGATAATGTGCCACTAGGTGAATTTCTTGATGAACAAATTGCTAGAGTAAGACAACATGATGTTGTTGAATCTGATGATGAACTTGAAACTGAACCTACTGGGACACCTCCTAGAACTAATCCTCCTAGGTATGAATTGCCAAAGGTACCGGAAGGTTATACTATGAGTGAGGAAGCAACTAGAGGTATTCTTGCTTGTAAGGATAGAGATGATCTAGAGAAATTACTATGCAAGTATAAAGAAAGATCTCTGAATGCTAAAATGAAATGTGATCCTGAGTTTGCTACTTCACCTATTGTTATTTCTGATAAGGATTATGAATTCTCTGTCGACCAAGAGTTAATCACTTTGGTTGAATCTGATTCTTTCCATGGTTATGAAACTGAAACTGTTGTGTCACATCTTACTAAATTGAATGACATAGCCACCCTTTTTGCTCATGATGAGAAGATTCACTATTACTATATTCTCAAGTTATTTCTATTCTCACTAATGGGTGATGCTAAAGCTTGGTACAATACTCTTACTCCTGGTTGCTCAAGTTATGATCTATTACTTATCTAAAATTATTTCCCTACTCATAAGGAACAAGCTGCCTTGCAGGAAATATTTAAGTTTGTGCAAATTTAAGAAGAGAGTCTCCCACAAGCTTGGGGGAGGCTTTTCCAATTGCTTAATGCTATGCCTGATCATCCTCTTAAGAAAAATGAAATACTTGATATCTTCTATAACGGACTAACCGATGCTTCTAGGGACGTCCTAGATAGTTGTGCTGGTTGTGTTTTCAGGGAACGAACTATTGAACAAGCCGAAGACTTATTGAATAACATATTGAAAAATTATGATGATTGGACTCCTCCTAAAGCACCTATTAAACCCACTCCAAAGAAGAGGGGTATCTTATATCTTAGTCCTGAAGATATGCAAGAGACAAAGAAATCTATGAAGGAAAAAGGTATTAAGGGCGAGGATGTTAAAAATTTACCACCTATCGAAGAAATACATGGGCTTGAAGCACCACCACCACCCAAGGTGGTATATGTAAAATCTTTAATGAAATTCGATGATAGTGTTGATTCTCATAAAGAACATCCTAGTCAATGCCTTTATGAGTTTGATAATTACATTAGAAAGCAAGATCACTTCAATGCAAATGTTATCAAATGTCACGTTCCTAGCTTCTGGTGCTGTCTAGTGTTTGCATTTTGTTGCATCATGTTTAAATTTCTAAGAAACTTGAAATGGGGATTGCCTAAACCCTAGCATTAAAGGAATTCACTAGATTTACCTAAAATATTTTTCAGTAAGTCCAAATGGCTTTCAAAAATGTTCATCAATTATGGTAAATACTGTAAACAGTAGCCAGAGGTGATGCACATTTTTCCATGACATATTTGGGCTCTGAATTAAATCATATGGTATTTTCATTTGGGCATTTGAATACTATAAAATATTTGAAATGCTCAAATAATCATAAACTAAAATGTTTACTATTGGATATATTCTAAACAGTAGCCATGATTAGTTTCATGATTTTTGAAAGTGTCTGAGTATTTTTAATAAAGCCCTAAAATTTACAGAATAATAGAAAACTGAGATAATTAGAAAAAGGAGAGAGAGAGACCTACCTGGCGCCTACCTGTGCGGCCTGCTGCAGAAGCCGGCCCAGCCCATCTCCACTTTCCCCCTGTCGTCTTCCCTGTGCTAGTAGGCAGCGCGCGTGGCCGACGGGCGCCGACGCTGCCTCGGCCACCTCCTGCTTCCCCGGCCACCTCCTGCTTCCCCGGCCCCTTCTAGCGACGCCTGGAGGCGCCACGCAGCCCCCTGGTCCCTCTCGCTCACTCCCTCGAGCTCATCCCCCTCCTCTGTTCTCTCTCTCGCACGCAGCCACTGAACCCACCCGCCGTCGCCGTTTGTTGCCGCTGTGGCCACAGCCACTGCCTCGCCCCGCCGATGCTCTCAGAGGCGCCGCCGCCACCTACTCCCCCTCCTCTCCGAGCTACACGAGCCAGGAGGGCCCCAAGACGACGCTTGCGGCCTTCTTCTCCGACCATGGCCGCCAGATGCCGCCGTCCGATTCGCCGTCTCCACCGCCTCCCCGAGCACGCCGACCTTCTCTTCAAACTCACCGTGAGCCCCTGTCCATTTCCCCTCTCTCCCCGTGCCCGTCCGCGCCTTCTAACCACCGTGGCTGTCGGAGCCGACAGTTCCTCGCCGCCGGCGATGACGCAGACGAGGCTAGAGCCACCGTAGCTAACTCCCGAGCACGGCAACATGCTCAACACTCTTCCAGGAGCCGGGCGCGCCCACCCGTGCGACCTGCCGTGCCCCCTAGCGCCAACCCCGACCTCGCCCGTGCTCCGGCCGCCGCCTCACTCGCCGCCGTCGCCAAGTCCGACCTCCCCAGCATGAACGGATGGCACGATTCGATGCGCGCACACACCAGCTACGCGTAGAGCCCCTCAGTCGCCGATTTGGTCGCCGAAGGAGCGTTTCCGACGCCCTCCACTGTTGCCGGCGTCGCCGGCGACGAGCCGCGGGTCAACTCCGGCGAGTTGACCTGGGTTTGACCAAGCTGACGTGGCTGGCTTAATTAGCCACTAACCACCGCACCGTGTCACAGACAGCCGGGCCCCACCGTCTAACTAACCGGCTAACTAAAATAGGTTAAGTTTAATCTAATTGCAGTGGCCCCACGCGTCAGTTTTGACCGCGCTGACATGGCCGTTGACTGGGCCCACACGTCAGCAGCACTAACCAGCCCCAGTCACTGACCAGTGGACCCCACTGGTCAGGTTTGACCCGGACCAGCCCCTGTTGACCTGCTGACGTCATGCCAACGTCATGCTGACGCAGTAAACCCTTTTCTGGATTTTAAATAAATCTAAACGATTTATTTATTTCAGAAAATAGCTAAAACTTCTAAAAATCATAGTAATTCAACCATAACTCCAAATGAAATAAATTATATATGAAAAATGATCAGAAAAATCCAATCTATCCATCTGTACCATTTTCATGCATGTTAGAACAACTTATAGCTGCTGTTTAGCACAAATCAATTAAATGGCATTTAAACTCTCACATATGGAGTTGAATTTGAACCTAGTGTTCAAACCAACCCCATTTAACCTGTTGCTAGTTGCATTAGCCCAAAACACATTCATATTGCCATGTCATAACATGCATCATATTGTGCATTGCATTGATCGAGTTTCTTCTGTGTTCACCGGTGTTGTTCCACCTCGGTAGACGCTGTACCGATGATGTGATCGTTGACACTGATGAAGACTCAATGTTATCTTCAAAAGTGCCAGGCAAGCAAAACCCCCTTGTTCATTCCGATACAATCCTACTCTCGCGCTCCTGCTCTCTTTTACTGCATTAGGACAACAACGATTCAACTGTTACTTGCTGCGGTAGCTGAACCCCTTTATCCTCTGCATGACCTGTCATTGCCACAGTAAATAGATGAAACCCACTAGCATGAGTAGGAGTTGTTTGAGCCCTGTTGTGCCTACTCATTCATGCTTGTTTGTCATGCCTGCTATTGCTTAGAGTTGTGTCAGGTCTGATTCATCGGGAATGAATCGGAGGTGTATGAACACGTCCTACTGTGTGTGAGCTAAGTGTGTGAACACGATTTGGTAAAGGTAGCGGTGAGAGGCCATGTAGGAGTACATGGTGGGTTGTCTCATTGCAGCCGTCTTTAGGAACTGAGTTCTATGTTTGTGATCCATGATTCAGCTACTACCACACATTGGGTTCCGGTAACTCGACCCCTCTCGACTTATTAACCAACTTGGTCTCCGTCCAGGAGTCGCAACTAGTTTCTGGTGTTTGTAGGTAGTTCTATTTTTCTACCAAGTGGCACCCGGCAGGGTGGGCTTGGGACAGACTAGGCACACGTGGCCTGGTGTACCGAGTGGCACCCGGATGGTGGGCTCGGGAACCCTGCACACATCGTTTGGGGCCGTGAGCGACACCCCGGCCGGATCTCCTTGCGGATGGAACCCGAATAGGCGATAAACCTGGACTAGAGTCTTGTGTGGTTAGTCAGGTCGTGGCCGACACCCTCGCCAGGCTTCCGCTTGAAGGTTGCCGAGATACATGACGTGTACATGGCGGTAAGTGGCGAGAGCATGTGTGAAGAAGTACACCCCTGCAGGGTTAACATTATCTATTCGAATAGCCGTGTCCGCGGAAAAGGACTTCTGGGTTGCTTATACCAGTTCATAGACAAGTGAAAGTGGATACTCTAAAATACGCAAGATAAGCGTGAGTGCTATGGATGGCGTTCTCGTAGGGAGACGGGAGCGGATCCATAGAGGTGTATTGATATGGTGAATATGTGGACTCGTGTGCGCCACCTCAAAAGAGTTACTTGCAGACGTAGTTCAGGATAGCCACCGAGTCAAAGCTGGCTTGCTGCAGTTAAACCCCACCATCCCCTTTGTTGATAATGATGCATATGTAGTTAGTTCTGATGTAAGTCTTGCTGGGTACAATTGTACTCACGTTTGCCTATTTTATGTTTTTGCAGAGAGACTTCAGTCTCACTAGTAGTTTTGCGTGGACTTCGACGTTAGCTTGTTACCTCAGCTATGATCTTGTGCCCTCGCCAGGATCTGGTAGATAGTCAGGCTTCTCAGCTTTTTTTCATTCGTAGATGTCTGTACTCAGACATGTTAAGCTTCTGCTTGTGCTTTGACTTGTATGCTCTGAGTGTTGGGTCATGAGACCCATGCTTGTAATATCTCGCTCCTCGGAGCCTATTGAATAAATACTTGAGTCGTAGAGTCATGTTGTGATGCCATGTTGTATTTGCACATATCGAGCATATTGTGTGTATGTTATTGAAATGCTTGGTATGTGTGGGATCTGACTATCTAGTTGTTTATCCTTAGTAGCCTCTCTTACCGGGAAATGTCTCCTAGTGTTTCCACCGAGCCATGGTAGCTTGCTACTGCTCCGGAACACTTAGGCTGGCCGGCATGTGTCCTTCTTCGTTCCTGTGTCTGTCCCTTCGGGGAAATGTCACGCGATGAATACCGGAGTCCTGTTAGCCCGCTACAGCCCGGTTCACCGGAGTCCTGCTAGCCCAGTGCTACAGCCTGGATTCACTCGCTGATGACCGACACGTTCGATGCTGGGTCATGGATGCCTGTCCCTGTAAGTCTGTGCCACTTTGGGTTTACGACTAGCCATGTCAGCCCGGGCTCCTTATCATATGGATGCTAGCGACACTGTCATATACGTGTGCCAAAAGGCGCAAACGGTCCCGGGCAAAGGTAAGGCGACACCCGTGGGAATACCATGCGTGAGGCCGCAAAGTGATATGAGGTGTTACATGCTAGATCGATGTGGCATTGAGTCAGGGTCCTGGCAGCTTTGGTATCAGAACTGGACTGCCTGTAGGATTACCAAGCCAAACTGGTCGAAGTTGAGTCTAGAAATTCTTTAGTTATGTAAGGGAATTGATTGTGGGATGGAACGTAAGGCTCTTTTACTCCTTATACCTCATGGCCCTCTGATCTGAGTCATCCTCTTCTCTTCTACGGGGACTAAGAACTAGGCCTTCTCATCTATCTATCAGGATGACGTGTTACTAATCCGTAGACTTATAGAATTGTTGGACTTAAGCCCCTATTCAGTTCTACTACTTCCGTACGTTAACTGTTGATCTCGAAACCTTGGTATTGTGCTTCTGAGTGGCTATGCCACCATTTTTGTAGCATGTCTCAAATCTTTTTGAGCATTTATAGCCGTTATGCTGTCCGAGTCATCCCAGGTTTCTAAATAATCTAATGCAATTGCAAAATCCTTTCCCTCTGTTTTGGTGTCCGTTTGGTCAAAATAAGCACACTAATCGCCGGTTGAGGTACTCTGTTGCCTCGGTATATATGTTGGAGCTACTATTATGACCCTAGGAGTTTTAGGGAGTCACCTAGTAAGCTAGCCATGATTTGTGTCCCAGTGTGATGATTCTGGCCTTTATTCTCGAAAGCATTCCGCAATGCTACTTAGTAGTAGGTATTCTATTCCTGGGGTTTGAACCCGAGATTCACTCTACTTACTTCATGTTGATAGTGTTTGCTAGTTCCTTTAGGATATTAGTAACTTTGCATTAGTCCTCGAATGTTCGTGGTATTTCCTTCTTCCAAATACTATGAACCACTTTATGGAAGATGTTTATTGGATCAAAATATCACAATTAGAGTACTCTTGAGGAGATCTCCATTCATAAGTCATGACTCTGCTAGTCCTACCTCTCTGCATGGCTTATCCGGAAGAAACATGTTGAACTTGGTTCGACATACTAATCTATGCATCCATAACTCAGAAAATTATATGTTCTTTGAGTTGTCCCTCATAGTTGTATTCTGACCCCTGTCTATCATTTGATAGTCAAGAGTATGCGTGCATTCGTTTATCGAGGCCTATTACTCTTGTGGTCCGTCAAGCCATTCTATTCCGGAATAACTAGGAGAAACAAACTCCAGTACCTTGTCCATTTCCAGGATTGGGTCAAAGCAGTCGTACTCCACAGATCAAATTGCTAATCTTGCTTTTGCTCTGTTCTACCTTAGAGTATTACCATCTTTATATCAAGAGTGTCATGGGAATTGCACACCATTCTATGAACTCTTGACATAGTGATACCTCTCTCCATCATTATTCATTTCTCGGTTCCCGTGTTGTTGCAACCGGAATGTCGACAAGTGAATCATGGTGTGTGAAATCAATACTCCTAGCAACCTTGTTGCTTGGTAGTTAAATGGACAACAACCTCATTCTTAGCGTGCTGATTATTGAGTCATCATTCTAAGATTGATCGTGCTACCTAGTCCTTATTTCTGGTGCACCCTCTGATCAATGAGTTAGGATTGTGTCAATACCTTGCTCTGTTGATCATATCGTCTTGCCCTAAAAGGCTAGATTGTTCTCAAGCTTAGTAACATACCGGTGGTTCGTGATTTTCTGAATATCTTCTCGAAAGTATCACCAGGTTGTCACCTGACTGTTATGTTGAGCTCGTGATCAAGTTGGTTTATCCTGTAAACCACCCTTTCCCCAAGAATCTGTGTTGGGTACCCCTGAGCTAGTTGGCTAAGCTGAACAACAACTTGGAGAGTTGGAAGATGGAAGCTTGTCCGATTTAGTTCATCTTAAGGGATATCTTGTGTGTGTGTGTGTGTGTGTGTGTTTGTTGAAGATAGATGATATCTTTATTGGTTGATCCTCGTGATCAATTGTTGGATCTATTATCTTACCCAAACCTTTGATTTGAGTATGGACTGTCGTCAAATCAAATCAGAACCAACGATATTCGTAATGTTGTCTTACTCGTGGTTGTTCCTCGAGCATACACCATTATATCTTTCGGGTCTGACCAATGCTATCACCTTGTTCACATAATTGTGGAATTCCACTAATATGGAAACCTGGATGAGTTGTTGTTGAGCCCATTGACAACATCCTTATCTCCTCCATGATTTTGTTGAACATTAAGCTAGTGTTGGAAACTTGTGTAAGCATTATCTTCATGACTCATTCGTGAAGCGTATGTTTGGACAAAAGAAGTGAGTCCCTCTAATTCATGTGCACTTGATGCAAGTTGCCGCCATGAATTTGAGAAGGCTTGTTTTACCTCCTTTGGAATCATCCCAAGTCAGTCATGCACGTGCGAAGAATTCTGTGGTCCGTTAGACTGATCATCTTCATTCCATATGTATATCCTAGCACACCAAGCCACTGATTGAGTTGTTCAAAGATAAAGGAGTCTGTCCAAGGTGAACTCTTTGGACTTCCACGCGTGGAGACTTCGATGTCATTAATGATGGTTCCCCACCTGAACTCGGTAGTGTTTTATTGTAAGACTACCATGTGATAATGTTTGTCTGGGACAACGTGTTCACATGTGTGTAGCAGAACCAGCTCATGTTTTGGAGCTTGCTATCATAGTTCTGTTGGGGAACGTTGCAGAAAATTAAAATTTTTCCTACGGTTTCACCAAGATCCATCTATGAGTTCATCTAAGAAACGAGTCTAGGGAGAGAGTTTGCATCTACATACCACTTGTAGATCGCGTGCGGAAGCTTGCAAGGTGATGATGTAGTCGTACTCGACGTGATCCAAATCACCGATGACCAGCGCCGAACGGACGGCACCTCCGCGTTCAACACACGTACGGAACAGCCACGTCTCCTCTTCTTGATCCAGCAAGGGAGGGAGGAGAGGTTGAGGGAGATGGCACCAGCAGCAGCACGACGGCGTGGTGTTGATGGAGCTGCAGTACTCCGGCAGAGCTTCGCTAAGCACTATGGAGGTGGAGGAGGTGTTGGGGAGGGAGAAGGAGGCAACCAAAGGCCAAGACGTTCAGGTATGAAGTCCCTCCTCTCCCCCACTATATATAGGGGTGCCAAGGGGGGGTGGCCGGCCCTAGGAGATCCAATCTCCTAGGGGGTGCGGCGGCCAAGGGGGGTTTTCCCTCCCCCCAAGGCACCTAGGAGGTGCCTTACCCTCCTAGGACTCTTGCCCCCTTTAAACCCTAGGCGCATGGGCCTATGTGGGGCTGGTGCCCTTGGCCCATTAGGCCAAGGCGCACCCCCTTCCAGCCCATGTGGCCCCCCGGGGCAGGTGGACCCACCCGGTGGACCCCCGGGACCCTTCCGGTGGTCCCGGTACAATACCGATAACCCCGAAACTTGTCCCGATGCCCGAAACAGGACTTCCCATATATAAATCTTTACCTCCGGACCATTCCGGAACTCCTCGTGACGTCCGGGATCTCATCCGGGACTCCGAACAACATTCGGGTTACTGCATATACATATCCCTACAACCCTAGCGTAACCGAACCTTAAGTGTGTAGACCCTACGGGTTCGGGAGACAAGCAGACATGACCGAGACGCTCTCAGTCAATAACCATCAGCGGGATCTGGATACCCATGATGGCTCCCACATGCTCCTCGATGTTGTCATCGGATGAACCACTATGTCGAGGATTCGATCAAACCCTGTATGCAATTCCCTTTGTCAATCGGTATGTTACTTGCCCGAGACTCGATCGTCGGTATCCCAATACCTTGTTCAGTCTCGTTACCGGCAAGTCACTTTACTCGTACCGTAATGCATGATCCCGTGTCCAACACCTTGGTCACATTGAGCTCATTATGATGATGCATTACCGAGTGGGCCCAGAGATACCTCTCCGTCATACGGAGTGACAAATCCCAGTCTCGATCCGTGTCAACCCAACAGATACTTTCGGAGGTACCTGTAGTGCACCTTTATAGTCACCCAGTTACGTTGTGACGTTTGATACACCCAAGGCACTCTTACAGTATCCGGGAGTTACACGATCTCATGGTCGAAGGAAGAGATACTTGACACTTGCAAAGCTCTAGCAAAACGAACTACACGATCTTTTATGCTATGCTTAGGATTGGGTCTTGTCCATCACATCATTCTCCTAATGATGTGATCCCGTTATCAACGACATCCAATGTCCATAGTCAGGAAATCATGACTATCTGTTGATCACAATGAGCTGGTCAACTAGAGGCTTACCAGGGACATAGTGTGGTCTAAGTATTCACACGTGTATTACGATTTCCGGATAATACAGTTATAGCATGAATAAAAGACAATTATCATGAACAATGAAATATAATAATACTTTTATTATTGCCTCTAGGGCATATTTCCAACAGTCTCCCACTTGCACTAGAGTCACTAATCTAGTTACATTGTGATGAATCGAACACCCATAGAGTTCTGGTGTTGATCATGTTTTGCACGCGAGAGAGGTTTAGTCAGCGGATATGCGACATTCAGATCCGTGTGCACTTTGCAAATCTCTATGTCTCCATCTTGAACATTTTCACGGATGGAGTTGAAACGACGCTTGATGTGCCTGGTCTTCTTGTGAAACCTGGGCTCCTTTGCGAGGGCAATAGCTCCAGTGTTGTCACAGAAGAGTTTGATCGGCCCCGACACATTGGGTATGACTCCTAGGTCGGTGATGAACTCCTTCACCCAAATCGCTTCATGTGCTGCCTCCAAGGCTGCCATGTACTCCGCTTCACACGTAGATCCCGCCACGACGCTCTGCTTGCAGCTGCACCAGCTTACTGCTCCACCATTCAACATATACACGTATCCGGTTTGTGACTTAGAGTCATCTAGATCTGAGTCGAAGCTAGCGTCGACGTAACCCTTTACGACGAGCTCTTCGTCTCCTCCATAAACGAGAAACATGTCCTTTGTCCTTTTTAGGTACTTCAGGATATTCTTGACCGCTGTCCAGTGTTCCTTGCCGGGATTACTTTGGTATCTTGCTACCAAACTTACGGCAAGGTTTACATCGGGTCTGGTACACAGCATGGCATACATAATAGATCCTATGGCTGAAGCATAGGGGATGACACTCATCTCTTCTTTATCTTTTGCCGTGGTCGGTGACTGAGCTAAGCTCAGTCTCATACCTTGTAACATAGGCAAGAACCCCTTCTTGGACTGATCCATTCTGAATCTCTTCAAAATCTTATCAAGGTATGTGCTTTGTGAAAGACCTATGAGGCGTCTCGATCTATCTCTATAGATCTTGATGCCTAATATATAAGCAGCTTCTCCAAGGTCCTTCATTGAAAAACACTTATTCAAGTAGGCCTTAATGCTGTCCAGAAATTCTATATTATTTCCCATCAGGAGTATGTCATCTACATATAATATGAGAAATGCTACAGAGCTCCCACTCACTTTCTTGTAAACGCAGGCTTCTCCATAAGTCTGCATAAACCCAAACGCTTTGATCATCTCATCAAAGCGAATGTTCCAACTCCGAGATGCTTGCACCAGTCCATAAATGGATCGCTGGAGCTTGCATACTTTGTTAGCGTTCCGAGGATCAACAAAACCTTCCGGCTGCATCATATACAGTTCTTCCTTAAGATGCCCGTTAAGGAATGCTGTTTTGACGTCCATCTGCCATATCTCATAATCATAGTATGCGGCAATTGCTAACATGATTCGGACGGACTTTAGCTTCGCTACGGGAGAGAATGTCTCGTCGTAGTCAATCCCTTGAACCTGTCGATAACCCTTAGTGACAAGTCGAGCTTTATAGATGGTAACATTACCATCCGCGTCCGTCTTCTTCTTAAAGATCCATTTGTTTTCTATCGCTCGCCGATCATCGGGCAAGTCTGTCAAAGTCCATACTTTGTTTTCATACATGGATTCTATCTCGGATTTCATGGCTTCAAGCCATTTGTTGGAATCCGGGCCCGCCATTGCTTCTTCATAGTTCGAAGGTTCATTGTTGTCTAACAACATGATTTCCAGGACAGGGTTGCCGTACCACTCTGGTGCGGAACGTGTCCTTGTGGACCTACGAAGTTCAGCAGTAACTTGATCCGAAGTACCTTGATCATTATCATGGTTTTCCTCTTCAGTTGGTGAGGGCATCATAGGAACGGTTTCCTGTGCTGCGTCACTATCCCGCTCAAGAGGTAGTACTTCATCGAGTTCTACTTTCCTCCCACTTACTTCTTTCGAGAGAAACTCTTTTTCCAGAAAGCATCCGTTCTTGGCAACAAAGATCTTGCCTTCGGATCTTAAGTAGAAGGTATACCCTATAGTTTCCTTAGGGTATCCTATGAATACGCATTTTCCGACTTGGGTTCGAGCTTTTCAGGTTGAAGTTTCTTGACATAAGCCTCGCATCCCCAAACTTTTATAAACGACAGCTTAGGTTTCTTTCCAAACCATAATTCATACGGTGTCGTCTCAACGGATTTAGACGGTGCCCTATTTAAAGTGAATGTAGCTGTCTCTAGAGCGTATCCCCAAAATGATAGCGGTAAATCGGTAAGAGACATCATAGACCGCACCATATCCAATAGAGTGCGATTACGACGTTCGGACACACCATTTCGCTGAGGTGTTCCAGGCGGCGTGAGCTGTGAAACGATTCCACATTTCTTTAAGTGTGTACCAAATTCGTGACTTAAGTATTCTCCTCCACGATCTGATCGTAAGAATTTTATCTTTCGGTCACGTTGATTCTCCACCTCATTCTGAAATTCCTTGAACTTTTCAAAGGTCTCAGACTTGTGTTTCATCAAGTAGACATACCCATATCTACTCAAGTCATCTGTGAGAGTGAGAACATAACGATATCCTCCGCGAGCCTCAACGCTCATTGGACCGCACACATCGGTATGTATGATCTCCAACAAGTTGGTTGCTCGCTCCATTGTTCCGGAGAACGGAGTCTTGGTCATTTTGCCCAAAAGGCATGGTTCGCACGTGTCAAACAATTCATAATCAAGAGACTCTAAAAGTCCATCGGCATGGAGCTTCTTCATGCGCTTGACACCAATGTGACCAAGGCGGCAGTGCCACAAGTATGTGGGACTATCGTTATCAACTTTAAATCTTTTGGCATCTACACTATGAACATGTGTAATATTACGCTCGAGATTCATTAAGAATAAACCATTGACCATCGGAGCATGACCATAAAACATATCTCTCATATAAATCGAACAACCATTATTCTCAGACTTAAATGAGTAGCCATCTCGTATTAAACGAGATCCAGATACAATGTTCATGCTCAAACTTGGCACAAAATAACAATTATTGAGGTTCAAAACTAAACCCGTAGGTAAATGTAGAGGCAGCGTGCCGACGGCGATCACATCGACTCTGGAACCATTCCCGACGCGCATCATCACCTCGTCCTTTGCCAGTCTCCGTTTATTCCGCAGCTCCTGCTGTGAGTTACAAATATGAGCAACGGCACCGGTATCAAATACCCAGGAGTTACTACGATTACTGGTAAGGTACACATCAATCACATGTATATCAAATATACCTTTGGTGTTGCCGGCCTTCTTATCCGCTAAGTATTTGGGGCAGTTCCGCTTCCAGTGACCCTTCCCCTTGCAATAAAAGCACTCAGTCTCAGGCTTGGGTCCATTCTTTGACTTCTTCCTGGTAACTGGCTTACCAGGTGCGGCAACATCTTTGCCGTCCTTCTTGAAGTTCTTCTTACCCTTGCCCTTCTTGAACTTAGTGGTCTTATTGACCATCAACACTTGATGTTCTTTCTTGATTTCAGCCTCTGCTGACTTCAGCATCGAGAACACTTCAGGAATGGTCTTTTCCATTCCCTGCATGTTGTAGTTCATCACAAAGCTCTTGTAGCTTGGTGGGAGCGACTGGAGGATTCTGTCAATGACCGCCTCATCTGGGAGGTTAATGTTCAGCTGGGTCATACGGTTGTGCAACCCAGACATCTTCAGGATGTGCTCACTGACAGAACTGTTTTCCTCCATCTTACAACTGTAGAACTTGTCGGAGACATCATATCTCTCAACCCGGGCATGAGCTTGGAAAACTAGTTTCAGCTCTTCGAACATCTCATATGCTCCGTGATGCTCAAAACGCTTTTGGAGCCCCGGTTCTAAGCTGTAAAGCATGCCGCACTGAACGAGGGAGTAATCATCAGCGCGAGACTGCCAAGCATTCATAATGTCTTGGTTCTCTGGGACGGGAGCGTCACCTAGCGGTCCTTCTAGGACATATTGTTTCCTGGCAGCTATGAGGATGATCCTCAGGTTCCGGACCCAGTCCGTATAGTTGCTGCCATCATCTTTCAGCTTGGTTTTCTCTAGGAACGCGTTGAAGTTCATGTTGACATTAGCGTTGGCCATTGATCTACAAGACATATTTGCAAAGGTTTTAGACTAAGTTCATGATAATAAAGTTCTAATCAAATTATGAACTCCCACTTAGATTAGACATCCCTTTAGTCATCTAAGTGTTACACGATCCGAGTTGACTAGCCCGTGTCCGATCATCACGTGAGACGGACTAGTCATCGTCGGTGAACATTTTCATGTTGATCGTATCTTCCATACGACTCGTGTTCGACCTTTCGGTCTCCGTGTTCCGAGGCCATGTCTGCACATGCTAGGCTCGTCAAGTTAACCCTAAGTGTTTTCGCTGTGTAAAACTGTCTTACACCCGTTGTATGTGAACGTAAGAATCCATCACACCCGATCATCACGTGGTGCTTAGAAACGACGAACTGTAGCAACGGTGCATAGTTAGGGGAGAACACTTCTTGAAATTTTATAAGGGATCATCTTATTTACTACTGTCGTCCTAAGTAAACAAGATGCATAATACATAATAAACATCACATGCAATTATATAGTTGTGACATGATATGGCCAATATCATATAGCTCCATTGATCTTCATCTTCGGGGCTCCATGATCATCTTGTCACCGGCTTGACACCATGATCTCCATCATCATGATCTCCATCATCGTGTCTTCATGAAGTTGTCATGCCAACGACTACTTCTACTTCTATGACTAACGTTTAGCAATAAAGTAAAGTAGTTTACATGACGTTATTCAATGACACGCAGGTCATACAAAAAATAATGACAACTCCTATGGCTCCTGCCGGTTGTCATACTCATCGACATGCAAGTCGTGAATCCTATTACAAAGAACATGATCTCATACATCACAATTCATCATTCATCACAACTTCTGGCCATATCACATCACATGATCAATCGCTGCAAAAACAAGTTAGACGTCCTCTAATTGTTGTTGCATCTTTTACGTGGCTGCAATTGGGTTCTAGCAAGAACGTTTTCTTACCTACGAATCACCACAACGTGATTTTGTCAACTTCTATTTACCCTTCATAAGGGCCCTATTCATCGATTCCGCTCCAACTAAGGTGGGAGAGACAGACACCCGCCAGCCACCTTATGCAACTTGTGCATGTCAGTCGGTGGAACCGGTCTCACGTAAGTGTACGTGTAAGGTTGGTCCGGGCCGCTTCATCCCACAATACCGTTGAGCAAGAAAAGACTAGTAGAGGCAAGTAAGATGACAAAATCCACGCCCACAACAAAGTTGTGTTCTACTCGTGCAAAGAGAACTACGCATAAACCTGGCTCATGATGCCACTGTTGGGGAACGTTGCAGAAAATTAAAATTTTTCCTACGGTTTCACCAAGATCCATCTATGAGTTCATCTAAGCAATGAGTCTAGGGAGAGAGTTTGCATCTACATACCACTTGTAGATCGCGTGCGGAAGCTTGCAAGGTGATGATGTAGTCGTACTCGACGTGATCCAAATCACCGATGACCAGCGCCGAACAGACGGCACCTCCGCGTTCAACACACGTACGGAACAGCCACGTCTCCTCTTCTTGATCCAGCAAGGGAGGGAGGAGAGGTTGAGGGAGATGGCACCAGCAGCAGCACGACGGCGTGGTGTTGATGGAGCTGCAGTACTCCGGCAGAGCTTCGCTAAGCACTATGGAGGTGGAGGAGGTGTTGGGGAGGGAGAAGGAGGCAACCAAAGGCCAAGACGTTCAGGTATGAAGTCCCTCCTCTCCCCCACTATATATAGGGGTTCCAAGGGGGGGTGGCCGGCCCTAGGAGATCCAATCTCCTAGGGGGTGCGGCGGCCAAGGGGGGTTTTCCCTCCCCCCAAGGCACCTAGGAGGTGCCTTACCCTCCTAGGACTCTTGCCCCCTTTAAACCCTAGGCGCATGGGCCTATGTGGGGCTGGTGCCCTTGGCCCATTAGGCCAAGGCGCACCCCCTTACAGCCCATGTGGCCCCCCGGGGCAGGTGGACCCACCCGGTGGACCCCCGGGACCCTTCCGGTGGTCCTGGTACAATACCGATAACCCCGAAACTTGTCCCGATGCCCGAAACAGGACTTCCCATATATAAATCTTTACCTTCGGACCATTCCGGAACTCCTCGTGACGTCCGGGATCTCATCCGGGACTCCGAACAACATTCGGGTTACTGCATATACATATCCCTACAACCCTAGCGTAACCGAACCTTAAGTGTGTAGACCCTACGGGTTCGGGAGACAAGCAGACATGACCGAGACGCTCTCAGTCAATAACCATCAGCGGGATCTGGATACCCATGATGGCTCCCACATGCTCCTCGATGTTGTCATCGGATGAACCACTATGTCGAGGATTCGATCAAACCCTGTATGCAATTCCCTTTGTCAATCGGTACGTTACTTGCCCGAGACTCGATCGTCGGTATCCCAATACCTTGTTCAGTCTCGTTACCGGCAAGTCACTTTACTCGTACCGTAATGCATGATCCCGTGTCCAACACCTTGGTCACATTGAGCTCATTATGATGATGCATTACCGAGTGGGCCCAGAGATACCTCTCCGTCATACGGAGTGACAAATCCCAGTCTCGATCCGTGTCAACCCAACAGATACTTTCGGAGATACCTGTAGTGCACCTTTATAGTCACCCAGTTACGTTGTGACGTTTGATACACCCAAGGCACTCTTACGGTATCCGGGAGTTACACGATCTCATGGTCGAAGGAAGAGATACTTGACACTTGCAAAGCTCTAGCAAAACGAACTACACGATCTTTTATGCTATGCTTAGGATTGGGTCTTGTCCATCACATCATTCTCCTAATGATGTGATCCCGTTATCAACGACATCCAATGTCCATAGTCAGGAAATCATGACTATCTATTGATCACAACGAGCTGGTCAACTAGAGGCTTACCAGGGACATAGTGTGGTCTAAGTATTCACACGTGTATTACGATTTCCGGATAATACAGTTATAGCATGAATAAAAGACAATTATCATGAACAATGAAATATAATAATACTTTTATTATTGCCTCTAGGGCATATTTCCAACAAGTTCATTTCCTGAGAATCTCGCAACGTCATCTCGTTGATTTGTGTTGCAAACTTTCATTTCTTTTCTAGACTCGATGAGTCTGGAATATCCTGACACCAGCCAGATCTCAATCTCAGGCAGATATGATGGTTGGAACATTTCCCAAGAATTATAATATTGGTCTCGCGATAACCGGTAAAGTGAATATCGTGGCCAACACACCCCGCCGGGAGACCTAATATTGTAGTATCTTGATTGGAGAAGTTGGCCACCTCCCCATAAGGATTTCGTAGGATTTACCTCCATAACTGTTCCTTATGGATTCTATTGCTCCCGAAGTCCAACCTTTTACTTGATGTTCTAGTTATCAAACCATATCTATGAATGGGATACACTAGCACATCAAGGAGAACATTAGAAGCGGAGTGCTAAATGTCCCTCGGTCGATCATCCAGATTTTGTTTCCTTGGCCTCGCTAAGGTGAAATCTGAGAAGGTGTTGTCTTCCTTTGCATCTGCATCGTCCATCGCTATTCATAATGGTAGTATGTTGTGTTGTCAGCACCCTTGACACGGATGTTGATAAAACCTTGATGATTGTGGAAATGCTCAAGTTCTTGAGAGCACGCACAAGCGCTACGTGTTATCATCGGCACTAACTGGGATTCCTCTCAGTTTCCTCGGCAATGCTATGACCTTTTCAAACAGTGAATTCACTCTCTATTGTTGGGTTCTTCCCCAGTTACCAGAATCATTCCCAGCATTTGCATTTTGTTCCCAGCTTGCACCTCCAATGTGCCATTCTACCATGGGTCCCTTCCATTTCCGGTGGTAAGCAAATTCATCCATTACGTTGTCTTCAACAAGGTAATCCACATCATCCAAGTTCGAGTATGCCATTCTACCGACCCCCTCCAAATGATCGCTCGAGAATTGCCTTAGGCTGGTTTAAAGAGTTTCAATGATCCTGAATCAAAGGTAATTTTTTTTCCACTTAAGGGGATATGTCTACGAATCACCCCCCCCCTCCAGGATGTCTCGCTGAGGTATCATGGCAACTCAACTCCTCGCTACGTTGACAGCCATTCACCACCCTCGTAAGTGTGGAATTATTGTCTACCTAGTGAACCTTCGTCATCTGTTCCACTCCATCCTCTAGATGTGTGCTTCATCTCTCAGCTCGAGAGATGTTGCTATGTCTCATTCCGAGAGTTAATCCTGAGTTGTTCGACCTTCAAGAAGATTGATCCTTCTAGAGTTCCCTTCTCCTCTCGTTGTCATGTTGGTTGGAGTTCTCGGAGAAAGACATCAAGATAATGATGGTGATCAAATCAACACTCTTATGGAGTGCACCCTGGATCGTGAAGATTATGTTAGTTGGCGTTTTCCCTTCGTCTTACCCTACGCTTGAATCTCGGGTCGAGATTCTTGTTTAGTGGAGGTGAGTTGTCACGTTCCTAGCTTCTGGTGCTGTCTAGTGTTTGCATTTTGGTGCATCATGTTTAAATTTCTAAGAAACTTGAAATGAGGATTGCCTAAACCCTAGCATTAAAGGAATTCACTAGATTTACCTAAAATATTTTTCAGTAAGTCCAAATGGCTTTCAAAAATGTTCATCAATTATGGTAAATACTGTAAACAGTAGCCAGAGGTGATGCACATTTTTCCATGACATATTTGGGCTCTAAATTAAATCATATGGTATTTTCATTTGGGCATTTGAATACTATAAAATATTTGAAATGCTCAAATAATCATAAACTAAAATGTTTACTGTTGGATATATTCTAAACAGTAGCCATGATTAGTTTCATGATTTTTGAAAGTGTCTGAGTATTTTTAATAAAGCCCTAAAATTTACAGAATAATAGAAAACTGAGATAATTAGAAAAAGGAGAGAGAGAGACCTACCTGGCGCCTACCTGTGCGGCCTGCTGCAGAAGCCGGCCCAGCCCATCTCCACTTTCCCCCTGTCGTCTTCCCCGCGCCAGTAGGCAGCGCGCGTGGCCGATGGGCGCCAACGCTGCCTCGGCCACCTCCTGCTTCCCCGGCCACCTCCTGCTTCCCCGGCCCCTTCTAGCGACGCCTAGAGGCGCCACGCAGCCCCCTGGTCCCTCTCGCTCACTCCCTCGAGCTCATCCCCCTCCTCTGTTCTCTCTCTCGCACGCAGCCACCGAACCCACCCGCCGCCGCCGTTCGTTGCCGCTGTGGCCACAGCCACTGCCTCGCCCCGCCGATGCTCTCAGAGGCGCCGCCGCCACCTACTCTCCCTCCTCTCCGAGCTACATGAGCCAGGACGGCCCCAAGATGACGCTTGCGGCCTTCTTCTCCGACCACGGCCGCCGGATGCCGCCGTCCGATTCGCCGTCTCCACCGCCTCCCCGAGCACGCCGACCTTATCTTCGAACTCACCGTGAGCCCCTATCCATTTCCCCTCTCTCCCCGTGCCCGTCCGCGCCTTCTAACCACCGTCGCTGTCGGAGCCGACAGTTCCTCGCCGCCGGCGATGACGCAGACGAGGCTAGAGCCACCGTAGCTAACTCCCGAGCACGGCAACGTGCTCAGCACTCTTCCAGGAGCCGGGCGCGCCCACCCGTGCGACCTGCCGTGCCCCCTAGCGCCAACCCCGACCTCGCCCGTGCTCCGGCCGCCGCCTCGCTCGCCGCCGTCGCCAAGTCCGACCTCCCCAGCACGAACGGATGCCACGATTCGATGCGCGCACACAGCAGCTACGCGTAGAGCCCCTCAGTCGCCGATTTGGTCACCGAAGGAGCGTTTTCGACGCCCTCCGCTGTTGCTGGCGTCGCCGGCGACGAGCCGCGGTTTAACTCCGGCGAGCTGACCCGGGTTTGACCAAGCTGACGTGGCTGGCTTAATTAGCCACTAACCACCGCACCGTGTCACAGACAGCCGGGCCCCACCGTCTAACTAACCGGCTAACTAAAATAGGTTAAGTTTAATCTAATTGTAGTGGCCCCACGCGTCAGTTTTGACCGCGCTGACGTGGCCGTTGACTGGGCCCACACGTCAGCGGCACTAACCAGCCCCAGTCACTGACCAGTGGACCCCACTGGTCAGGTTTGACCCGGACCAGCCCCTGTTGACCTGCTGACGTCATGCCAACGTCATGCTGACGCAGTAAACCCTTTTCTGGATTTTAAATAAATCTAAACGATTTATTTATTTCAAAAAATAGCTAAAACTTCTAAAAATCATAGTAATTCAACCGTAACTCCAAATGAAATAAATTATATATGAAAAATGATCAGAAAAATCCAATCTATCCATCTGTACCATTTTCATGCATGTTAGAACAACTTATAGCTGCTGTTTAGCACAAATCAATTAAATGGCATTTAAACTCTCACATATGGAGTTGAATTTGAACCTAGTGTTCAAACCAACCCCATTTAACCTGTTGCTAGTTGCATTAGCCCAAAACACATTCATATTGCCATGTCATAGCATGCATCATATTGTGCATTGCATTGATCGTGTTTCTTCTGTGTTTGCCGGTGTTGTTCCCCCTCGGTAAACGCTGTACCGATGATGTGATCGTTGACACTGATGAAGACTCAATGTTATCTTCAGAAGTGCCACGCAAGCAAAACCCCCTTGTTCATTCTGATACAATCCTACTCTCGCGCTCCTGCTCTCTTTTACTGCATTAGGACAACAACGATTCAACTGTTACTTGCTGCGGTAGCTGAACCCCTTTATCCTCTGCATGACCTGTCATTGCCACAGTAAATAGACGAAACCCACTAGCATAAGTAGGAGTTGTTTGAGCCCTGTTGTGCCTACTCATTCATGCTTGTTTGTCATGCCTGCTATTGCTTAGAGTTGTGTCAGGTCTGATTCATCGGGAATGAATCGGAGGTGTATGAACACGTCCTACTGTGTGTGAGCTAAGTGTGTGAACACGATTTGGTAAAGGTAGCGGTGAGAGGCCATGTAGGAGTACATGGTGGGTTGTCTCATTGCAGCCATCTTTAGGAACTGAGTTCTGTGTTTGTGATCCATGAGTCAGCTACTACCACACATTGGGTTCCGGTAACTCGACCCCTCTCGACTTATTAACCAACTTGGTCTCCGTCCAGGAGTCGCAACTAGTTTCTGGTGTTTGTAGGTAGTGCTATTTTTCTACCAAGTGGCACCCGACAGGGTGGGCTTGGGACAGACTAGGCACACGTGGCCTGGTGTACCGAGTGGCACCCGGATGGTGGGCTCGGGAACCCTGCACACATCGTTTGGGGCCGTGAGCGACACCCCGGCCGGATCTCCTTGCGGATGGAACCCGAATAGGCGATAAACCTGGACTAGAGTCTTGTGTGGTTAGTCAGGTCGTGTCCGACACCCTCGCCAGGCTTCCGCTTGAAGGTTGCCGAGATACATGACGTGTACATGGCGGTAAGTGGCGAGAGCATGTGTGAAGAAGTACACCCCTGCAGGGTTAACATTATCTATTCGAATAGCCGTGTCCGCGGAAAAGGACTTCTGGGTTGCTTATACCAGTTCATAGACAAGTGAAAGTGGATACTCTAAAATACGCAAGATAAGCGTGAGTGCTATGGATGGCGTTCTCGTAGGGAGACGGGAGCGGATCCATAGTGGTGTATTGATATGGTGAATATGTGGACTCGTGTGCGCCACCTCAAAAGAGTTACTTGCAGACGTAGTTCAGGATAGCCACCGAGTCAAAGCTGGCTTGCTGCAGTTAAACCCCACCATCCCCTTTGTTGATAATGATGCATATGTAGTTAGTTCTGATGTAAGTCTTGCTGGGTACAATTGTACTCACGTTTGCCTATTTTATGTTTTTGCAGAGAGACTTCAGTCTCACTAGTAGTTTTGCGTGGACTTCGACGTTAGCTTGTCACCTCAGCTATGATCTTGTGCCCTCGCCAGGATCTGGTAGATAGTCAGGCTTCTCAGCTTTTTTTCATTCGTAGATGTCTGTACTCAGACATGTTAAGCTTCCGCTTGTGCTTTGACTTGTATGCTCTGAGTGTTGGGTCATGAGACCCATGCTTGTAATATCTCGCTCCTCGGAGCCTATTGAATAAATACTTGAGTCGTAGAGTCATGTTGTGATGCCATGTTGTATTTGCACATATCGAGCATATTGTGTGTATGTTATTGAAATGCTTGGTATGTGTGGGATCTGACTATCTAGTTGTTTATCCTTAGTAGCCTCTCTTACCGGGAAATGTCTCCTAGTGTTTCCACCGAGCCATGGTAGCTTGCTACTGCTCCGGAACACTTAGGCTGGCCGGCATGTGTCCTTCTTCGTTCCTGTGTCTGTCCCTTCGGGGAAATGTCACGCGATGAATACCGGAGTCCTGTTAGCCCGCTACAGCCCGGTTCACCGGAGTCCTGCTAGCCCAGTGCTACAGCCTGGATTCACTCGCTGATGACCGACACGTTCGATGCTGGGTCATGGATGCCTGTCCCTGTAAGTCTGTGCCACTTTGGGTTTACGACTAGCCATGTCAGCCCGGGCTCCTTATCATATGGATGCTAGCGACACTGTCATATACGTGTGCCAAAAGGCGCAAACGGTCCCGGGCAAAGGTAAGGCGACACCCGTGGGAATACCATGCGTGAGGCCGCAAAGTGATATGAGGTGTTACATGCTAGATCGATGTGGCATTGAGTCGGGGTCCTGGCATCAAACAACTAAAATACAACTCTGATATGATTGCTCGCTTAAGTGACTTGTTATTTAGAATCTCAAATGATGTTAGAGGTGTAGGAAAACATGCCTCTATGGTTCAAACTCAATTAGAACAAGTTGCTAAATCTCAAATAGAGTTACTTGATGAAATGAACAATAATATTGTAACATCCCAAATTTTTAATTTGGAATGTTATACATTAGATCATCATTGGATATCATATTTTCTTGCATTTTTGGTTGATCCTAGAAATTCTAAGCAACTCAAGGACCCACGGAGAGAGTTGGGGATTTCGTTATTTTCATATTTGAGTTTTCTCAAATTTTGAAAAGAGGATCATTTGGTTTTATTTATTTTTCTCTCCGAATATTTCTTATATGAAAATAAAAGAGAGGGGATAAAATGACTTCCCCAAAATAAAGAAATATTGGAGGAAAAATATTAAAATAAAATAAGAATTTTATGCGGAGTTTTATTGTTATTTTATTTGAATTAGGAAAAAATGCATTTTTCAAAATTGCATTAGAGGCCCAAATAAATGTTCACCTTGCCTGCTATATTTTTAGAGGACAGGGAAAATTTATTTCAGGATTTTTGGAGTCCGTTTAGTATTTCTTTTATTTGTTTTTCTGCGTGTTAGGATTATTTAAAAAATAAAAGTAACCGACCTACCAGGCCGTGTCCGGCTAGGACTCCTGGCCCGGCCGACCTTATAAGCCGCGGAGCCCATCCCCGCCGAATCCTAGCTGCCATCCCGCCCCGCCTCGACTCCCGTGCCGTCCCGCCGTTGCCCCGTGCCGCCGACCCCACCGCCTCTCACCCGAGCCCCATCGTTGGAGAGCCGCGCCGTCGATTTTCATTAGAAAACCGATTGGTTTTTTTCGAAAACCCTAGGTTTTTAGATCGGTTTTTGTTTTTTTCCAGTTTAGTTAAATAGCGGACGTTCGTCCGTACGTTCGTTTTAACGAACGATGTTCATCCGTTAGCCGCAGACAGCGAACGTTTGTTTGTTAGCCTATTCGTCACCTTTTCTTTTTCCAGGGTTTTTTCACGATTATTCTCGATCGCGATTTCTGCCCTCATCTTTGTTTTAGTTTATCTTTACGCTCGTTTATCGGAATTAGGCGATTCAAGCGCCTAGATCTTTGTCTCGAAGCCCTCTTTCTGTTTAAACAACTTGAACAAGATTTTGGTACTGTAAAATTTGACTTTAGTCCAGATTAGTAAACAGATCTTGTTTCTTTCGTAGTTTGAGTTTCGTTGCTTTGTTTGATTTGATTCTTTTTGAAAACCGGAGTTCTTCAGTTGAACTTTCTGGTTAGATCTTTTATTTGAGTTTTACCCGTGCTTCTAGTTGAGTGCTTATGTATGTATTGTTTGTTCGCGATAGAGTACCCGGAGTGCGAAGCGTGCTAGTACGAGTCTTTAGGTTTTGCGGATCATCATCTAGGCAAGTAACACTTAGATCATACCTCAAACATTGCATGCTTAGGATCTGATTTAACATGTGGGTTTTGGGAAGTAGACGATGAGGTAGAACCTATTGTCCTTTTTATTATCAAACCTTTGGGAGTTACTTTTACGTGATGCTTATATTGCTATGCTATGCTCGTAGACGTGGATTGGTTGAGTGTATCCATGACAGATGTGAGTATTGTTAATTAGTGGTTAAGTTAAGGTGGCTACTTAAATACACATCTGGGTGGATTGCTTGAGGCACCATGGAGTACCCAGTGGTTGTCAGGGCACCTGGAGAATCCAGTGTTTTCCAAGGATATCCCGGAGTACCCGCGTGATCATCCTACGGTCAGCCACCCAGGCTCAAAGGGATCATAAGATTATTCATGCTGGAAACTTCCGTGTGCAGCCACAAGCCAATATGGGCTCTGGCATAGTTGAGTAAGTTGTAGTGGGTTGTAGGTGGTACTGTCTACCCAGAGTAGAGAGTTAATGCTTCAGAAAGACTATGTCTCAAATCTCCAACCATGGATGTGTTCGAGTCTTGTGGGGAAAAGTGCGCAAACCTCTGTAGAGTGTACAAACTAATCATGATTAGCCATGTCCCCAGTTATGGACATCTTGAGTATCTGGTTCTTGGATTATCATGTTGATCTCATCACTCTAAATTTAACTTGTTGGGTTTAATGATGATGCTTAATTGGGGTTGAGTTGGAGGAACCTTCTCAATGTTTAACAACCACCATGATAGTTAAATAAAATTTATTCCTTTGTTGTAGGGAAAAATTTGCTTTATGCAAAATTGTAACCATAGAGCTTTCCACCAACCATATATGCATGTAGTGATAGCATTTATTCTGTTCATTACTCTACGTGTTACATTGCCAACATATTCCATGTGCTGACCCGTTTCGGGCTGCAATGTATCATGTTGCAGACTTTTCAGACGACGAGTAAGGTGCCATAGGTCGTTGTCTTTCACTCAGCTATGCCGTTGGAGTTGATGGACTCATTTTATCTTCCAAGCCTTCCGCTGTTATCGTTTTTAGATGGCCTTAAGCCATATTATTGTAATAAGTTCTTTTTTGAGACATTTGATGTAATAAGTGTGTGATTGGAACTCTATTATAAATCCTCAAGTACTGTGTGTGTCAGCATTACCGATCCAGGGATGACACTGATGCACAGAGACTAGACTGTTTGAGGTCCGGTCGGTACAAGATGGTATCAGAGCACATGCTGACTGTAGGACACGAGCACTAAGTTAAAACCCTAGGTCACTACTCTCTTCTCATTTCTGACTCCTCTCCTTTTCTACTCTATAGGATGGTGGATGCAAGGAACAAGTTTACACAACCGGATGAAGATACACCTTTTGGACGACACTTGAAGGAAGTTACTAGATACCTGAACATCGGAATACCAAGCTTCATCGGGACCTACATCACCACTTTACCAGAAGAGGAGCGTTGGATGATTCGAGTTCAAGTTCCAGGAAGGACGTTCATGCCAGTCACTGAGCCCATAGAGTTTTCCTTTGATGCACCAACCTGGAGTCTAGGAAAGAGCATGGCAGTCCACATCACCATGGGACACATCGGAGAAGTTTACCACAAGGATCTCAAGGATACTATCTACCAGATTTTTGGGCGCCGAGATGAGCAATGGGAGATGATCAGCACCAAGAGGGACAGGTCCATTGCAGCTTTCATCCAGGAGTTAAACCAGCACATTTGACGCCAGGAGAACCAGATGTGCACAGGCATGATAGATTTGAAGAAGGCAATGACCAGGATCATGGAGCTGGAGGAAGAACTCAAGTCTACACGCGATGGATATGAGGAGGAAATGACGATACTCATGGAGAAGAATGACGATTTGATGAGGAAGCTAGGAGTATTCATGGGAGACCCCGCATCAGGAGGAGAAGACGACGATTCCACTTGTCCGGAAAACTACATCATCATCGACGACACCGACTCAGACCCCGACGATAGTGATGATGACTATGTTGATGAAGCTGGAGAAGATATCATGGAGTCTTCCACCGATTAAAACTTCTAGTCGACCACCATATCAGTAGTAGTATTTCCCCATGTATATAGTATAGTCCGAGCACTTTTGTAATGATAGTTAGACCAATTGTATGCCCTTGTTTGAATTGATTGAAGTGATATGATTGTGTTTGTCTCATGTGCATATGGGTAGTGTTTTCCCTCTAGACCTCACACTATTCTATTTTCTCATCTTTTCTAAACCCATCAGATGCCTTCGAGACGTGGCAATGGATTTGCTTTCACGCCGGAGCTCAGTCAGTTGATCCAGCAGCAGAATACCCTGGTGCGGCTAATAGTCCAGAATCAGAACCAGGGGAACAACAACAACAACAACAACCCACCACCACCACCACCTCTTGATCACTTAGCCCGTTTTCTAAGGCTGAATCCGCCGGTGTTCTCTAGTAGCACCGAGCCGATTGTTGCAGATGATTGGATCCGCAAGATTGGAAGGGAGTTGACCACTGCAGGATGCACGGATGCGGAGAAAGTGCATTTTGCCGCCCATCAGCTTGATGGACCCGCATCATCATGGTGGGAGAATTTCACAGCCACTTACCCCATCGACACTGTCACATGGGACCAGTTTTAGCAGGCTTTTCGCACTGCCCATGTTTCAGCAGGAGCTATGGCCATGAAGAAGCGAGAGCAATTTGCACCAAGGGGAACGCACAGTGGGCCGGTATGTGGATGATTTTAGTAAGTTAGCATGTTATACCCCGGATGATGTCGCTACAGATGCCGCTAAGCAGGAGAAGTTTCTGGAAGGACCGGATGATGAGCTGAGGATGCAGTTGATGGTGGAACCCTTCAACAACTACCAGGAGTTGGTAGATAGAGCTCTCATGATTGAAGGGAAGCAGCAACAGATAGACAACCGCAAGAGGAAGTATGGACAAGGGAAGTACAATTCAGGCGCTCAGTAGAGGCCCCGTTTTACCCCGAACTCGGGAGGACACATTCACCATAACCTTGGAGGCCCTAATTCCAATGGAGGGAGTTCGCATAACCATAGTGGCCCCAAGAATGGGAATGAGAATGGAGGAAGCAACGGCTAGAACCGTTCCAACCCAGCAACGCCCGCCAAGAAGGTTCTAAGTCACATTACTTGTTTCAAGTGCGGGAAGAATGGACATTACGCCACGGAGTGTTCTAAAGCAAAGAATGGAAATGACAATGGAAGCTCTGGGAAGAAGCCCAACCCTTTCAACAGGGGACAAGTGAACCACATTAGCATGGAGGAGGTTGAAGCGCAACCCGATGCAGTAATAGGTAAGATTTTGGTTAAGTCATTTACTGCAGTCGTTCTTTTTGATACTGGTGCATCGCATTCATACATATCAAGGGGATTTGTGGATAAGTATAACCTACCAACCCAAGCCCTTAGGTCACCCATGTTAGTAACCTCGCCAGGAGCAGAGTATATCGCTAGCCTATGGTGTGATCGGTTACCAATAAGGATTGGTAACTACGTGTTCCCCTCAGACCTAATAGTACTGGAGTCACAAGGACTGGATGTAATATTAGGCATGGATTGGTTATCAAAGTATGGAGGGAACATTGACTGCGCCAGTAAGTCGATTTTGCTCACCACCCCAGAAGGAAGAAGGATTAAGTATGTATCCCGGCATGTGCCGAAGAGGACTCAAGTGAATTCCTTATCAGGAGTTGTACATGAGGAAGTACCAGTGGTGAAGGATTTTCCTGATGTATTTATAGAGGAGTTGCCAGGCATGCCACCGGATAGAGACATTGATTTTTTGGTTGAGCTTTTGCCAGGCACAGGGCCAATATCTAAGAGACCGTATCGGATGCCCGCAAAGGATTTGGAAGAAATTAAGAAGCAGATTAAGGAGTTACTGGATAAAGGCTATATTCGCCCAAGTTCGTCACCTTGGGGATCACTAGTGCTTCTAGTGGAGAAGAAGGATGGATCGTTGAGGATGGTTGTTGATTATCGTGGATTGAATGAAGTGACGATCAAGAACAAGTACCCACTACCGATGATCAATGATTTGTTTGACCAGTTGCAAGGAGCTAAAGTATTTTCCAAGATCGATCTATGATCAGGATACCACCAGCTAAAGATTTGAGAACAGGATATACCTAAGACAACTTTTACCAAAAGGTACGGGCTATATGAGTATACTGTTATGTCATTTGGTCTGACTAACACGCCTGCCTATTTCATGAACATGATGAACAAGGTGTTTATGGAGTTTTTGGATAAGTTCGTCGTGGTGTTCATTGATGACATTTTGGTATACTCGAAGAATGAAGAGGAGCATAAGGAGCATTTGCGTTTGGTACTTGGGAAGCTCAGAGAACATCAGTTATATGCCAAGTTTAGCAAGTGTGAGTTTTGGTTGAAGGAAGTTGGATTCCTCAGACATGTTATATCCGGAGAAGGAATAGCAGTAGACCCCACTAACGGTGTCCTGGATTAGGGGGGTACTCACCACATCGTCTCCCGATCAAATAGATTGGGCCGAGGACCCCCATGGCCGTATATTCATGGGCCAGTTCGGACATCTCCTGCCGCATACAAGGAAGACTCCACAAGACTTGGCGCCCAAGACAAGGACTCTCCTAAACCCTAGGCCTCCGGTGTCTTATATAAACCAAGGCCAGGCTAGTCAATAGACAATTTAATATTCATTACTACAATCTTGTGGTAGACACATGTACTCTGTACTATCCCCCATATGAATAAAATCAAAAGCAGGACGTAGGGTTTTACCTCCATCAAGAGGGCCTGAACCTGGGTAAAACCTGTGTCCGTGTTACCATCGCTCCAAGACGCCTAGCTTAGGACCCCTACTACGAGATACGCCGGATATTGAACCGACATTGGTGCTTTCACTGAGAGCCTTCTGGGTGATCGCCATGGATCGGTGGGACGATCAGGTGATATTTTTTCAGTTCAATCTGTTCCATGCAAATTATGCTTTTTACAAATTTCTGCTACTGCTGTGTTCTGGTTTATTCGCAGAATGATTTGAGTCTTGCTGTAGAACGGGATTCGAAGGAATATTTTAATATCGTACGGGACATGGACGATGTCAAAACGTCAGATCGCGTATGGGAATTGTGCGGACATGGCTGCTCGATGATCTGGCGGCCGTACACAATACGGAAGTAAATCCGGTCTCCAGCAGTGGGGCCGCCCAGGAAGTCTTTTTTTTTCAATTTATCAAATTAAGTGTTATGGCATGAGCCATTACCTTCTATGTATTGAATATGAGTAGGGCATGCAGCCCCATACTAATAACACTAACCTTGAACGTGGTTTTCAAGGATCGGTTGGTGGACAGTGCGGATAGTTTCGGAAACTATTTTTCATGGCGCAATCATCGTCGGACCGCCAAATTCTTCATCCGGTGGATTCCTATCCATGTCAAAATTGATCCTCGTGGTTTGACCGGATCTTGACTGACGGCACAAGTCATATATATACCATTTCTTTGAGAATTATCACCCTTGTCTAGCATAATTTTGTTAGCAGATAGGACAAAAGAAAGGTTGTGCAATATTCCGTACGCGGACGATCTGTAAAATTCAGCACTCGATCGGGGACCTTGGTAAAATCCATCAAGGGCGCGCCGGCAAAGCAGCAACAAGCTCGAAGCACGGCCGATTATCGATCCTCAGACTGTCTACGCGGCTGCAACCACGGCCGCCCCATCCAGAAATAAAGGCACATGAGGAGATAATCCCCATACAAGTCCCGTAATCAAGCTAGCAAAGTAAAAGCGTGAGCATGGGTATACTAGCAAGGGAAGTACTACTAATGCCAAATTGGGCACGTTTTCCATACCTAATTGCTAGATATTCTGCTTTTTTGTTTGGTTTTACTAACCAGTCTTAAACTACTTATTTAGTATTCCTTTTTTTCTTTCCGCTGATCGTTGTTGCGATCACGCTATGGTCTGGTTGGCCCCGGCTCAACGACTTCTCAGAGGCGCACGCACAGCAACGCATACATGGAGCGGCGACACATCCCGAGCGACCACATGGAGATGAGGACCTCCGAACACACTTGAGCATGGTACCCCAATTTTGGTCAGCGAATTTTAGTAATTCGAACCAGCCCCATCATCACCGTCGAACAAGTTTTATTTTTCCTAACAATTCGGTTAGCTCCCAAAATTATCGCACACAGAATATTTTCTGTTGTTTTTGCAGTGCATTATTTTTGCAGGAATATTTTGTTGACACTTGTGCATGACGTCGGTCCAGCCGGCGTCTCGCTGCCACTGAGGTTGGCCGACCTGTGTCGACATCCCCGCGCCACAATGCCGTCATGCCATCAAGCTAGCCTCAACGCTCAGGCCATACTTACCAAACCTTTTTTTGCATAAATTAATTATGCACATTTTTTCATTATTATTTTTTGGTTGCACTATTTTACCTGTGCAGACAATTGACTTAGATCGGGCCGCACTATCCCCTCGGCGTGGTGTCCTCGTCGCCCAGCTCCATCGACTGAATTGTGTCGTCGCCTTGGAGCGCTGCCCTGTGTTGGCAACCCTGCATTGTCGCTTCATCAACCTACTCGGCCGGAGATTCCAGTGTCACCCGGTGACCTGCTCCATCACCTCGGCTAGACTGGGGGCTTCACCTCTTCGAAGTGCCGAGCTCTCCGCTCAGCCACATCGGGCTTGGGTGCTGAGACCTCCTCCCGCACCAAGCTCAGACCGCGTCATCAACGCCGAGCATATTAACCAGCTAAGTCGCTTTCATGCTTAAAAACTTTCAGTTTTAAATTTTGTTCGGTTCGACCAAGCACTATACTTTTTTTGCAAAAAATTGTTTGTGAAAAACTTCCTTGTCCAAACTTTGTTTGTGACACACAAATTCAAATACCCCGTTTACTTGGGGGCTTCCTTTATGAAGCATTTCCTCTTGCATATGATTATACTTGTACGGCTTCATTCCTTGTTCGTGTATTACGCCACAATATGCACCATATTGACCTAAGTGATTTGCAAGCTGGGTTGCCTTGCTCCTGTGTTTACCCCTACGTTCCCGATTGTTCGGCTAGGGAGTAAAGGGAGCACCTCTGCGATTGTCACGATCGGGTCACCCGAGCCGGACCTCAGACTGGGTGAAGCCGAAAGCTAGCGCTCTTACTGTTTTCAATAATGGTCGGCACACAATGGAACTCATGAGTACAAAAAATATATTGCACAAGTCTCATAGTAATAATGAGCAACCGAAGAAAGGTATCGATGGGGGTACTATTTTCTTCGAAGATGCTTCTTACACTTCGTCGGGAATATAGCATAAGTTCCCTAAGCACGCTTTGTCTGTTACAGCCTTATGGCCTGATTGCCTGGGTATCGGAAACACCATTGATATTCTCGACAGGTGGAGTACATAACACTTTTCGGTCCTTGACCGAAGAGGGAGAAGCCGACGGTCGGTTAAGACGCGTATATAGTTCGAGTGAACACAGATATGATACAAGCACTTTGGTTCATACAATCATTATACATAAAATTCTTTTACCCAAGTCACTCAGGGGCTCTTAAATTTGTGTGAGATGTTTTATAATAAGTGTACTTCTTCTTAGTCGTTGCAAAGTCTTTTTTCTATCACTCCTTTTTTCGACGCGAGTGTGTGGTCAATAGCCACTAAAGTTTGCTAAACTAGCCTAACGAGAAGCACTCCTCCTTCGGGATAGGAGGTTGAAGCCGTAGGCTGACCCACTTGAAGTCTTGAGATAGGATGTGTCATGTTAAAGCACGACAGAAGCACAATTCTTTTTTCTAAGACCAATTTTCTGATTGGCACCGAACAATTGATCTAGTTCGGACGTCGAGTTTTTCCTGACGTTTTTTGGTTTTCCAATCCTATGGAACTTTTTAACTATTTGTGTATTTTCCGCATAAGTCTCGCAGTGCAACGCCAGACACCTTTAGAGATTCGGCAAAAATTCTTGGATATTGATATATATGCATCAATTTCGAATTGTGTCTTCGGTCAATAGTTGGGTTGCCCGGCTCCTGCGCTTGCCTCCTATGTTCCGCTTTGCTCGGCTAGGTGTGCAAAGGGAGAACCGTTGCGATTGTGCTTCCAGCTCGCATGGTTAAGTACCGCAGTGGAGAAAGCCGAAAACTGACTGTCACAATAAGCGTAAACTGGTCAGTGGTCCGATGACTGTATTAAATGACGGGTCATTCATAACATTGGCCGAACTGTTTACGGATTGACCTCGGCTGTCGCCGAACACCAACTGGGGGGCTACTTGCTGGCCTCCCAACTTTAAGCTCCTATGACTAAGTGAAAGTTATAAAGCTCGCATATCTGATTGCCTCGTTTCCGCTAACACAACCGCCTTCGGGCGCCGAGACATCGGCTAAGGGTTGTTTTGTTATTACGGAAACACCCTGCATAGCATCTACAAGGGGGTAGAAGCCGATGATGGGCCACTTTCAGATTATCAACGATCGCAACGGAGGTGAAAATTTGGGTTCATTTAGACCACAGAGTTTGGAAGCTTTCCCCGAACTAAATCCTCAGTATTTTCCTACCACATTGATCAGAGTTGCGGTTTCATGATCATGCTTAGCATGAAAACCCAAAGAAAGGAACATATAGCGGGACTATTTTCTTTGGACGATGTTTCTTATGTTAAACAATAATATAACATGTCTCTCTGCGTACCATTGTTTATAAAACCGTATGGCCGGATTGCCTTGTTTGCCGTAAAACTTTGCCCTCATAAAGGCTTTATAAAGTAGGACAAACACTCCTCGGCTGCTGGCCAAGGAGGTTGAAGCCGATGGTCGGTCAACAAAGTTTTGTACAATGCGGATCCGAGCATTAATGACGTAAAGTACTTGGATACATAGAGTCATTACACATAATTTGTGATTTTACTATGGATATCGATCCTTAATTCGGCCTCCCGTGCCCGCATTAAGGCTCGGGGGCTACTAGGCTTCGGGCTTATTATTTACAAATATTAAAAGGGCACATCGATCCCCTGATCTGGTGTTGCCACCCGACCAGTGTCTCGGGGGCTACTGCATTGACAATCCAATGAAGAAAATTTAAAGCGCAATATAGTTTTCGAGGAGATTTTTATCCTCAGGTTGGTCGGCCGCACCCAACCTGAGTCTCGAGGACTTTGCACACCGCGTTTCTATTCCTAAGTATGCTGCCGAGTTGGGAGTTGATCCTCAGGCTGATTTTATGAATCGACCTGAGTCTCAGGGGCTACTAGGGTCAGCGGTTTGATTTTTTCCTTCAGGTGCATCCCGGATATTAGGCCAACACGCACCTTTAGGGCTATTGGATATACATCTCGGCAGGGATTACATTGCATAATTCGGAATTAAATTCATAAAAATCAGCCCATGGCCGAGGTGGAGCACCACCTCGTATACAGTCCAAGGTTGGTGCTCGATTACAATAGACACCATGGAAGCAGTCCGGCATAAAGCTCAGACGCTAGGGGCTGGCTCCGTAGAGGGCATTTCCAGCATTAAGCTCGGCTAAACTCCTTCAACTTTTTTGAACCAAGGTGATCTATGACACCTTGGATATAGTCCGGTGTTGGAGCTTGGACATAGTTCGGCATTGGAGCTCGGATGCATTCCGGCGGTGGAGCTCGGATACAGTCCGGCATTGGAGCTCGGACGCAAGAGGACGCTGCCGCCCGAGAACAACTTCAAACCCGAGGTGTGGCATAAAAATAACAAGGCATTGATAAAGGCCAGAAACTTAAAGGGGCTCCTCAGATACCCGACATGTAAACTCTTTGGATGCACTTCAGCGATCCTCAAGATCGAAGATGAGAAGATTTCTTGAACCAGTTTTTAAGACCGACGAACAAGAATGAAGAACAGTTCGGAAGAATCGAAGAGCGTCCCCAACTCGAAGACCGGCTCAGGCGGCTACTGAAGATGTCCTGGACTAGGGGGTACTCACCACGTCGTCTCCCGATCAGTTAGATTGGGCCGAGGACCCCCATGGCCGTATACTCATGGGCCAGTTCAGACAGCTCCCGCCGCACACAAGGAAGACTCCACAAGACTTGGTGCCCAAGACAAGGACTCTCCTAAACCCTAGGAATCCGGTATCTTATATAAACCGAGGCTAGGCTAGTCAATAGACAATCTAATATTCATTACTACAATCTCGTGGTAGACACATGTACTCTGTACTATCCCCCATATGAATACAATCAAAAGCAGGACGTAGGGTTTTACCTCCATCAAGAGGGCCCGAACCTGGGTAAAACCTGTGTCCGTGTTACCATCACTCCAAGACGCCTAGCTTAGGACCCCTACTACGAGATACGCCAGATATTGAACCGACAGCCACCAAGGTTGTTAGTATGACTAATTGGGAAGCACCCGCGTCAGTTGAGGAGATCCGGAGTTTTCTTGGACTCACAAGATACTACCGGAGGTTCATTGAGAATTTCTCTAAGATTGCCAAGCCCATGACGGAGTTGCTGAAGAAGGACACCAAGTTCAAATGGACTGAGGAATGTGAGGCCAGTTTTCAGGAGTTGAAGAAACATTTGGTTACAACCCGAGTGTTGATTCTTCCAGATCAACGCAAGGATTATCAAGTGTATTGCGACGCTTCTCGTCGAGGACTTGGAGCAGTGTTGATGCAGGAGGGAAGAGTTGTTTCATATGCCTCACGACAGCTTAAACCCTATGAGTTGAATTATGCTACACACGATTTGGAGTTAGCAGCTGTAGTGCATGCGTTGAAGACATGGAGGCATTTTCTCATCGGAAACCATTGTGAGGTGTACACGGATCACAAGATTTTGAAGTATATTTTCACGTAGAAGGAGTTGAATCTCAGCCAGAGGAGATGGTTGGAGCTCATTAAGGATTATGATATGAGGTTGCACTATCATCCTGGAAAGGCTAATGTAGTAGCCGATGCGTTGAGTCATAAGAGTCATGTCAATACACTCATGACCGGAGGATTACCCAAGGAGTTAGCAGAGGATCTTCGCGAGCTATGTTTGGAAATAGTTCCGATAGGTTATGTAACAGCATTGGAAATTTAGTCTACTTTGATGGATAAGATCAGGGAAGCTCAAAAGACTGACAAAGAGATTGCCGAAATAAAGGAAAGGATGAGCAAAGGAAAGGCTAAAGGATTTCGTGAGGATGAGCACGATACCTTATGGTTTGAGGACCGCGTATATGTGCCTAATGACCTCGAGATCAGGAAGTTGATTCTGCAGGAGGCCCATGATTCACCATATTCGATTCACCCAGGAAATACCAAGATCTATCTGGATTTGAAGGATAGTTTCTGGTGGACCAAAATGAAGAAGGATATTGCTGAGTATGTAGCAGTATGTGATGTATGTCAGAAAGTAAAGGCAGAGCATCAGAAGCCAACAGGATTGTTACAGCCATTGCCGATACCCGAATGGAAGTAGGATAAGCTAGGCATGGATTTTATTATGGGATTGCCGAGGACTCGTTCAGGCTATGACTCGATATGGGTTGTAGTTGATCGGTTAACGAAGGTAGCTCATTTCATCCCAGTGAAGACCACTTACACCAGTGCTAAGTTGGCGAAGATATACATGACCAGGATCATATGTCTGCATGGAGTTTTGAGGACCATTGTACCAGATAGAGGAACCCAGTTTACCTCAAAGTTCTGGAATCAGTTGCATGAGACTTTGGGTACCAGGCTAGAGTTCAGTACAACCTTTCATCCACAAACAGATGGATAGACTGAGAGAGTCAATCAGATTCTGGAGGACATGTTGAGAGCTTGTGCGCTAGATTATGGATCTAGTTGGGACGACAATTTGCCATATGCAGAGTTCTCTTACAATAACAGTTATCAAGCCAGTTTGAAGATGGCCCCTTTCGAAGCTTTGTATGGAAGGAGGTGCAGGACACCGTTGTTATGGGATGAAGTTGGAGACCGTCAGTTGTTTGGACCAAATTTGATTAAGGAGTCTAAACAGAAGGTTAAGTTAATTCGTGATAGACTCAAGGTAGCCCAGTCCAGGCAGAAGAGCTATGCGGATTCTAAACGCAAGGAGACAGTTTATGAAGTCGGAGATAGAGTTTATCTTCGTGTATCCCCACTTCGAGGAGTTAAGCATTTTGGAGTTAAGGGAAAGTTAGCACCATGTTTTGTGGGACCATACAAAGTTTTGGAGCGTATGGGAGAAGTTGCATACAAGTTGGAATTGCCAGAAGGATTTTCAGGAGTTCACGATGTGTTCCATGTTTCCTAGTTGAACAAGTGCCACACAGAGATGGCCAACATTATTCTGAGAGATACAGTGCCACTGGAAGCGATTCAGTTGGATAGCGATTTGACCTACGAGGAGAAACCAGTGAAGATTCTCGACTTTGCCAGCCGAGTCACACACAACAAGGTTATCAAATTCTGCAAAGTTCAGTGGAGCCACCATACCGAGGATGAAGCCACCTGGTAACGAGAGGAAGACCTTCGGAAGGACCACCCGCACCTATTTTCTAGCCAACCCGAATCTCGAGGGCGAGATTCATCTTAAGGGGGTAGGTTTGCAACATTCCAATTTTTCAATTTGGAATGTTATACATTAGATCATCATTGCATATCATATTTTATTGCATTTTTGGTTGATCCTAGAAATTCTAAGCAACTCAAGGACCCACGAAGAGAGTTGGGGATTTCGTTATTTTCATATTTGAGTTTTCTCAAATTTTGAAAAGAGGATCATTTGGTTTTATTTATTTTTCTCTCTGAATATTTCTTATATGAAAATAAAAGAGAGAGGATAAAATGACTTCCCCAAAATAAAGAAATATTGGAGGAAAAATATTAAAATCAAATAAGATTTTTATGCGGTATTTTGTTGTTATTTTATTTGAATTAGGAAAAAAAATGCGTTTTCCAAAATTGCATTAGAGGCCCAAATAAATGTTCACCTTGTCCGCTATAATTTTAGAGGACGGGGAAAATTTATTTCAGGATTTTTGGAGTCCGTTTAGTATTTCTTTTATTTGTTTTTCTGCGTGTTGGAATTATTTAAAAAAACGTAACCAACCTACCGGGCTGTGTCCGGCTAGAACTCCTGGCCCGGCCGACCTTATAAGCCGTGGATCCCAGCCCGCCGAACCCTAGCCGCCACCCGCCCCGCCTCGACTCCCGTAACGCGCCGTCGTCGCTAGCCGTCGCTGCCGCCGCCGCCCGCGTCGCCGCGTCGTCCTGCCGTCGCCCCGCGCCGCTGACCCCGCCGCCTCCCACCGGAGCCCCGCCGCCGCCATTGACCCCACCGTCGATGAGGTAGCCGCCGCTGTCGCCAGTTTTCCTTAGAAAATCGATTGTTTTTTTAGAAAACCCTACGTTTTTTTGGATCAGTTTTTATTTTTTTCCCGGTTTAGTTAAATAGCGGACATTTGTCCGTACGTTCATTTTAACGAACGATGTTCATCCGTTAGCCGCAGACAGCGAACGCTCATTTGTTAGCCTGTTTGTCAGTTTTTCTTTTTCCAGGGTTTTTCTGCGATTATTCTCGATCGCGTTTTTTGCCCTGATCTTTGTTTTAGTTCGCTCGTTTATTAGAATCAGGCGATTCAAGCGCCTAGATCTTCGTCTCGAAGCCCTCTTTCTGTTTAAACAACTTGAACAAGATTTTGGTACTGTAAAATTTGACTTTAGTCCATATTAGTAAACGGATCTTGTTTCTTTCGTAGTTTGAGTTTCGTTGCTTCGTTTGATTTGATTATTTTTGTAAACCGGAGTTCTTCAGTTGAACTTTCTGGTTAGATCTTTTATTTGAGTTTTACCCGTTCTTCTAGTTGAGTACTTATGTATCCATTGTTTGTTTGCGATAGAGTACCCGGAGTGCGAAGCATGCTACTACGAGTCTCTAGGTTTTGCGGATCATAAGCAAGGCAAGTAACCCTTTGATCATACTTGTTTACTACCCAGTTTTTATGCATTATATCAAACCTCAACAATTGCATGGTTAGGATCTGATTTAACATGTGGGTTTTGGGAAGTAGACGATGAGGTAGAACCTATTGTTCTGTTTATTATCAAACCTTTGGGAGTTACTTTTACGTGATGCTTATATTGCTATGCTATGCTCGTAGACGTGTACTGGGTGAGTGTATCCATGCCAGATGTGAGTATTATTAATTAATGGTTAAATTAAGGTGGCTACTTAAATATACATCTGGGTGGATTGCTTGAGGCACCCTGGAGTACCCAGTGGTTTTCAGGGCACCTGGAGAATCCAGTGTTGTCCAAGGATATCCAGGAGTACCAGTGTGATCATCCTATGGTCCACCACCCAGGCTCAAAGGGATCATAAGATTATTCATGCTGGAAACTTCCGTGTGCAGCCACAAGCCAATATGGTCTCTGGCATAGTTGAGTAAGTTGCGTGAAGCTCTTGAAGAGGTAGACTAGCAGATGTAGTGGGTTCTACGTGGTACTGTCTACCCAGAGTAGAGAGTTAATGCTTCAGAAAGACCATGTCTTGAATCTCAGGCCATGGATGTGTTCGAGTCTTGTGGGGACAAGTGTGCAAACCTCTACAGAGTGTACAAACTAATCATGATTAGCCGTGTCCCTGGTTATGGACATCTTGAGTATCTGGTTCTTGGATTATCATGTTGATCTCATCACTCTAAATTTAACTTGTTGGGTTTAATGATGATGCTTAATTGGGATTGAGTTGGAGGAACCTTCTCAATGTTTAACAACCACCATGATAGTTAAATAAAATTTATTCCTTTGTTGTAGGGAAAAATTTGCTTTATGCAAAACTGTAACCATAGAGCTTTCCACCAGCCATATATGCATGTAGTGATAGCATTTATTCTGTTCATTACTCTATGTGTTACATTGGCAGCATATTCCATGTGCTGACCCGTTTCGGGCTGCAATGTTTCATGTTGCAGACTTTTCAGACGACGAGTAAGGTGCCATAGGTCGTTGTCTTTCACTCAGCTATGTCATTGGAGTTGATGGACTCACTTTATCTTCCATGCCTTCCGCTGTTATCGTTTTTAGATGGCCTTAAGCCATATTATTGTTATAAGTTCTCTTTTGAGACATTCGATGTAATAAGTGTGTGATTGGAACTCTATTATAAATCCTCAAGTATTGTGCGTGTCAGCATTACCTATCCAGGGATGACACTGATGCACAAAGACTAGACTGTTTGAGGTTTGGTCGCTACAAATATAAGTGACTTTGCTGTTAGAGTAGCATCTAGAGGAGGCAAAATGACTCAGGAACCACTTTATCTCGAGGGACATCCAAAGAGAATTGAACAAGATTTTCAAAGGAACAACACCACTACACCTAGTTCTTCTAAAAAGAAAAAGAAGAAGAAAAATGATAAGACTTTGCCTGCTTCTAGTGAACCTGAAATAGAAAAACCTCCTAATAATGATAATGAAGTTTCTATCTCTGCTGCTGAAACTCAATCTGGTAATGAACACTCACCTTCTGACAATGAAAAAGATAAGGATGAGGTTCATGAAAACACTCAACCAAATGATAAAGAACCAGATAATGATGTTGAGATAGAACCAGTTGTTGATCTTGATAACCCACAACCTAAGAATAAAAGATATGATAAAAGAGACTTTGTTGCTAGAAAACATGGAAAGGAAAGAGAACCATGGGTTCAAAATCCTATGCCCTTTCCACCTAAGTCAACTAAAAAGAAAGATGATGAAGAATTTGAACGCTTTGCTGAAATGATTAGGCCGGTCTTTTTGGGCACTCGCTTGACTGATATCTTGAAAATGCCTCCTTATGCAAAGTACATGAAAGACATCATCACTAATAAGAGAAAAATACCGAAAGCTGGAATCTCCACTATGCTTGCTAATTACGCTTTCAAAGATGGAGTACCTAAAAAGTTGGAGATCCGGGGATACCAACTATACCTTGCTCCATTAAAACAAATTATCTGAAAACTACTTTATGTGATTTGGGAGCTGGTGTTAGTGTTATGCCTTTCTCTTTATATAAAAGACTATTTGAATACACTCACACCTACTAAAATATCATTGCAAATGGCTGACAAATCAACTGCCATACCTATCGGTATTTGTGAGGATGTGCCCATTGTTGTTGCTAATGTTACTATTTTGACTGACTTTGTTATACCTGAGATGCCCGAGGATGAAAACATGTCTATTATCCTTGGTAGACCCTTTTTGAATTCCGCAGGGGCTGTTATTGATTGCAATAAAAGCAAGGTCACTTTTCATATCAATGGTAATGAGCATACGGTGCACTTATCGAAGAAACAATTCCGAGTGAATGGTATCAATGTTATTGAAAAATCTCCGACAATCACTATTGGAAGTTTTCAACTACCTCTACCTACTGTCAAAAAGAAATATGAAATGCTTATTGTTGGGGACATTCATATGCCCATTGAGGTAACTTAGTGATTTATGGAAGTTCTTCGGTTTCATGCTAATTGACAGTGGTTGTTAATAAGACTTGATCAACCTTATTAATGGATCATTTTTTTAGAGGTATGAAGTTGATGAATTTAGTAAGCACTACCTTCTGTCCCTACCTTTTTTTCTTCTGTTTTTATTAGTTAAATAAAATAAAATGCCATGCTTTGTCTGTTTTCTGTTTTTTTGTGCAATAAAAAATGACCCAAAAATAAAAGTTTTCTGAATGCTCTAAAAACCTGATACGATTTTTTCGAAATATTTATGAATTTCTGGTGCAAATAATACCGGAGGGAGGTGCACCAGGTGGGCACAACCCACCTGGGCGCGCCCTCGTGGGTGCCGCCCACCTGGTGGGCCCCCTCACTTACTTCTTCCTCCCACACCACTCCATTCACACAGAAAAAAAATCATCAACACACTCTCTCTCATGTGTTCTTGCTCCCGAGACCGCGGATTTTGATCTCTTTGCTCGAAGCTCTGTTTTCAAAACTATTTCGGGGATTGGTTGCTTGGTATGTGACGCCTCCATGTGTCCAATTAGTTTTTGTTTTAGTGGTTTATATTTAGAATAATTAGCTGCTCTTGGTGATGCTGTAGATCAGCTTGTATGTTGAATTCTTAGAGTTCTAAGTAGTTTGAATGCTTGTTGTGGCCTCTATACATCCCTATGAGTAGTTGCTAACAATCTTGTGAAGTTTTGTTGAGAAAATTTTGTGGACTAAAAATTCCAGAATTGTGTTCATAGGAAAAAGATGAATATCTTCAGGAAGTTTGCTTCCAAGAAGAACTCCAAGGGGGTTATTGGGCAATCTTCTGACAATGATCTTCATACCCCGAGGTTGGCGGAACTACGGCCGTGTGAGTGGCCGGACAATGATTTCATAGAAGAGGCCGGAATCCTCCAAGAGTTCAACCAATATGCTGCTAATGCCGGCCTCACCAACTTCATCGCAGCTGAATGTGAGCAGTATCATCTCCTCACAAATTCCTTTGTGCAAAACTTTCAGTTTCATGCTAGGGATAATCCTCCTGAGGTGTCATTTAACTTATATGCTGAACCTCGCCAAATTCCACTTACTGATTTTTGTGACATATGCATGCTTCCTTCTGATGGGGGTTTGGTAGAGCCTAGGCCTTCCGAGTTTGATGGTTTTTACTACACTACCGCTAGCTTGAAGTTTCTTGTCGTGCATTATTTTTCTTTATTTATCGCAAAGTGCTTGCTAGCGAGAGAGAAGGTAGGTTCACTTAGCGCCCCAAACTTTGCTATTTTACATCACGCACTTTATGGCGACAACACTTTTATCTTGGGAGCTATTGTGGCACGTCGCCTTCACCTTACCAGATTCAAGGGTAAAATACATGGGGGCATTTACGCTACTCGTTTGGCTACTCACTTCAATGTGCAGATATGCCAACATGATCACCCTTTGCCCAAGATTTACCTTGATAGAGCATCTATGTTTGACCATCATTTCCTTGTTGTCGATCACTCTGATCTTGACTTGCCTTATAATTTAGTTTTTAGTGAAAACACTCGTGATGTTCTCCCCTTGCCTGCACCTGCTTTGTTTGATTATGTTGCCAGGAACGAATACAGAGTTATGTGTGAGGACATTGTCGCTTACCGGAACAACCTGGCGGCAGCACAGGTGGAGCCTTAGAAGTGGGACCCTATGGTGCCTGCTCCCCCCATCACTTCAACATTGGACCTCACGGCTTCTACGACTGGTGATTACCAAGCTAGGCCAAAGGCCTAAGCTTGGGGGAGTATGTATTCCCACCGACCTTATATTCATGTTCACACATTTCATTCCAGTTGTCGGTGTCCACACTTTTTCATTGTATCATCCATGTTTAATTTATTTTCTTGCTTTCTTCTTGTGTGTTTGAAAAACTTTGAGAAAATCCAAAAATATGTTTCTTGCTTCTTTTTGATTTTTCTTCTTAGTTTAAATTGTTGTAGCACTAAAAAGAAAATCCAAAAAGATTTCCTTGTTTTTCTTTTACTTGTTGGGAGCTTTCTCGTGTAAATAGTTTTTCTCGTTTTTGCTTTTCTCTTGTTCGTTTGCTTGCTTTCAAAAAACCAAAAGCTCCAAAAATATTTCAGTGTGTTTATCTGAATTTCTTTTTCTTTTATCGAGTCATACCAAGGAGAAGACCATGATGAAAATGTTGAGTGGCTAGCATTTGCATTATGTTGATCTAACAAAGAGCCCATATTACCTTGTCTTCTCCTCTGGAATAAATGTTTGCAGATTCCAGCTTAGTCCATGACACTCTTGCACTATTATTACTTCAAATCATTAGGTCGTGCAAGTGAAAGGCAATAATGCCGATATTAGATGAACTGGCCGTGGCAGAGAGAAACGGGTATGAACTCGACTTGTTTTTTTGTAAATATGTTCAACCAAGTATCCATGCTTCAGCCTATTATGATCAAACATGTTTGCAATGACAATTAGAGATTATAGTTTCTCATGCCGTGCATAAGTAGCTAGAAGTTAATAATAACTTATCTTGGACATCAACATTGCGTTAAAATGATTGTGATGTAGTATGATGATATGGTATCCTCCTCTGAATGTTCGAGTGGCTTGACTTGGCACATGTTCATGCATGTATTGAATCAAAACCAACATAGCCTCTATGATATTTATGTTCATGGTGTTCATATCCTACTCATGCTAGTGTCCAATGTTACTTATGCATAATGCATGTTCATGACTGTTGTTGCTCTCTAGCTGGCCGCTTGTCAACCTATTTGCTAGCCTTTGCCTGTACTAAGTGGGAACTCTGCTTGTACATCAAAAACCTGAAACCCAAGTTATTCCAGATGAGTCCACCATACCTACCTATATGCGGTATTACCCTGCCGTCCTAAGTAAATTTGCATGTGCCACCTCTAAAAACTTCAAATAAATATTCTTTTTGTGTGCCTGGATCGTTCATGGAACGACAGGAGGTAGTCGGTATCTTCCATGCTAAGCGGGTTATTCTCAAGTCGAGTGTTTATTCACTCGCCATCGCACAAGAAAAAGGGCAGTAATAGGGATGCCCAGTCCCAAACTACAAAAAGAAAAGAGCTTACAAATAATCAAACAAAAACTCCCAATAGAGTCATAACCTTTACCTTTCCGCTTGGGAACCGCTACTAGCGTGCTTAGTATGGAAGATATTGATAATTGATGGTCGTGAAGTGAATAAGAAGGTTGCATGTCTCAAAATATCATTTACCTCTGTTTTAAAAACATGAGCTCTGGCACCTCTGCAAATCACTGCTTCCCTCTGCGAAGGGACTATCCATTTACTTTTATGTTGTGTCATCACCATCTCAAATAAGCGCCAGAACCTGCGAGCAGTGTTGTCATGCTGATGCATTGTGTATAGCTAATGTTGGGTGCATCATGACTGGATCTTTTCTACCATGAATTACAATGTTTAGTCGCTGGTTGAACTTCGGGGGTGCTCTGCATTTATGTTTTGCGGTCTCAGAGAGGGCTAGCGAGATACCACTATTGTCATATTATATCATGGTTGTTTTGACAACGTGTTGCTATTTGAGATTTCTTATTATTGCTCTCTAGTTGATTATGTCATTGATATGAGTTAGTATAATATTTAAGAGTTATTGTCTACATGGTTAGTTATAATCTTTGTTGAAAACCTGGGTGTTGCTTAAGCTTATTTATGAAACAAGAGCAAAAGAGTTCGTAAAAGTTTTTCTTTTTCACTTTCAGTTTAGAAACTGAATTGCTTGAGGACAAGCAAAGGTTTAAGCTTGGGGGAGTTGATACGTCTCCAACATATCTACTTTTCCTAACACTTTTCCTCTTGTTTTGGACCCTAATTTGCATGATTTGAATGAAACTAACCCCGGACTGATGCTGTTTTCAGCAGAACTACCATGGTGTTGTTTTTGTACAGAAATAAAAGTTCACGGAATAGAACGAAACTTTGCGAGGATTTTTTATACAATAAAAGAGAATTTCTGGAGCCAGGATGGACCTGAGGGGGGCACCTGGGTGGGCACAACCCACCAGGGCATGCCAGCCCCCCCCCCCCCCCCGGCGCACCCAGGTGGGTGCTTCCCACCTGGTGGCCCCGCTGACCTCCAAACCAACGCTATAAAATCCCATATTTCTAGAAAAAAATCAAGGAGAAAGAATTATCGCGTTTCACGAGACGGAGCCGCCGCCAAGCCCTGTTCTTCCTCGGGAAGGCAGATCTGGAGTCCGTTTGGGGCTCCGGAGAGGGGGATCTTCGATCTTCGTCATCACCAACACATCTCCATCGCCAATTCCATGATGATTCCCACTGGGAGTAAGTAATTCCTTTGTAGGCTCGTTGGTCAGTGAGGAGTTGGATGAGATTCATCATGTAATCAAGTTAGTTTTGTTAGGGCTTGATCCCTAGTATCCACTATCTTCTGAGATCGATGTTGCTATGGCTTTGCCATGCTTAATGCTTGTCACTTTGGGCCTAGATGCCATGATTTCATATCTGAACCGTTTATGGTATCATCATTATATCCATGTTCTAGATCCGATCTTGCAAGTTAGTCACCTACTAAGCGTTATGATCCGGCAACCCCGGAGTGATAGAAATCGGGACCACTCCCGGTGATGACCGTAGTTTGAGGAGTTCATGTATTCACCATGTGCTAATGCTTTGTTTCGGTAATCTATTAAAAGGAGGCCTTAATATCCCTTAGTTTCCAATAGGACCCCACTGCCACGGGAGGGTAGGACAAAAGATGTCATGAAAGTTCTTTCCATAAGCACGTATGACTATTTACGGAGTACATGCCTACATTATATTTATGAACTGGAGCTAGTGCCGTATCGCCCTAGGTTATAACTGTCTCATGATGAATATCATCCAACGAGTCACCGATCCAATGCCTATGAATTTATCTTATATTGTTCTTGCCAAGTTACTACTTTTGCTACTGCTATGGTTACTACTACCATATCACTGCTATCACTGTTACTGTTACCGTTACTACTGCTGCTATCATCAAAACTATCATACTACTGTGCTACTAATCAGTTTGCTGCAGATAATTAATCTCCAGGTGTGGTTGAATTGACAACTCAGCTGCTAATACCATCAAATATTCTTTGGCTCCCCTTGTGTCGAATCTATAAATTTGGGTTGAATACTCTACCCTTGAAAACTGTTGCGATCCCCTATACTTGTGGGTTATCATGTACTTTGGTGGATTTGCCCGATGATCGGCGATCCATAGAGAATAAATGGATCTTCAAGAAGAAGACTGACGCTAATGGTAATGTTATTATCTATAAAGCTTGACTTGTCGCAAAAGGTTTTCAACAAGTTCAAGGAGTTGACTGCGATGAGACTTTCTCACCCGTAGCGATGCTTAAGTCTGTCCGAATCATGTTAGCAATTGCTGCATTTTATGATTATGAAATCTGGCAAATGGACATCAAAACTGCATTCCTTAATGGATTTCTTAAATAAGAGTTGTATATGATGCAACCAGAAGTTTCGTCGATCCTAAAGGTGCTAACAAAGTGTGCAAGCTCCAGCGATCCATTTATGGACTGGTGCAAGCATCTCGGAGTTGGAATATACGCTTTGATGATGTGATCAAAGCATATGGTTTTATACAGACTTTTGGTGAAGCCTGTATTTACAAGAAAGTGAGTGGGAGCTCTGTAGCATTTCTAATATTATATGTGGATGACATATTGTTGATTGGAAATGATATATAATTTATGGATAGCATAAAAGGATACTTGAATAAAAGTTTTGCAATGAAAGACCTCGGTGAAGCTGCTTATATATTGGGCATCAAGATCTATAGAGATAGATCAAGACGCTTAAAGGACTTTCACAAAGCACATACCTTGATAACGTTTTGAAGAAGTTCAAAATAGATCAGTCAAAGAAGGAGTTCTTGCCTGTATTGTAAGGTGTTAAGTTGAGTAAAGACTCAAAACCCGACCACAACAAAAGATAGAGAGAGAATGAAAGTCATTCCCTATTCCTTAGTCATAGGTTCTATAAAGTATGCCATGCTGTGCACTAGACCAGTTGTGTGCCTTGCTATGAGTTTGGCAAGGGGGTACAATAGTGATCTAAGAATGGATCACTGGACAATAGTCAAAATTATCCTTAGAGGACTAAGGAAATGTTTCTCGGTTATGGAGGTGATAAAGGGTTTGTCATAAAGGATTACAATGATGCAAGCTTTCGACACTAATCTAGATTAGTGTCGAAATCTTGCATCATCTAGATTAGTGTCGAAAGCTTTCGACACCCATTCGTTAGCTTAGAATTATGATTGTTCAGTTCTATTGCTATTGCTTTCTTCATGTCAAATACATATTCCTCCGACTATGAGATTATGCAACTCCCGGATACCGGAGGAATTCCCTGTGTGCTATAAAACGTCATAACGTAACTAGGTGATTATAAATATGCTATACAGGTATCTCCAAAGGTGTTTGTTGGGTTGACACAGATCGAGATTAGGATTTTTCACTTCGAGTATCGGAGAGGTATCTCTGGGCCCTCTCGGTAATGCATAACATAAGTAGCCTTGCAAGCAAAGTAACTAATGAGTTAGTTGCAGGATTATGCATTATGGTATGAGTAAATAGAATTTCCGGTAACGAGATTGAACTAGGTATGAAGATACCAACGATCGAATCTCGGGCAAGTAACATACCATTGACAAAGGGAATAACGTATGTTGTCATAAAGGGTCGACCAATAAAGATCTTCGTAGAATATGTATGAGCCAATATGAGCATCCAGGTTCCGCTATTGGTTATTGACCGGAGAGGTGTCTCAGTCATGTCTATGTAGTTCTTGAACCCGTAGGTTCTGCACGCTTAACGTTTGATGATGATTTTGTATTATATGAGTTATGTGATTTGGTGACCAAATGTTGTTTGGAGTCCCGGATGATATCACGGACATGACGAGGAGTCTCAAAATGGTCGATATGTAAAGATTGATATATAGGACGATAGTATTCGGACACCGGAAGTGTTCCAAGGGTACCGGGTATGTATCGGGTCATCGGAAGGGGTTCCGGGCACCCCCCGACAAACTATATGGGCCTAATGGGCCAAGAGTGGGACAGACCAGCCCCTAAGGGGCTGGTGCACCCCCCATAGGCCGAAATAGGAGAAGAAAAGGAGGGAAAGGAGAAGGAAAGGGGAGGATTCAGCCTCCCCTTTCCTTTCCTCCCCCTCTCTTTCCTTCCCCTCCGACACTTATGGAAGGGGGAGGCCGACTTGGAGGAGGCTCCCAAGTAGGATCCCTCCTACTTTGGGCGCCCCTTGATTCTCCCCTCCGTATCCCACCTATTTATATGTGGGGGGGGCACCGCTAGAACACATCACATTGATTCCCAGCCTTGTGCGGCGCCCCCCTCCACAGTTTACGCCTCCGGTCATATTCACGTAGTGCTTAGGTGAAGCCCTGTGAGGTTCACTTCACCATCACCGTCACCACACCGTCGTGTTGATGCAACTCTCCCTTGACACTTTGCTGGATCAAGAGTTCGAGGGACGTCATCGAGCTGAACATGTGCAGAACTCAGAGGTGCCGTAAGTTCGGTGCTTGATCGGTCGGAACGAGAAGAAGTTCGACTACATCAACTGCATTGTCAAACGCTTCCGCTTTCAGTCTATGTCGTGGAATTGTCACGTTAGATGTCCTCGTGAAAGGACTTATTTGTGGAGCCATCGCAACTAGGAAGCTTGAAGGGGTTGATCGGGGCAAAGGACACGAGAGGTTTATACTAGTTCGGCCCCTTACGGTGAAGGGAAGCCTATGTCTAGTTGGGTTGGTATTGATGTTTCGATGACCAGGGAGCGAGATATGCTATGCCCGCCTCTCGATCAATTGTTTCTTACCCTAAGCCACCGGCGGGTCGTCCCCTTATATACACGGGCTGACGCCCTGCGGCTTACAGAGTCCCGGCCGGCTCATAAACAGTGTCCGGCTTGGTGACTAGTTAAATCTACCTTATGATACAAGTTATGCTATTATGACGGTTTACTACGACGGGCCTTAAGTCACCCGTGGGCCTCAGACCCTGTACTGAACCGCCATCTTCATGCTTGGTCTTGGGCTTCCTTCCGGTGAGTCTTCTTTGTGTAACCCGGCCCCTCCTGGGTGGCTTACACGAATATTTACACCCCAACATTAGGCCCCAGATTGATTTGAACCGGTTCATGTCAATCTTAAAATACCTTTAAGAAATAAATCTTCAGGCTTCTGCCTGAGCAAAAGGTTTTCCTTAACCCGCCATGACGTCATCTTTTGGATATGCGTTAACCCGCCGTGACGTCATCTTCACTTAAATTCATTCTTTATTCCACCATATCCTCCAATGGATCTCTGCCTTTACTGACTGTTCCGAAAACCGAGGCGTCGGGGCCGCTGGAGGATAATGCTTATCTCCTCGTTTCTCATGCCGTCTCAGTCATCCTTTCCTTATAAATAGGCACGACCTAGGTCTTTCCCATTCTCCCCCTTCAGTCGTCTTCTTCCTCTCACTGCTTCTCTGCCGCTCGAGCTCCGCCGCCGCCGCCGTCGCAGATCTCCTCGTCTTCACCAACTCAGGCCGCTGCATCAACCTGGTTGGAACAGAAAAACGCGACGACCTCCGCAGCAACCCTGCATCTGTAAGTCTCCTCCTTCTTGTTCCTCACATCTGTATCAGGACCTTCGAGTTCCTCGGTGTTCTTTGCTGTTCGTCTGGAACCCTTCGTAGATTTCATCACCACCGCCGTTCCTTTATCTTGAAGATAGTATAAACTGATGCAGTAGCTATTTCACACCCATTTCGGTTGCAAGTAGAGCCCTTTCTGTCACACAGAGGCTCTATTTGAGCCCTCGAACTTCATCTGTGCCAGTTCTAGGTCTAGAAAATTTTCTTTTCAGAACAGTTGTTTGATCCAAAATAATAGCGGCAACTTGTGAAAACCTGTTTGTTTCACCCAGAAAATAAAAAACTGCCTCTGTCGAATATGTTTAACCTTGCTTGCTTCTCACGACTTGATAAAACTTAATTGCTCTTGACACCTGTAGCGGCTTAAATATTACTGCATAGTTGTCCATATATCATTAGGCCCCTTCTTAAGCCGCCACCTTGAATAATTAAAATGCTTTCCTCCGGGTTAAAGTTGAACCGGAACCTCTAATTTTTTCATAGGCCAACTGTCGTCATGGCTCCTAAGGCAACCAAGGCTCCTGTGACCTGTAATTGGGTCCCATCCACAGTCATCAGGAGCAAACTGTCAGAATTTGTAAAGTCTGGCCATCTGCCCAAGAAGGAGGTCATGTCTTATCGTGCCCCTGACCCGTCCGAGGAGAAGCCTCATCCCAAAGAAGGGGAGGAGATAGTTTTTACGGATCATATGAGCCGGGGATTTGCTCCTCCCGGTTCAAAATTCTTCAGGGATGTTTTGAATTTCTTTGACCTTAGGCCTCAAGACATTGGACCCAATTCTGTGTCAAATATTTGCAACTTCCAAGTCTTCTGCGAGGTGTACCTGGGAGAAGAGCTCAATCTGCTTTTGTTCAGAGAGATTTTCTACTTAAACCGGCAGAATGAACATGCCAATGGGCCCAGTCTTGAACTTGGAGGCATCTCAATTCAGCGGCGGAGAGACTGCCTTTTTCCTTATGCTGAACTGCCGAGTCACCCGAAAGATTGGAATCAGACGTGGTTCTATTGCCAGGACACTTCTCCGGCTGGCGAGAACCCTCTGCCCGGCTTCCGCGCTCTGCGCCTTGAATCCAACCACCCGCTGCCAGATAAACTTTTTGCTGTTGAACATCTGACACTCGCTCCCACCATTAGAATAATCAAAGCTCTTTTGGGAAACGGTTTAGACGGCATCGACCTGGTCCGAGTCTGGGTCACTTGGCGAGTGCTTCCGTTAGCCGCCGCCCCGGTTTAATGTGCACTTACTCAGGCGAAAAGGATGACCCACTGCGTCATAGTCCCGACGACTTACCAGATGACGTTGTTGAAAGAGGGCACAGTGACTAGTAATGCCTTTGGCTTACTTCCCTTCTGCAAGGAGAACCCGGCTCCCACAGTAACTTATCAATCTCAATGAATATTCCTTAATATAATACACCTTGCTTTTATTCATAACCCTTTATCATTTTTCACAGGCCGATGACAACTTCTGGAAGGTCAAGTATAACCATGAGGCGGCCAAACAAGCCAGGGCGACAAAAAGAGCCAAAGGAAAACCGCCAAGACAGGAACTTCGAAGAAGAGGAAGCCAAGCGCTTCAGATATGTTTAAGTTGGATGACACTGATGATGATGAAGAAGAGGTAGCTTTTAACTCCCTTGACTCTTTTGTCATTATTTTATTGACATTCTACTTTTCAGGAGGATACGGGGAACAGCCAAGCGGTTGATGAAGAGGTAACTATAATCTCCTCCGACTCAGAGCCTTTGCCCAAGCAAAAAATCTGAAGGGTGACCCGGAAAGTAAGATTTTCACATCCTCTAGCTTATCAAGATCCTCGATTTCTTTTGAAGCAACAACAGTTTGAAAGCCGGAGGCAGACCCAGAACAGCAAGGATGTAGAGCTTTCCTGTAGCTTACCTGACGTAACCAGGAAGCGTCAGACTGAGGTTATCTCCGATTTATGTTTTGTTTTACCTTTGGTGGGTTTAATTTGCCAACCTCTCAATTCATCTGAGTCCAATTATCAGGATACTTCTCCTTCTTCCGGCGAGTCTATGCAGTCTAACATGCCGGCTTTCAAAACTGCCCCCGGGTAATGTAACTTTGTTTTACCTTAGGCTTTACCTTACTCATGCTTTTGTATTCATCCTTCTACCTTTGTTGACAGTATGCAAGTGAAGCCCAGTAAGAGGGCAAAGAAGAATAAGCCGTCCCAAGACCCGGTCGTGGCTAAACCGGAGCTTCGCACAGCTGCTCCTGACAGTTCCACCCATCAGCCGCCGCCTGAACCAGCCTCTGATATTCCAGTGCCAACCTCTGATCCGCCCACCGAAGATACTCTCAACAGCTCTGATAACCCGGAGGCTCCTAGCCCGGTCAAGACAAATGACCCGGAAGTTGAGATTCTGAGGTCTCAGTTTGTTGAACCAAGACGGCCCACTGTCGTTGCCAAATGCTCTGCTAAGGAGGAACTTACCGAACGCCAAAAAGCCAAGCTGGACATTACTGATTATACTCACTTAAGCATTGGAGACATAGTCTTAGGCTATCTGAATCAAGTGCATAACTGTCGTGACCTGGAAATTGAGATGGTGAAACAAATACAGCAGAAATTTGAGGTCTAACTTATGCTATTCTCCTGAATCTTACTTACTGTATCAGCCCCCAAGTCTATTTCTTCTGAATAAATATGCTGTAGACTTAGAAAACTGCATAGCCCCGCTCTTTCCGGTTCAAACAAAGAAGATATTTAATCCGGTCGTAACATGATACCTTGAACTTGCGTTTATACATTAGCCCCCAAGTGCCAAGTACCTTTGCTTGCAAAGTGCTTGGGACTTAATGTCATCTTACTATATTTCTTAACATAATCCGGCTTTGTTAATTAAAATTCTTTAGCATACATTAGCCCCCAAGTGCCAAGTATCTTTGCTTGCAAAGTGCTTGGGACTTAATATTACCTTACCATGATTCTGACTATAACCCGTCATCAATGCAGGCCAACATAAGTAAATTTGAATCGGAAATTAATGATCTGAAGAGTCGTCTGATAGCTCAAGAGCTTGAAATTCAAAAGGCCAACTCCAAGTTTGAATTCAGCGTCTCTGAACAAGAGAAATTAAAGAAGGATTTTGAGGCGGAGAAGAAAAGCTGGTCTGATGAGAAGGCTCCATTGGTCACCCGGGTCGAAACAGCAGAAGCATCACTTGCTGAAGCAACAGCTGAGCTGTCCGGCTTAAAACACCAGATTTCTCAAATGGTCTCAGCTATTTTCGGTAAGTTACTATATATAACCTCCAATATTGTAATCCTTCCTTTGATGACTGATTTTAATCGTTATCTCCATCTCACCTTATGCTTGTGAACGCAGGCCCCAGGAGTACCAACCTCAAGCAGAACATGTTGACCAAACTGAAAGCGGTTTACACGCTAGTGGAGCAACTATACACCGGGTCACAACATGCTTTGGCCGTTGTATCTTTATCAAATGACACTCCCCACCTCCTTCAAGACGTGCTAAAATGTCTCGCTGTGCTACCTCAGCGGATCCAGGACTTAAGGCGGGCGTCCGCAAGAGCCAAAGCCGTAGCCGCGTTGAGCCGGGCAAAGGCATGGATTCCAGAACTAGACCCGGCCGACCTCGCTCTTGGATACCCGAGTCTGAAAGAGGATGGTACCGTTTTTGACGATCAAGATTTCACCGCCTGTGTCAAAGACATACATCCCGTGGCGACCCTCATTGGGAACGACAGTGACCTTACCAAGTATTCGTCGGGCTATGATAGTGAGAACCGAAGAATTCCAAACACTCCATATGATCAAGTCAGCCTGATCCCTCCAATTCGGAAGCATACTTTTGCCGCTGAAGTGGACCCAGCCGGTTTAATAGATGATGAAGCTGAGTTTGAAGCCTTGAGCGGCACTGACTGGGCCTCGTCAACTTTCCAGGACAAAGCAGTCGACGAAGAAGCGGAGAAGGATAACCCGGAATCTCCAAGCCCGCCGAAGGAGTGAACTGCCACGCGTTTACGACTTCGCAAACAATGCTGCATTATTTAGACTAGGGGAGTCTTGTAATAGGGTAGAAAAAACCTCTTAATTTTGTCATGCCTTCGCGCATGTTTATGGCGCTTAATACTTTCGTAAGCCCCCATCACCATATAGTTCCAGCTTACGTTGATCTTTTATTTCCTTGATGTTTAAATTTACTTACCTTATCCTGCATATGAAACAAGCAAACTGACACTTAACAACCTGGGGTGATCAACATTAAGCCGGAAGAATCAAAAGATCATCTCAGAATGCTTTCAAGAAGGTCTTAAGATAGTTAAATAACTTTGCTTATAAAATATGATGGATAAAAGGCTTCTGATTCGAATACGATCAGTAAACCATTCCAAAGGGGTTAAGCTAAGATTCAGATATGATCATATAGCCCCCAGTGGCTTTGGCGATGCCGATCAAGTGGGTATCGACAGCTATGTTCTCTTTGGTTCGAATACGACCTATGTTTGAACAGGAAGCCCCCAAGTGACCATAAGAGTTATTTAATGACGCTGATTCAAATATGATCCATGTCAGACCCAAAGGGGTTAATCTATGATTCAAATATGATTAAGAAGCCCCCAAGTGGGTTTGGCAGTATGTCGATCAAATGAGTATCGACAGCTATGTTCTCTTCGGTTCGAATACAACCTATGTTTGAATAGGAAGCCCCCAAGTGATCATGGCTAGATTCAGATATGATCATAAGCCGGACCAAAGGGAAAGCCGAATTCAGATACGATCCGCTCCCTGTTGGTAGTTTCCACCACCTGATAAAGAAGACATATAAACATTTTGAGGGAAAAAAGACAGATGTCCTGATTTATTGCTTTATATAATATATACATCGTCAAAATATATACATCTTGAGAACCGGTGGCTCAAGTATAGTAAGGCCGAAGATGGCGATATTCCACGGCCGGCGGGTCTCCTCCTCCGACTTACGTGAGTCTTTGTGCTCTCGAACATCGATGAGGTAGTATGACCCGTTGTTCAGATTCTTGCTAACCACAAAGGGTCCTTCCCAAGGAGGGGATAGCTTGTGCATATTAGACTGATCCTGGATGAGCCGGAGCACTAAGTCGCCTTCCTGAAAGGTTCTGCTTCTAACCCGGCGGCTGTGATAGTGGCGCAGGTCTTGCTGGTAAATTGCCGAGTGGGCTATTGCCAAGTCTCGCTCTTCATCCAACAAGTCAAGTGCATCCTGACGAGCTTTTTCGTTATCAGCTTCAACGTAAGCCGCCACGCGGGGTGAGTCATGCCGGATGTCACTTGGCAGGACTGCCTCTGCTCCATAGACCATGAAGAAAGGTGTGTAACCCGTGGATCTGTTAGGCGTAGTGTTGATGCTCCATAGTACAGAGGGCAACTCCTCCACCCAACAACCCGGAGTCCGCTGTAAAGGGACCAAGAGCCATGGCTTGATACCCTTCAGGATCTCCTGATTAGCTCTTTCTGCTTGACCATTGGATTGAGGATGAGCAACAGTCGAAACATCAAGACGGATATGTTCTCATTGACAGAACTCTTCCATAGCACCCTTGGAGAGATTAGTGCCATTATCAATTATAATGCTGTGTGGAAAACCAAAATGAAAGATCACCTTTTTGATGAACTGAACCGTTGTGGCTGCATCACACTTACTGACCGGCTCTGCCTCAACCCACTTTGTAAACTTATCCACTGCCACCAGGAGGTGTGTCTTTTTATCCTTAGACCTCTTGAAAGGTCCAACCATGTCAAGCCCCCAAGCTGTGAACGACCAAGTAATTGGAATCATCCTCAACTCTTGAGCCGGCACATGAGCTCGTCATGAGAATTTTTGACATCCGTCACATCTGCATCAGCATGAGCCGTCAGCCAATAGAAACCATGACGGAAAGCCTTGGCCACAAGAGATTTTGAGCCGGCATGATGACCACAATCTCCTTCATGGATCTCACGAAGTATCTCTTGACCCTCCGCAGGCGACACACAACGTTGAAAAGCCCCCGTGACACTGAGGTGATGTAACTCGCCATTAACAATCATCATAGATTTGGACCGCCTGAAGATTTGTCTCGCCAAGGTCTCATCCTCAAGCAACTCTCCCGGGTCATATAGGCCAAATATGGCACTGTCCAAACCGGGATGACGTGAAGGGCAGCCACTAGCTGTGCCTCCGGGTCCAACACTGCTAGTTCTTCCTCTGTAGGCACCTTGACAGAAGGATTATGCAAAACGTCAAGAAAGGTGTTAGGTGGCACCGGCTTATGCTGAGATCCCAACCGGCTTAACGCATCAGCCGCCTCATTCTTTCTTTGATCAATGTGCTCCACTTGATAACTTCTGAAGTGCCCAGCCACAACATCTACTTCACGACGGTAAGCCGCCATAAGGGGATCCTTGGAGTCCCACTTGCCTCACACCTGTTGAGCCACGAGATCTGAGTCGCCCAAGCACCTTACCCGGCTCAAATTAATCTCTTTGGCCATCCGAAGGCCATGGAGCAAGGCCTCGTACTCAGCTGCATTGTTAGTACATGGAAACATAAGCCGGAGCACATAACAAAATTTGTCATCGCGAGGGGAAGTTAAAACAACTCCAGCCCCTGAGCCTTCTAATTGCTTGGACCCATCAAAGTGAATAGTCTAGTATGTGTTATCTGGCTTCTCCTCAGGTGCCTGCAACTCTGTCCAATCATTGATAAAGTCCACCAAGACTTGAGGTTTGATAGCAGTACGTGGCATATATTTCAAACCATAAGGCCCAAGCTCAATAGCCCACTTGGCAATTCGTCCTGTGGCCTCCCTGTTCTGAATGATGTCTCCCAAGGGGCTGGAACTTACCACCGTTATATGATGACTTTGGAAGTACTACTTCAGCTTCCGGTTTGCCATGAACACTCCGTAAACAAGCTTCTACCAATGTGGATATCTTTGTTTAGACTCAATGAGCACCTCACTGATGTAGTAAACTGGCCGTTGAACCGGATGCTCCTTGCCTGCCTCCTTATGCTCCACCACAATGGCGACACTGACGGCTCGTGAGTTAGCAGCCACATATAACAGCTATGGCTCTTTATCAATGGGAGCAACAAGGATCGGCGGCTCAGACAACTGTCTATTTAAGTCTTCAAAGGCCGTATTAGCAGCATCACTCCAGACAAAGGTGTCTGTTTTCTTCATCATCTGATACAGCGGTAGGGCCTTCTCACCTAACCGGCTTATGAATCGGCTTAAAGCAGCAACACGACCCGCCAGTCGCTGAACATCATTGATGCACGCTGGTTTGGCCAGAGAGGTAATTGCCTTGATCTTCTCCGGATTAGCTTCAATGCCTCTGTTTCAAACCAAGAAACCCAAGAGCTTGCCTGCAGGTACACCAAATACACACTTGTCCGGGTTAAGCATCATCTTATAAACCCGGAAATTGTCAAAGGTCTCTTTCAGGTCAGATATCAAGGTTTCCTTCTCTCTGGACTTCACCATGATGTCATCCACATAAGCATGAACATTGCGCCCAATTTGATCGTGGAGACAGTTCTGTACACATCGCTGATAAGTCGCCTGAGCACTCTTCAGCCCAAATGGCATAGATACATAACAGAAGGCTCCAAACGGAGTGACGAAAGCCGTCTTCTCCTAGTCCTTAACTGCCATTTTGATATGATGATAACCAGAGTAAGCATCCAAAAATCTCAAACGCTCGCAACCTGCCGTAGCATCAATGATTTGATCAATACGGGGGAGAGCAAAGGGATCAGCCGGACAAGCCTTATTTAAGTCCGTGTAATCGACACACATCCGCCAGGTGTCGTTCTTTTTGAGCACGAGCACCGGGTTAGCCAACCACTCCGGGTGAAAAACTTTAACAATAAACCCAGCCTCTAAGAGTCGGGAAACTTCCTCTCCAATAGCCTTTCGCCTCTCTTCATTGAGTCGTCGAAGAAACTGCCTGACCGGCTTATATTTCAGATCAATATTGAGGGTGTGCTCAGCGAGTTCTCTCAGTACACCTGGCATGTCAGAAAGTTTCCATGCAAAAATGTCTCGGTTCTCACGGATGAACTCGATGAGCACGCTTTCCTATTTAGGATCCAAATTGGCACTGATACTGAACTGCTTCGATGAATCACCTGGATTGAAATCCACAAGCTTGGTTTCTGCAGCCGACTTACATTTCATTGCCGAGTCATGCTCGGTGGTTGGCTTCTTTAGAGAAGTCATATCTACCGGGTCAACGTTGTTTTTATAAAACTTCAGTTCCTCTGCTGCACAAACAGACTCAGCATAAGCCGCGTCTCCCTCCTCATATTCGAGGGCTACCTTTCGACTTCCATGCACGGTGATAGTGCCCTTGTAACCCGACATCTTAAGCTGCAGATAAACATAACACGGCCGTGCCATGAACTTGGCATAAGCCAGCCGTCCAAACAGAGCATGATATGGACTCCTGATTTTGACCACCTCAAAGGTTAACTTCTCAGCTCTGGAATCATACTCATCTCCAAAGGCCACTTCCAGTTCAATCTTGCCAACTGGGTAAGCCGACTTACCGGGAACCACTCCATGGAAAACAGTGTTGGATGTCTTCAAATTCTTATCAGTTAACCCCATGCGTTGAAAGGTCTCATAATAGAGGATATTGATGTTGCTACCCCATACATGAGTACCTTAGTGAATTTATATCCACCAACCTGAGGCGCTACCACCAAGGCTAACTAACCCAGATTATCAACCCGGGCGGGGTGATCTTCCCTGATCCATACGATGGGCTGTTATGTCCACCTCAAATAACAGGGAACCGCCGGCTCAACAGAATTCACGACCCTCTTATGAACCTTCTGGTCACGTTTGCACAAGCTGGTGGTGAATACATGATACTGCCCACTATTCAGCTGCTTCGGATGGCTCTAATAACCCGACTGCTGCTGCTGTTGCTCGCCTTGACCAGACTGGTGCTGATTATAACCGCCTTGATGTCCCTGAAAGCCAGAACCTGAACCGCTGCCCGGGCCCTGGAAACCACCAGCTCCTGAGCCGCTGCCCGACCCATGATTGCCATCAAACGTGTTAGAATTCTTAAAAGCCTTCATGATCGCACAATCCTTCCATAAGTGGGTGACAGGTCGTTCCCGGGTACCGTGTCTCGGGCATGGCTCATTGAGTAATTGCTCAAGAGATGGTCCTGACCCGCCAGATCGAGGCGGCGGTTTGCCCTTACGTCTATGATTGTTACCCTGTGCATTGGTGTTGGCTACAAACTCCAGGTTACCCTCCGCCTTACGCTTATTGCTCCCTTGATTCATCGGGTTATGCCGTTGTCCCTTTCCTTTGCCGTTCTTCTTTCCCTCCCCTGTCTTATCCTCATCAGACGCGGGATCCTTGGTACTATCAGAGTCGGCGTATTTGACTAAAGCTGCCATCAACGTACCCATATCGTTGCAATTACGCTTTAGGCGCCCTAGTTTTTGTCTCAGAGGCTCAAAGCGGCAGTTCTTTTCCAACATAAGGACTGCAGAGCCAACATCCATCTTGTTAGACGAATGTATTATCTCCTTGACCCGGCGTACCCAGTGAGTCGTGGATTCACCCTCCTCCTGCTTACAATTTGTCAAATCCACAATCGACATAGATTGCTTACAAGTGTCTTTGAAGTTCTGGATGAAACGGGCCTTTAGCTCTGCCCACGAATTAATGGAACTGGGTGGCAAGCCCTTTAACCAAGACCGGGCCGTTCCATCTAACATCATGGTGAAATACTTAGCCATTGCTGCGTCGCTGACCTCCAACAGCTCCATGGCCATCTCATAACTTTCGATCCACGCTTCGGGCTGTAAATCGGCCGTGTAATTCGGCACCTTTCGAGGTCCCTTGAAGTCCTTGGGTAAGCGCACATTACGCAGAGCCGACACCAAACAAGGAACACCGCCGGTTCTAGTAGCCACTCCCATCTCAGTGGAAGTCATCGGATAGTCTGGGAAATCTTGAGGAGCCGTCGATTGAGCCGCTAGCTGAGCTACCCGCTCATTCTCCTGATGTATCCGATCTTGTACCGGGTTATAGCCACCGGGCTGGTTCCGGTGCTGGGCGTTGCTTGACAAAGCTTCTGACTCCATGTGCCTGCTGTAACTCAGACTCCAGTTTTGGGGAGGCGGTGCTAACCAAGGCGGAGGAGTTGAGTGAATCCTGTCCCGGCTATAAGAATAAGTCTCTTGCGAAGCCAGGGCCGTCTAGACAAGTTCTCTGATCCTCCGGGTCTCCACCGCTGTCAGATCATCACCGTCCATTGGGAGAGCCGCCAAATGCGCTGATGCTGCGATTAAGTTCTCCATGGGGTTGGAAAAGTGACCCGGCGGTATCGGTACGTAACGGGGCAGTGCCATGTTCCCATGGGGATGTGCCATCTCCCAAGGCTGAGCCGGTCCTCCTGTTCCGGCTGTCATAAACTCATTTGCATCTGGCGGGTTACTTGGGCCGGCTCCGGGTGTAGCGAAAAGATTCCGAGGGTTGTAAATCTGAGGCAAACAGGATTGAGTTTTCTGGTGCCTCCTTCTCATCACCTCATTATATGCGTTCATCCTCATCGTAAGTTGGAAAGCCTCTGACTGGAGCTGCTGCGCCCGTGCGTCCAAAGCCTCCCGTTCTGTGGCTAACCTGGTGTCCTCAGCTGCCAAGGCCTCCTTGGCTCGAGCTATTTTCTCACGCACCCGTGCCACCTCCGGGTCATGCTCATCTTTATTTGCCAGAATAACCGTGGCGGTTAACATGGTCGTAAGCTTATCCATGAGATCTATCAGCACCTAAGCCGGTGGGCGCACAGGGCCTCCTGCCCCGGCCACTCCCGTTCCGGATGTTATTGTAGAAGTGGCTGTAGAATTTTGGCCGGGTTGAGTCCTAGCCATGAAGACTCCTGCCCAGTTTGGCGGCTCATAAGGGTCCGGAATACTGGAGCCATCGGAACAGCCCCCAAGACGCCATCTTGCACTTGTTACAGCGAGTCTGTTGAACCGGAGGACGGATTACCGTCAGAGAGGACGGCCGTCTCAGCACCATCTTCAGATCCTTCAGAAAGTTCTTCTCCGTGGATGCAGCCCACAAAGACACGCTTCATGCCGGGTTGAACTCGGGCGGGTCTCGCGCACTGAGCCGTCTCGACGAGGTCGGTGCAGTTGTCCGGCTCAGGGCCCTCCTCACCAATCCGGCTGATGAAGACGTGGATTCCGCCGAAGGGGACCCGGTACCCGTACTCAATTGAGTCGGCACTGGGGCCCCAGCCTTCATCGTCGATGTAGATCTTGCAGCGGCGACTCTTGGTCATCCGGCCCACTGCGTATCCCTTGAGCCCTTCGAAGTTGCCGTTCAAGAACCCGAATCCACCGTGCGCTGGCCCCACGGTGGGCGCTAACTATCATGGAATTGTCATGTCAGATGTCCTCGTGAAAGGACTTAGTTGTGGAGCCATCGCAACTAGGAAGCTTGAAGGGGTTGATCGGGGCAAAGGACACGAGAGGTTTATACTAGTTCGGCCCCTTACGGTGAAGGGAAGCCTACGTCTAGTTGGGTTGGTATTGATGTTTTGATGACCAGGGAGCGAGATACGCTATGCCCGGCTCTCGATCAGTTGTTTCTTACCCTAAGCCGCCGACGGGTCGGCCCCTTTTATACACGGGTTGACGCCCTGTGGCTCACAGAGTCCCGGCCGGCTCATAAACAGTGTCCGGCTCGGTGACTAGTTAAATCTACCTTATGATACAAGTTATGCTATTATGACGGTTTACTACGACGGGCCTTAAGTCGCCCATGGGCCTCAGACCCTGTACTAAACTGCCATCTTCATGCTTGGTCTTGGGCTTCCTTCCGGTGAGTCTTCTTTGTGTAACCCGGCCCCTCCTGGGCGGCTTACACGAATAGTTACATCCCCAACAGTCTACGAGGGTACATGGACACACTCTCCCCCTCTCATTGCAATGCATCTCCTAGATAGATCTTGCGCGAGCATATGATTTTTTTTGAAATTGCATGCTAGATTTCCCAACATTCATACCTTCACTAGTGCAAGTTCTCTCAGCAATGATAACATAATTGGATCATATAACAATCCCTCAACATGAAATGAAGAATCACTCCAAAGTTTCTATCAGAGAACGTAGGACGGAAACGTGTATCAACCCCTATGCATAGATTGCCACAATGTCACCTCGGGAATCTGCGAGTTGAGTACCAAAACATACATCAACTGAACCAACAGAACATCCCATTGTCAACACAGATATCCCATCGCAAGACATACATCAAGTGTTCTCAAATCCAATACTCAATCCAACATAACGAAACCTCAAAGAGCAAGACTCAATTCATCACAAGAAGGTAGAGAGGGGGAAACACCATATAATCCAACTATGGTAGCAAAGCTCGCGGTACATCAAGATCGTGCCAAATCAAGAACAAGAGAGAGAGAGAGAGAGAGAGAGAGAGGGATCAAACACATAGCTACTGGTACATACCCTCATCCCCGAGGGTGAACTACTCCCTCCTCATCATGGAGAGCGATGGGATAATGAATATGGCCACCGGTGATGGTTTCCCCCTCCGGCAGGGTGCTAGAATATGTCCCCGATTGTTTTTTCATGGCTACACAGGCTTGTGGTGGCGGAACTCCCGATCTAGGTTTCTTTCTGGGGGTTTATGGATTTATAGGAATTTTTGGGGTTGGTTTCACGTCAGGGGGGTCCACGAGTCAGCGACAAGGCAGGGGGCGTGCCCTAGGGGGGTGGGCGCGTCCTCCACCCTTGTCGTTGACTCGGGACTCTTTTGGCCCAACTCTTGTGCTTCAGGGGCTTTTTCTGGTCCATAAAAATCACCGTAAATTATCAGCTCGTTTGGACTCTATTTGATATTTCTTTTCTGCAAAACTAAAAAACAAGGAAAAAACAGAAACTAGCATTAGGCTCTCGGTTAATAGGTTAGTCCCAAAAATAATATAAAATAGCATATAAATCCATATAAAACATCCAAAACAGATAATATAATAGCATGGAACAATCAAATATCATAGATACGTTGGAGACGTATCAAGCATCCCTAAGCTTAATTCATGCTCGTCCCTGAGTAGGTAAATGATTAAAACAGAATTTTTAATGTGGAATGCTACCTAGCATATTTATCAATGTAATCTTCTCTACTATGGCAATAATCCATAAGATTCAAAACAAAAGTTTAATATTGACATAAAACAATAATACTTCAAGCATACTAATAAGGCAATCATGTCTTCTCAAAATAACATGGCCAAAGAAAGTTATCCCTACAAAATCATATAGTCTGGCTATGCTCCATCTTCATCACACAAAATATTCAAATCATGCACAACCTCGATGACAAGCCAAGCAATTGTTTCATACTTTGGATGTTCTCAAACCTTTTAAACTTTCACGCAATACATGAGCGTGAGCCATGGATATAGCACTATAGGTGGAATAGAATATGGTGGTTGTGGAGAAGACAAAAAGAAGGAGATAGTCTCACATCAACTAGGCGTATCAACGACTATGGAGATGCCCATCAATAGATATCAATGTGAGTGTGTAGGGATTGCCATGCAACGGATGCACTAGAGCTATAAGTTTATGAAATCTCAACAGAAACTAAGTGGGTGTGCATCCAACTTGCTTTCTCATGAAGACCTATGACATTTGAGGAAGCCTATCGTTGGAATATACAAGCCAAGTTCTATAATGAAAAATTCCCACTAGTATATGAAAATGGCAACATATGAGACTCTCTATCATGAAAATCATGGTGCTACTTTGAAGCACAAGTGTGGAAAAAGGATAGTAACATTGCCCCTTCTCTCTTTCTCTCATTTTTGTTCTCTTTTTTTATTGGCTTCTTTGGGCTCTTTTTTTATTTGGCTTCTTTGGCCTCTTTTTTTATCTCCTCACATGGGACAATGCTCTAATAACTAAGATCATTACACTTTCAGTTACTTACAACTCAAAAATTACAACTCGATACTAGAACAAAATATGACTCTATATTTATGCCACCGGCGGTGTATCGGGATGTGCAATGACTCAAGAGTGACATGTATGGAAATTATGAATGGTGGCTTTGCCACAAATACTATGTCAACTACAGGATCATGCAAAGCAATATGACAATGATGAAGCATGTCATAATAAACGGAACGGTGGAAAGTTGCATGGCAATATATCTCAGAATGGCTATGGAAATGTCGTAATAGGTAGGTATGGTGGCTGTTTTGAGGAAGGTATATGGTGGGTGTATGGTACCGATGAAAGTTGTGCGGTACTAGAGAGGCTAGCAATGGTGGAAGGGTGAGAGTGCGTATAATCCATGTACTCAACATTAGTCATAAAGAACTCACATAGTTATTGCAAAAGTCTATTAGCTATCGAAACAAAGTACTACACGCATGCTCCTAGGGGGATAGATTGGTAGGAAAATACCATCGCTCGTCCCCGACCGCCACTCATAAGGAAGACAATCAATAAATAAATCATGCTTTGACTTCGTTACATAACGGTTCACCATACGTGCATGCTACAGGAATCACAAACCTCAGCACAAGTATTTCTACAATCCACAATTACTCACTAGCATGACTCTAATATCACCATCATCATATCTCAAAACAATCATAAGGAATCAAACTTCTCATAGTATTCAATGCACTTTATATGAAAGTTTTTATTATATCCCTCTTGGATGCCCAACATATTAGGACTAAATTCATAACCAAGGAAATTACCATGTTGTTTAGAGAGAATCTCAAAATAATATAAGTGAAGAATGAGAGTTTATCAATTTCTTCAAAATAAAACCACCGCCGTGCTCTAAAAAGATATAAGTGAAATACTAGAGCAAACGAAAAACTACTCCAAAAGATATAAGTGAAGATCAATGAGTACTTGGATAATTATGGAACTATGTGAAGACTCTCTAACAATTAAGAATTTCAGATCCTAATATTTTATTCAAACAGCAAGCAAAGCAAAATATAAATGTGATTGCAAGGATAGCACATATCATGTGAAGAAGCAAAAGCTTAGGCTCAACCAAAACTATCTGATAGTTGTTGAAGAAGAAAGGTGGGATGCCAACCGGGGCATCCCCAACATTAGATGCTTGAGACTTCTTGAAATATTAACTTGGGATGCCTTGGGCATCCCCAAGCTTAGATGCTTGCTTGTCCTTGAATATTACCTTGGGGTTCCTTGGGCATCCCCAAGCTTAGGATCTTGCCACTCCTTATTCCGTAGTCTATCGAAACTTTACCCAAAACTTGAAAATTTCACAACACAAAACTCAACAGAAAATCTTATAAGAACCGTTATTATAAGAAAGCAAATCACCACTTAGGTAATGTTGTGAACTCATTCTAAATTCATATTGGTGTTATATCTAATGTATTCGAACTTCTCCATGGTTCATACCCTCCGATACTACTCATAGATTCATCAAAATAAGCAAACAACACAATGAAAATAGAATCTGTCAAAAAGAGAACAGTCTGTAGTAATCTGGAAACTTCGTATACTTCTGTAACTCCAAAAATTCTGAAAATTTAGGAAAACGTAGGAAATTTGTATAAAAATCATGTGTCAATAATTCATATCAAAAGCACATTCCAGTGAATTTTTAAAATTCCTGTACTAAGAGCAAAAGTTTCTATTTTTGCACAGAATCGAGCCAACTATCATCCACACTATCCCAAAGGCTTTACTTGGCACTCTATTGAAAAAAGCTATAAAACATGATTAATACAATAGCCTAATCATGTGAACACACAAAAATTGTAGGGGTAAATATTGGGTTGTCTCCCAACAAGCGCTTTTCTTTAATGCCTTTTAGCTAGGCATGACGATTTCAATGATGCTCGTATAGAAGATAAGAATTGAAACATAAAGAGAGCATCATGAAGCATATGACTAGCACATTTAAGTCTAACCCACTTCCTATGCATAGGGATTTTGTGAGCAAACAATTTATGGGAACAAGAATCAACTAGCATAGGAAGGCAAAGCAAGCATAACTTCAAAACTTTAAGCACATAGGGAGGAAACTTGATATTATTGCAATATGTAGAAGCATAAGTTCCTCTCATAATAATTTTCAGTAGCATCATGAAAGAATTCAACAATATAACCATCACATAAAGTATTCTTTTCATGATTCATAAGCATAAAATTTTACTACATAAGCAAATTTATTCTCATGAATAGTAGTGGGAGCAAACTCAACAAAATAACTACCATATGAGGCATAATCCAATTGAAAATTAAAATCACGATGACAAGTTTCATGGTTATCATTATTCTTTATAGCATACATGTCATCACAATAATTATAATAAATAGGAGGCATGCTTTCATCATAATAAATATTCTCATCCAAACTTGGGGGACTAAAAATATCATCTTCATCAAACATGGCATCCCCAAGCTTGTGGCTTTGCATATCATAAGCATCATGGATATTCAAAGAATTCATACTAACAACATTACAATCATGCTCATCATTCAAAGATTTAGTGCCAAACATTCTATTGCATTCTTCTTCTTCTAACACTTGAGCACAATTTTCCTTTCCATCATTTTCATGAAAGACATTAAAAAGATGAAGCATATGAGGCAACCTCAATTCCATTTTTTTGTAGTTTTCTTGTATAGAGTAAACTAGTGATAAATCAAGAAACTGGAAGATTCGATTGCAAGATCTAAAGATATACCTTCAATCACTAACCTCCCTGGCAACGGCGTCAGAAAAGAGCTTGATGTCTACTATGCAACTGTAACGCCCCGGAACTGATGTGCCAGGTGTCTGCCAGTTATTCGCCGTTGTTGCCATGTCATTTGCTTGCGTGTTGCATTTTTCCATGTCATCATGTGCATCTCATTTTGCGTACATGTTTGTCTCATGCATCCGAGCATTTTCCCCATTGTCCGTTTTGCAATCCGACACTCCTATGTCATCCGGCGTCCCCTTCTTGTCTCTTTCCGTGATCGGGTGTTAAACATTCTCAGAATGGACCGGGGTTTGCCAAGCGGCCTTGGTACACCACCGGTAGACCGCCTGTCAAGTTTCGTGCCATTTGGAGGTCGTTTGATGCTCCAATGGTTAACCGGGTAACAGCAAAGGCCTCTTTTGTGTTGCAGCCCAACACCCCTCCAAACAGCCCAATAACCCATCCAAACCCCCTCCATGCTCTCGGTCGTTCGATCTCGATCGTGTGGGCGAAAACCGCACTCCATTTGGACACTCCTACCTCCTCCTACCTATAAATAAGTGCACCCCCGTCGAAATCTCGGGTCCAAACCCTAAAAATCTCCCCGCCGCGCCGGCCACCGCTCCCCGCCGGCGCCCTGTGGTGCCGTGCTGCCCCGCCTCCTGCGCCGGCTGCGGCCGCCGCCACCCGGCGCCCAGGCGCCCCGCGAGCTCGCCGTCGACCGCAGCTCACGCCCCGCTGCTCCCCACCGGCGTCCGCCTCGGCTTCCTCGCCGCTCGCCGGAGCCACCTCGCCGCCGTCCTCGTCGGATCTGGTCAATCGGGACCAAATCCACCAAGCCCGCCAACCAAACGTGCCGGCCCCGTCCGGATCCCTCCGCCCCGCTCCTCCTCATCCCAAGTTGACTCCTCGGAGGGTAAATTTCGACAGTCCCTGATCTGTGTAATTTTATGCCTCTGTTCATCATGCCACAACTCCTTGCATATAGCTCTGTTTTGCATGCATGATATATCGAAATGTTCATTGTGAGATGCTATTCATTTCATTACATTGTGCAATGCTTGTTTGAGTTCATTTTGATGCCCTAATCATCGTTGCAAGAGTGCTATATGATGTTAACTGCTGTCTGTTAACAGAACTTGGTGATTTGTCTTCTTCATTGCATTTTTTGTGTGCATCCTATGAGCATGAGCTCTACATGTGTTTTGTACTAAATCATGTCATCTTTACAGTGTTGCAATACATGTATTTGTGTGAGTATTGTAGTGAGTGCATCGAGTTCGTGAAGTAGGGTACTTGTTGTTGCTGTTTTGCTAGTCTGAATATGCTATATCATGATGCTATGTAAACTTGCTGCTACAAGTCATTCTATGCATAATCTGGAGATGTTCACTAAGGATGTTTTGTTATACATGTCATTATCTATCCATCCATGCCCCTGGTTGCATTTATAGCATGTTGTAGCTTGTTGTAATCTTGCTATCAAATTGCTAAATAATGTTGCTGTCAGTCTGTTAACTTTTAAGTTCAGTTTTTGCCATGAGCTTTGCTAGTTATCCATGAACCCTATGAACTTGCTCTTGCCATTCTTAGCTTCATAAATATGTTATCTTAATGTTGGTCACCTTGTCATGCCAATTATTTCTCTGTGATGAGTGGTACAAGCTCACCAACATGCCTACTTATCGTTGTTCCTGCCATGTCTGAATCTGTCATATCATTTGCCATGTTTGCATGGATGCTACCATGTTTTCTGTTGATCTTTGGAATTAGTTCAGTAAGGGAGTTTTGTTCTTTGTCTTTAGTATTATCATTCCATGCCTTTGTTTGCCATGTTAAGTTCTTGTAACATGTTGTTTGATAGCTCTAAACATTGCAACCTGATGTTATTTCTACCAAGTCTGTAAACTGTTATTATTTGCAATCTTGCATGACCTTTTGATCATGTTCTAGTGATTTCTGGAGTTAGCTCAGTGTTCATGTTTTTTTGTGCTTTATATGTACTTCATTCGCATGCCTTTTGTTTTGACATTGAGATGTTGTAGCATGTTGTTTTGATGCTTGCTAGATGCCTAGTTGCTGTTTTGGACAGTTTGTCCTTTAAACTTGTATAGAGTATGTGTTGAACCGTTGCTCCGTTTTGAGTGTGCCCTATATGAAACTTGCTTGACATTGCATGTAGTTTCATATTATCATGTTGCATCCTTGTTTTGAGGTGTTTGCTTGATGTTTGAATGCCTTTTGCATTAATGCCATGTTTAACTTGTTTTGCTCATATCTTCTAGGCCATAGCTCCGAACTAAATGGACTTTATATGTAACTTGACTAGAATTTCGTTTAGATCATCTTGGTGCATCTTAACTTGATGTTTAACAACTTGAACATAAGGTTTATTCAGACCTGTACCAATTTTGTAATTTGCATATGAGGACTTACCAGAATTGTTATATGTTGTTTCCGGCCTCATTTAAACTTGCTTTGATGTGTTGCTCTTGTATGCATCATCTTTTGCCATGAGTAGCATCATCTAGCTTTTTCATGCATCATGCTTGGTTGTGCATCATGTCATGTATATGTGTAGTGTGTTTACCATGTTGTGTGCTTCTTCTCGATAGTTCCTGTTTCCTTGCGATCGTGAGGATTCGTTCGTCTACGCTTGGTTTGGCTTCATCCGTTCGTCTTCTTCATGGACTCGTTCTTCTTCCTAGCGGGATTTCAGGCAAGATGACCGTCACCTTGGATCTCACTACTATCATTGCTATGCTAGTTGCTTCGTTCTATCGCTATGCTGCGCTACCTATCACTTGTTCTCCAAGCCTCCCAAATTGCCATGTCAGCCTCTAACCTTTTCACCCTTCCTAGCAAACCGTTGTTTGGCTATGTTCCCGCTTTTGCTCAGCCCCTCTTATAGCGTTGCTAGTTGCAGGTGAAGTTGAAGATTGCTCCATGGTGGATAGGATTATGTTGGGATATCACAATATCTCTTATATTATTAATGCATCTATATACTTGGTAAAGGTTGGAAGGCTCGGCCTTATGCCTGGTGTTTTGTTACACTCTTGCCGCCCTAGTTTCCGTCATATCGGTATTATGTTCCCGGATTTTGCGTCCCTAATGCGGTTGGGTGATTTATGGGACCCCCTTGACAGTTCGCCTTGAATAAAACTCCTCCAGCAAGGCCCAACATTGGTTTTACCATTTGCCTACCACCTATACCTTTCCCTTGGGAGTAATTAACCCGAGGGTCATCTTTATTTTAGCCCCCCCCCCAGGCCAATGCTTGTCTAAATGTTGGTCCAAACTAGAGCACCGTGCGGGACCATCCCTTGGCAGCTTGGGTTACATTGGTACCTGTACGCTTAGCTTATCTGGTGTGTCATGAGAACAAGATACGTGCGACTCCTATCGGGATTGTCGACACATCGGGCGGTCTTGCTGGTCTCGTTTTACCATTGTCAAAATGTCTTGTAAACCAGGATTCCGAGACTGATCGGGTCTTCCTGGGAGAAGGAATATCCTTCATTGACCGTGAGAGCTTGTGATGGGCTAAGTTGGGACACCCCTGCAGGGAATAATCTTTCGAGAGCCGTGCCCGCGGTTATGTGGCAGATGGGAATTTGTTAATGTACGGTTGTAGATAACTTGACACCAGATTCGAATTAAAACGCATCAACCGTGTGTGTAGCCGTGATGGTCTCTTTTCGGCGGAGTCCGGGAAGTGAACACGGTTCTGGGTTATGTTTGACGTAAGTAGGAGTTCAGGATCACCTCTTGATCATTGCTAGCTTCACGACCGTTCCGTTTGCTCTCTTCTCACTCTTATTTGCGTATGTTAGCCACCATATCATGCTTAGTCGCTGCTGCAACCTCACCACTTTACCCCTTCCTTTCCCATTAAGCTTTGCTAGTCTTGATACCCATGGTAATGGGATTGCTGAGTCCTCGTGGCTCACAGATTACTTTAACAACAGTTGTAGGTACAGGTTATGCAATGATCATGACGCGAGAGCGAAGTTTGCTTGTTTTGGAGTTCTTCTTCTGCTTATTCTTCGATCAGGGGATAGGTTCCAGGTCGGCAGCCTGGGCTAGCAGGGTGGATGTCGTTTGAGTTTCTGTTTGTGTTTCATCCGTAGTCGATGTTGCTCTTATGTATGATGATGTTGTATTCGTGTGGCATTGTATGCCTCTTGTATGTATCCCCATCTATTATGTAATGTTGATGTAATGATATCCACCTTGCAAAAGCGTATCAATATGCGGTTCTATCCTTGGTGGGACCTTCGAGTCTCTTTAGGATAGTATCGCATATTGGGCGTGACAGCAACCTTCTTCTTGTAGACTCGTGTTGGGCCTCCAAGCGCAGAGTTTTGGAGGACAATAGAAAATTTCCCTCTAGTGGTTGACCTAAGGTTTATCAATCCATGGGAGGCATAGGATGAAGATGGTCTCTCTCAAACAGCCCTGCAACAAAATAACAAAGAATCTCTTGTGTCCCCAACACACCCAATACAATGGTAAATTGTATAGGTGTACTAGTTCGGCGAAGAGATGGTGATACAAGTGTAATATGGATGGTAGATATAGCAAAAGTGAGCGAAAATGGTATTGCAATGCTTGGAAACAAGGCCTAGGGTTCATACTTACACTAGTGCAAGTTCTCTCAACAATGATAACATAATTGGATCATATAACAATCCCTCAACATGCAAAGAAGAATCACTCCAAAGTTTCTATCGGAGAACATAGGACGAAAACGTGCATCAGCCCCTATGCATAGATTACCCCAATGTCACCTCGGGAATCCGTGAGTTGAGTACCAAAACATACATCAAGTGAATCAACAGAACATCCCATTGTCACCACAAATATCCCATTGGAAGACATACATTAAATGTTCTCAAATACAATACTCAATCCAACATAACTCTGGGGCTTGGTCCCTTTTTTGGGTAATATATTCAGGTGGCGGAGGGGCCCCCCTCCCCCTCCGCTGAAAATTCAAAAAAAATCCAACATAAGGAAACCTCAGAGAGAAAGACTCAATTCATCACAAGAAGGTAGAGAGGGGGAAACACCATATAATTCAACTATAGTAGCAAAGCTCGCGATACATAAATATCGTGCCAAATAAAGAACACGGGAGAGAGAGATCAAACACATAGCTACTAGTACATACTCTCATCCCCGAGGGTGAACTACTCCCTCCTCATCATGGAGAGCGCCGGGATGATGAAGATGGCCACTGGTGATGGTTTGCCACTCTGGCAGGGTGCCAAAACAGGGGCCCGATTGGTTTTTCGTGGCTACAGAGGCTTGTGGCGGAGGAACTCCCAATCTAGGTTTCTTTCTAGGGGTTTCTGGATTTATAGGAATTTTTGGCGTCGGTTTCATGTCAGGGGGTCCACGAGTTAGCGACAAGGCAGGGGGCGCTCCCTAGGGGGTGGGCGCGTCCTCCACCCTTGTCGTTGACTCTGGACTCTTCTGGCCCAACTCTTGTGCTTTGGGGGCTTCTTCTAGTCCATAAAAAATCACCGTAAATTTTCAGCTCGTTTGGACTCCGTTTGATATTCCTTTTCTGCAAAACTCAAAAACAAGGAAAAAACAGAAACTGACACTAGGATCTAGGTTAATAGGTTAGTCCCAAAAATAATATAAAATAGCATATAAATGCATATAATACATCCAAAACATATACTATAATAGCATGGAACAATAAAAAATTATAGATACATTGGAGATGTACCAAGTTCCGCAACCTCACACAGTGCAACAAGACTGTGGATGCTTACCAAGGAGAGTTCCTTGACTTGTCCCACTATGCTGAAGAAGATATTGCTAATGATGCTCGCAGACAGGAAAAGTTCCATGAAGGACTTCATCCTGATATCAAGCTCGTGCTCCTTGTTCAAGACTTCGCTAACTTCGCCACCTTGGTGAGCAAGGCCATTCAGGTTGAGACTGGTCTGTAGGAATACCAGGGAGCCCTCATGTGCAACCATGATGTTGGATCATCTTCGGGCCTTTCATCAGAAAAGCGTCGGATATGTATCCCCCACAGCATGTATCACCCAGCTGCCCCTGCACCAAGGCCATCCTATGTTGCGCCTCGTCTGCCTCCTCCACCACCTAGGCAGTTGAGGCATCAAGTTGCATGATAACCCACAAGTGTAGGGGATCGCAACAGCTTTCGAGGGTGAAGTACAACCCAAATTTACTGATTCGACACAAGGGGAGCCAAAGAATATTCTTGAGTATTAGCACTTGAGTTGTCAATTCAACCACACCTGGATAACTTAGTATCTGCATCAAAGTGTTTCGTAGCAAAAGCGGTATGATAGTAATGCTAACAGTAGCAACAGAAAAGGTAAATGTTTTTGGGTTTTTGTAGTAGTTGTAACAATAGCAACGGAAAAGTAAATAAGCGAAGAACAATATGTGAAAAGCTCGTAGGCAATGGATCAGTGATGGATAATTATGCCGGATGCGATTCCTCATGCAATAGTTAGAACATAGGGTGATATAGAACTAGCTCCAATTCATCAATGTAATGTAGGCATGTATTCCGTAAATAGTCATACGTGCTTATGGAAAAGAACTTGCATGACATCTTTTGTCCTAACCTCCCGTTGCAGCGGGGTCCTTACGAAAACAAAGGGATATTAATGCCTCCTTTTAATAGAGAACCGGACCAAAGCATTAACACATAGTGAATACATGAACTCCTCAAACTACGTCATCACCGAGAAGTATCCCGATTATTGTCACTTCAGGGTTGTCAGATCATAATACATAATAGGTGACTATAGACTCGCAAGATAGGATCAAGAACACACATATATTCATGAAAACATAATAGGTTCAGATCTGAAATCATGGCACTCGGGCCCTAGTGACAAGCATTAAGCATAGCAAAGTCATAGCAACATCAATCTCAGAACATAGTGGATACTAGGGATCAAACCCTAACAAAACTAACTTGATTACATGGTAAATCTCATCCAACCCATCACCGTCCAGCAAGCCTACGATGGAATTACTCACGCGCGGCGGTGAGCATCATGAAATTGGTGATGGAGTATGGTTGATGATGACGACGGCGACGAATCCCCCTCTCCGGAGCCCCAAACGGACTCCAGATCAGCCCTCCCGAGAGAGATTAGGGCTTGGCGGCAGCTCCGTGTCGTGAAACACGATAAAACTTTCTCCTTGATTTTTTTCTCCGCGAGACGGTATATATGGAGTTGGATTTGAGGTCGGAGGAGATCCAGGGGGCCCACGAGATAGGAGGGCGCGCCCTAGTGGGGGTGGCGCCCCCTGTCTCGTGGACAGTCCGTGGGCCCCCTGGCCTTGATTCTTTCGCCAAAAATTCTTATTAATTCTGAAAAGTGCCTCCGTGGATTTCCATGACATTCCGAGAACTTTTATTTTCTACACATAAAACAACATCATGGCAGTTCTGCTGAAAACGATGTCAATCCAGGTTAGTTTCATTCAAGTCATGCAAGTTAGAGTCCAAAACAAGGGCAAAAGTGTTTGGAAAAGTAGATACGTTGGAGACGTATCAACTCCCCCAAGCTTAAACCTTTGCTTGTCCTCAAGCAATTCGGTTGATAAATTAAAAGTGATAAAGAAAAACTTTTACAAACTCTGTTTGCTCTTGTTGTTGTAAACATGAAAAGCCAGCATTCAAGTTTCAGCAAATATTATGAACTAACCATACTCACAATAACACATAGGTCTCATGATTACTCATATCAATAGCATAATCAGCTAGCGAGTCATAATAGTAAAACTCGGATGACAACACTTTCTCAAAATAATCACAACATGATATAACAAAATGGTATCTCGCTAGCCTTTTCCGCAGAACATAAATGCAGAGCACCTTTAAAGATCAGGGACTGACTTAACATTGTAATTCATGGTAAAAGAGATCCAGTCAAGTCATACCCAATATAAACCAATAATAATGAATGCAAATGATAGTGTGCTCTCCAGCAGGTGCTTTTAATAAGAAGGATGATGACTCAACATAAAAACTAAATAGATAGGCCCTTCGCAGAGGGAAGCAGGGATTTGTAGAGGTGCCAGAGCTCGATTTTAAAATAGAGATTGAATAACATTTTGAGCGGCATACTTTCGCTGTCAATGCAACAACTATGAGATGGCTGTATCTTCCATACTACATGCATTATAGGCAGTTCCCAAACAGAATGGTAAAGGTTTATACCCCCCCAACCACCAACAAGCATCAATCCATGGCTTGCTCGAAACAATGAGTGCCTCCAACATACAATAGCCCTGGGGGAGTTTTGTTTAATTATTTTGATTTGTTTTGATCTTTTTGGATCATGGGACTGGGCATCCCGGTTACCGGCCCTTTCTCGTGAATGAGGAGCAGAGTCCACTGCTCTTGAGAATAACCCACCTAGCATGGAAGATATAGGCAGCCCTAGTTGTAACATGAGCTGCTCGAGCATACAAAACAGAATTTCGTTTGAAGGTTTGGAGTTTGGCACATACAAATTTACTTGGAACGGCAGGTGAATACCGCATATAGGAAGGTATGGTGGATTCATATGGAACAACTTTGGGGTTTAAGGAGTTTGGATGCACAAGCAGTATTCCCCGCTTAGTATAGGTGAAGGCTAGCAAAAGACAGGGAAGTGACCAACTGAGAGAGCGACAACAGTCGTAAGAATGCATTAAAATTAATTCACACCGAATACAAGCATGAGTAGTATATAATCCACCATGAACATAAATATCATGAAGGCTATGTTGATTTGATTCAACTACATGCGTGAACATGTGCCAAGTCGAGTCACTTAATACATTCAAAGGAGGATACCATCCCATCATACCGCATCATAATCATTCTAATAGCATGTTGGCGCAAAAGGTAAACCATTATAACTCATAGCTAATCAAGCATGGCACAAGCAACTATAATCTCTAAATGTCATTGCAAATATGTTTACTTCATAATAGCTGACTCAGGAACGAGGAATCATCATATTTACAAAAACAAGAGAGGTCGAGTTCATACCAGCTTTTCTCATCCCAATAAGTCCATCATATATCGTCATTATTGCCTTTCACTCACACGACCGAACGATGTGTATAATAATAAGAGTGCACATGCATTGGACTAAGCTGGAATCTGCAAGCATTCAACTCAAGAGAGAAGACAAGTAATATGGGCTCTAAATATAAATAATCAATCATGCATATAAGAGCCACTAAGCATTTTCAATATGGTCTTCTCGACCCCCAAAAGAAAGAAAAGAAAAGAAAACTATTTACACGGGAAAGCTCCCAACAAGTAAAAGAAGAACGAGAAGTCTTTTGGGGTTTTCATTTTAATTCCTACTACAAGCAAGGGAATTAAACTAACTAATTTTTTGTTTTTTCTTAAGGTTTAACAAACACACAAGAAGAAGGCTAGAAAAATAAGTTTAATCTAACATGGATAATACAATGAAAGAGTATGAGTACCGACGACTAGTGTGTGAACATTAATGTAAAGTCGGTGAGAAATACGTACTCCCCCAAGCTTAGGCTTTTGGCCTAAGTTGGTCTAATACCAAGGACCGCCGCTACTCTCCCCGGTGTAGTGGGAGGTGTAATCAGGATACCACTTGCTGGTCATCTCCGGATCCCACTGGACAGATGATGCACGATAAGGGTCCAGCTCAGGTTCCGGTTCAGGTTCAGTCTCTGGAGTGAAAGCTTGTGGTCGATGATTGTTCACCGCTTCCGGGGTGACGAGAAAATTTTCTGCAAGCAAATCGAACAACAGAGGCACAGGCAAAATAATAATCTCAATGTGTTTCTTATTAAATCTAAGTTTATACAAGAGCATCTTTTCTTTGTTGTCAACGATAAACTTGTGTGCTACCATGCTCTTGTAATCTAAAATGTGAGGAGGTAATTTTTTCTCCTCCTCCTCAAGGTGCCTAATGGGTATCTGAAAATGTTCGGCAAGACGTGCAACATAGATACCTCCAAATATTGGGCCTTTTGTACGATTCAGGGCTAGCCGTTTAGCAACGAAGGCACCCATACTAAAAGTATTGTCTCCCAGCAAAGCATGTTGAAGAATAATAATATCTGGAACGCTCAAATTTCCACTATTCCCATGACCAATCAAGCATCTACTAGCAAATATGGCAAAGTAGCGTAAAACAGGAAAGTGTGTGCTAGAGACTTTTGCCTCAAGCCCTTCTTTGGCTCTTCTACAACAATAGTTTTAACGAAGCCATCCACATCTTCATGATGGGGTTCTTCTAATTCTCCCTCATAAGGTATCCTACATACCACGCAAAAATGACGTAACGACATTTCTTTGAATTCATCATATAAATGAAATGAAACTGCAGGCGGTGACTTCTTAGGATAATAATAAAAGTTTTGCACGAAAGTATTGGTAAGTAAGAGACACTGTTCGATTCGTTCGTTCATGAAACCGGTGAGGCCTGAAATCCCGATTAAAGCATAAAAGTCTTCATGAATTCTGGCTTCCTTCAAGAAATCCTCACATGGCCATTCACATGATCGTACTTCCTCTAAGCGAGGAAGATTATACTTGGGTTTTTCCTTCCCTTTGTCTTGTTTTTCCTTAGAGCATTGGCTAGAGGAGCCTTTAAAGAACCTCCTTAACATTTTCTGAAAAATTCTGAAATTTTAGTAACTTCAAAATAAAAGTGGATAAAAATAAACAAGATTGATAGCAACTACTCCTACAAGCGCCTAGAGCCTATATCATGCATTGGAATTGCTTGGGACCTCAAAAATTTAACATGCAAGCTCAAGAACATGGTCACCTATGCAGCAAAAATTTGCAATGAATAAAGCACTAGAACAAAAACTAATTGGACCAACGGAGGAGTCACATACCAAGCAACAATCTCCCAAAGCAGTTTTGCGAATGGAGCTTTGAGCTAAGAGATCGAAAATCGCAGCAAAACGAGCTAGAACTCGGGCTTGAGCTGGATGGGGATTTTTTTGGGTAGAAGATGAAGTGTGTGGGTGCTGGCATAAGTGGAGGGGAGCCACTAGGGTCCCACGAGACAGGGGGGCGCGCCCTACAGGGGGGGCGCCCTCCTATCTCGTGGCCTGGTGCTTGGCCCTCCTGCAGTGTTTTCAGTGCCTAAAATACTCAAATATTCCAGAAAAAATCATATTAAATTTGCAGGGCATTTGGAGCACTTTTATTTTTGGACTATTTTTTTAATGCACGGATCATTCAAAAACAGACAAATAATAGTATTTTTGCTTTATTTATTCTAAATAATAGAAAGTAAAAGGAGGGTATAGAAGGTTGTGCCTTCTAGTTTCATCCATCTCGTGATCATCAAAATGAACCCGCTAACAAGGTTGATCAAGTCTTGTTAACAAACTCATTCCGAATAACACAGAACCGGAGAAATTTCGAATGACACTAAGTTACCTCAACGGGGATACGAAAATCCCCAACAATAATAATATCATACTTTTTCTTGACAGTAGGGAGAGGAAATTCAAAACCTCCAAAAGTGATAGTTGGAACTTTTTCAATAGAATTGATACTATGAACTTGAGATTGTTTTCTCGGAAAGGGTATCGTATTCTCATAACCATTAACATGAAAAGTGACATTGCCTTTGTTGCAATCAATAACAGCCCCTGCAGTATTAAGAAAAGATCTACCAAGGATAATAGACATACTATCGTCCTCGGGAATATCAAGAATAACAAAGTCCGTTAAGATAGTAACATTTGCAACCACAACAGGCACATCCTCACAGATACCGACAGGTATAGCAGTTGATTTATCAGCCATTTGCAAAGATATTTTAGTAGGTGTCAACTTATTCAATTCAAGTCTATGATATAAAGAGAGAGGCATAACACTAACACCGGCTCCAAGATCACATAAAGCAGTTCTAACATAATTTCTTTTAATGGAGCATGGTATAGTTGGAACACCCGGATCTCCAAGTTTCTTTGGTATTCCACCCTTAAAAGTGTAATTAGCAAGCATGGTGGAAATTTTAGCTTCCGGTATCTTTCTTTTATTTGTGATGATATCCTTCATATATTTAGCATAAGGATTTACTTTAAGCATATCAGTTAAGCGCATACGTAAGAAAATAGGTCTAATCATTTCAGCAAAGCGCTCAAAATCCTCATCATCCTTTGACTTGGATGGTTTAGGAGGAAAGGGCATGGGTTTCTGAACCCATGGTTCTCTTTCTTTACCATGCTTCCTAGCAACAAAATCTCTCTTATCATAATGTTGATTCTTTGATTGTGGGTTATCAAGATCAACAACAGGTTCAATATCTACATCATTGTCTTTGCTAGGTTGAGCATCAACATGAAAATTATCATTAACATTATCACTAGGTTCATGTTCATCACCTGATTGCGTTTCAGCATCAGAAATAGAAATATCATTGGGATTCTCAGGTGTGTCTACAGTAGGTTCATTATAAGCATGCAAGATTCTATCGTCTTTCTTTTTCTTATTCTTAGAAGAATTAGGTGCCTCTAAATTATTTCTCTGAGAATCTTGCTCGATTCTCTTAGGGTGCCCTTCAGGATACAAAGGTTCCCGAGTCATTCTACCAGTTCTAGTAGCCACTCTAACAGCAAAGTCATTTTTATTATTCAATTCATCAAGCAAATCATTTGAGCTTTGAGTACTTTATCAGCCTGAGTAGCAACCATTGAAGCATATTTGCTAACGCGGTGAAGTTCATCTTTAACTCTAGCCAGATTATCACCTATGCGTCCTATCTCGAAGGCATTATTTTTTTACTCTCTACCAACATAAGCATTAAAACTTTCTTGTCTAGCCATAAAGTCATCAAATTCATCTAAGCATGGGCTATGAAATTTAGTAGAGGGTATTCCAACTTTATTGTATCTATAGAGAGAATTTACCTTCACTACCTGTGTCGGGTTATCAAGACAATGTAGTTCTTCAGGCGGTATATTCAGACCATTTATTTCTTCAATAGGAGGTAAATTCTTAACATCTTCAGCTTTGATACCTTTTTCTTTCATTGATTTCTTTTCCTCTTGCATATCTTCAGGACTGAGAAATAAAACACCTCTCTTCTTCGGAGTGGGTTTAGGAATAGGCTCAGGAGTTGGCTCAATTGGTTCAGGAATTACTTCAGGAACTGGCTCGGGAAGAGTCCAATTATTTTCATTAGTCAACATATTATTCAATAGTATTTTAGCTTCATTGACTATTCTTTCCCTGAAAACACAACCAGCAGAACTATCCAAGTAGTCTTTGGAAGCATCGGTTAGTCCATTATAAAAGATATCAAGTATTTCATTTTTCTTAAGAGGATGATCAGGCAAAGCATTAAGTAACCGGAGAAGCCTCCCCCAAGCTTGTGGGAGACTCTCTTCTTTGATTTGCACAAAATTATATATTTCCCGCAAGGCAGCTTGTTTCTTATGAGCAGGAAGATATTTAGCAGAGAAGTAATAACTCATATCCTGGGGACTACGCACACAACCAGGAGCAAGAGAATTATACCAAGTCTTAGCATCTCCCTTTAATGAGAACGGAAATATCTTAAGGATATATAAATAGCGAGACTTCTCATCATGAGTAAATAGGGTGGCTATATCATTCAACTTGGTAAGATGTGCCACAACAGTTTCAGATTCAAGGCCATAAAAAGGATCAGATTCAACTAAAGTAATAATATCAGGATCAACAGAGAATTCATAATCCTTATCAGTAACACAGATAGGTGAAGTAGCAAAAGCAGGACCGGGTTTCATTCTAGCATTAAGAGACTGTTGCTTCCATTTAGCTAATAATTTCTTAAGATCATTTCTATCATTGCAAGCAAGAATTTCCATAGCAGCTTTTTCATTCGTAACATAACCCTTAGGAACAATAGGTAAAACATAATCATTGGGGGGGAGGGGCCTTCAACATGACTATCATCAGTAATAGGATCTTCAGTAATTTCATTCCCCCTAAATCTAGCAAGTTGTTCATCAAGAAATTCATCTAATGGCAAAGTAGTATCACGCACAGAAGTAGTTTCATCATGCATAGCAGAAGTGGCATCATCAATAACATGCGACATATCATAATTCGTAGCAGTAGTAGGTTTAGGTGTCGCAAGCTTACTAATAACGGAAGGAGAATCTAGTGCAAGGCTAGATGGCAGTTCCTTACCTCCCCTCGTAGTTGAGGGCAAAATAGTAGTTTGATCGTCTTTCAAGTTCTTCATAGTGATCAATAGATATAAATCCCAAGTGACTCAAAGAATAGAGCTATGCTCCCCGGCAATGGCGCCAGAAATTAGTCTTGATAACCCACAAGTGTAGGGGATCGCAACAGCTTTCGAGGGTGAAGTACAACCCAAATTTATTGATTTGACACAAGGGGAGCCAAAGAATATTCTTGAGTATTAGCAGTTGAGTTGTCAATTCAACCACACCTGGATAACTTAGTATCTGCAGCAAAGTGTTTAGTAGCAAAAGTGGTATGATAGTAATGGTAACAGTAGCAACAGAAAAGGTAAATGTTTTTGGGTTTTTGTAGTAGTTGTAACAGTAGCAACGGAAAAGTAAATAAGCGAACAACAATATGTGAAAAGCTCGTAGGCAATGGATCAGTGATGGATAATTATGCCGGATGCGATTCCTCATGCAATAGTTATAACATAGGGTGATATAGAACTAGCTGCAATTCATCAATGTAATGTAGGCATGTATTTCATAAATAGTCATACGTGCTATGGAAAAGAACTTGCATGACATCTTTTGTCCTACCCTCCCGTTGCAACGGGGTCCTTACGGAAACTAAGGGATATTAAGGCCTCCTTTTAATAGAGAACCGGACCAAAGCATTAACACATAGTGAATACATGAACTCCTCAAACTATGGTCATCACCGAGAAGTATCTCGATTATTGTCACTTCGGGGTTGTCGGATTATAACACATAATGGGTGACTATAGACTTGCAAGATAGGATCAAGTACACACATATATTCATGAAAACATAATAGGTTCAGATCTGAAATCATGGCACTTGGGCCCTAGTGACAAGCATTAAGCATAGCAAAGTCATAGCAACATCAATCTCAGAACATAGTGGATACTAGGGATCAAACCCTAACAAAACTAACTTGATTACATGGTAAATCTCATCCAACACATCACCGTCCAGCAAGCCTACGATGGAATTACTCATGCACGGCGGTGAGCATCATGAAATTGGTGATGGAGGATGGTTGATGATGACGACGGCGACGAATCCCCCTCTCCAGAGCCCTGAACGGACTCTAGATCAGCCCTCCCGAGAGAGATTAGGGCTTGGCGGCGGCTCCGTGTCGTGAAACGCGATGAAACTTTCTCCTTGATTTTTTTCTCCCTGAGACGGTATATATGGAGTTGGAGTTGAGGTCGGAGGAGATCCAGGGGGCCCACGAGATAGGAGGGCATGCCCTAGGGGGGGCGCCCCCCTGTCTCGTGGACAGCCCTTGGGCCCCCTGGCCTTGATTATTTCACCAAAAAATCTTATTAATTCTGAAAAGTGCCTCCGTCGATTTCCATGACATTCCGAGAACTTCTCTTTTCTACACATAAAACAACATCATGGCAGTTCTGCTGAAAACAGGGTCAGTTCGGGTTAGTTTCATTCAAATCATGCAAGTTAGAGTCCAAAACAAGGGCAAAAGTGTTTGGAAAAGTAGATACGTTGGAGACGTATCATTGCACCACCCCAAGCTCCTGCTCCCCGTCCCAATGACGGGTTGTGCTTCAAGTGTGGTCATCCAGGTCACTATGCCAGGGAATGCTATCAGAATAGGAACCAGCTTGCATTTCCTTCAATTGGTTGTGCTAACAACTAGCCCCGCAACAACAATACCAGACCTTTATATGGTCCTGGTCAGGCTAACCAATTGATCTAAATGAAGATTAAGACCGGCCTGCTACTGTGATGGGTACTCTTCTTGTTAATTCAATACCAGCTTCTGTTTTATTCGATTAAGCATCACATTCTTTCATATTTGAAGATTTTGCATTCATGCGTGGCAGTAAATACAAAGAGATGAACACTTGTAGGATCGAAAGTAGGTCTAAGGGGGTGATTAGACTACTTGACCAAATAAAATCTAAGCTTTTCCCAATTTTAATTAATGGCAGATTTTAGCAACTAGCACAAGTCAAGCAATCAACCTACACATGTAATTCTAAGAATGTAGCAGCGGAAAGTAAAACATTGCATATGAAGGTAAAGGGAAGGGTTTGGAGAAGGCAAACACAATGTAGAGACAGAGATTTTTGGCGTGTATCCGATAGGTGGTGCTATCGTACATCCACGCTGATGGAGACTTCAACCCATGAAGGGTAACGGTTGCGCGAGTCCACGGAGGGCTCCACCCATGAAGGGTCCCCAAGAAGCAACCTTGTTTATCCCACCATGGCTATTGCCCATGAAGGACTTGCCTCACTCGGGTAGATCTTCATGAAGTAGGCGATCTCCTTGCCCTTTCAAACTTCTTGGTTCAACTCCACAATCTTGTCAGAGCTCCCAAGCAACACCTAACCAATCTAGGAGACACCACTCTCCAAAAGGTAATAGATGGTGTGTTGATGATGAACTAATTGCTCTTGTGCTTCAAATGATAGTCTCCCCAACACTCAACTCTCTCTCACAGATTTGGCTATGGTGGAAAGATGATTTGAGTGGAAAGCAACTTGGGGAAGGCTAGAGATCAAGATTCTTGTGGTAGGTTTGGAATGTATTGGTCTCAACACATGAGTAGGTGGTTCTCTCTCAGAAAATGAGTAGTGGAAGTGTAGGCACATTCTGATGGCTCTCTCTCAAATGGAGAAGGGGGTGGAGGGGTATATATAGCCTTCACACAAAATCCAACCGTTACACACATTTGACCCAACTCGGTCAGACCGAATAGAAGAACTCGGTGAGACCGATTTAGTTCAAAATGTGAATGTTGGGAATGTTGGTGGGACCGACTGGAACAAATCGGTGTGACCGATGTGCTAGGGCTAGGGCAAAACCTCATCTCGGTGAAGCCGATTGCTTGAACTCGGTGAGACCGATTTTAGCAAAGAGAAAATAGAGAGTTGGTCAAGCAAACTCCGTGGGAACGATCACTCATTTCGGTGAGACTGAAATGTTACAAAGGGAAATAGAGAGTTTGCAGGGCCATCTCGGTGAGATCGAGATCCGTATCGGTGTGACCATATTCTCTAGGGTTTCTGGCAGTGGTTATGTCAACTAAACTCGGTGGTACCGGATGGATCATTTTGGCCTCTGAGGTTTTGGAAAAATGTGGAAGTGAGAAAGTGGTTGAGGGTTTTGGAGCAATACCACTAAGCACTTTGAGCAAGTAGACCATTAAGCAACACCTCATCCCCTTTTAATAGTATTGGCTTTCCTATGGACTCAATGTGATCTTGGATCACTAAAATAGAAATGAAGAGTCTTGAGCTTTTGCGAGTCTTTATCCTTAGAGTTTTGAAGGGTCCACATCTCTAGTCCATGCCATGCCAATCATTGAACTTTCTAAATATTTAACTTGAATGGATATTAGTTCAATGAGCTATATGTTGTTATGAATGGCCAAAACCATCCGGCGATTAGTTGCACTTTCAATCTCCCCCTTTTTGGTAATTGATGACAACATATAGGTCAAAGCTTGGACAAATGATAATATGAGTGAAATGAGAAGGGCCTGGTACATAGTCACTTTGAAAAGTATGTGATAAGCAAGAGCTCTCCCTAAATTTGTGCACTATTTAAAATTTGCTTTTGAATGCAAATGCACAATCGATTAGGATCATACTCTTCCATGTCACATACATCTTGGTGGAGCGCTCAAAATGATAAAAGTTAGATAACATGCACTCATCACCAAGGGAAGAAGTGATTGATCATACACAAATATCATGGATATAGTCATGCAAGCACCCATTAAGGCAAAGTATGATCAAACACATGATCACAAGAGTATCTCACGAGCATAACAAACATAGTAGCATAGGAAACAAACGAGCAAATGATCAAAGTAGTAAGAGAGGCAAATAAAAGCAAAACACACACACACTCTCTCTCTCTCGGGGCCTAATGATCTATACACTTTCTCCCCCTTTGGCAACAAGTTACCAAAAAGTTCGAAAACGTATAGTGCTATGCGATACTCTAGGCATGACCTCCGGGAGCTCCTGAAGAGGTCTTCTGGCTTGTTGCTCCGGTGTGCGTAGATGGCGTGGAGAGGAGGGCATCTACAAAAGCTTTAGCAAAGATCTGTGGAGCTCAAGGGGTTGATACTGGAGGTGCAATCATGGCAGTTGCTGCAGGTGCTAGGGTAGTAGTCCTGGAATCTCTGATAATTGGCACTACAGGTGACCTTTGTTCCCTTGACACTTTCCGGAAAGTATCAGTGGTTAGTCTGTCATCCCTGTCCTTAGCTTCTTCCTGGAGCTTCTCCATAGTGGTTTGTATGTCTGTGACCTTCACATCTAGATCATGAAATTTAGTCTCAATGATCCTCTCAAGACTCTCTTGATTTTGAGTAAGGGTGGCCAAGCCCTTCTCAATTCTCATTGTAGCCTCAAGCAGATAACTAAGTTGATCTTGCTTGGTCTTGAGCATCACTGTAGAAGCATCTGATGCACTTGCTGCCTTTGCTTCTTTTGTAGCCTTTGCTCTCTCTCTCTCTCTCTCTCTCTCTCTCTTCTCCTGGGCTTCTGCATAAGTAGGATGGGATGCATCCATGACAACCTCGTTGTCCTCAAAATATGGCCTCAAAGGAAGATGCTATTTATCAAGAAGATATGTACCAGTTCTCATCTTGGAATTGATCAACATTTGAATGTGAGGGGCGTATCCACAAGATCTTTTCTGATCAGCAGATGTTCTCTTCACAGTCTCAACAATCAAACTCATCACCTTGAACTTCTGAGGTACATCGAACATGTGGAGCAAGTTGATTGAGTGACCACGGATCGTCCGATGATCTCCTGACTTGGGAAAAAGAGTGTGCCTCAATATAGTGTTGATAGTGTTCAAGCCTGACAACATATAGTAGATGGATCCAAACTTGTGTGTCTCGAGGGCATCATCAGGAATTTCCTTTACATGCGAGCCATGGAGTTGTGGTCCTTCCTAGGCTTGGCATATACATCAGTGTCATTCTCCTCTTCCTTTGGGGGCATTGATCAACTTGGCCCATTTTGAGATTGTTGATTGGTACCTTGTACCTTCAGTCATCCAGACAATCTTTCAATCTGGGTAGAAGTGAGCAATGGGATAGAATTGCATGATCATCTCATCGTTCCACCTAGTCAACTTCTGACCAACAAACTTGTCAACTTCATTCATTCTAAAGTTCTCATGCACACCTGGGAAATAGTCCTCATTATCATCAATGTATTTCCAGTTAACCCATCTCATGTCACAAACTATGGGCTTCTTGTCCAACAAGACTGTCTCATAGAAATCCTGTTGTTCCTTTGTGTGTAGTCCACAATAGTTCTCCTTCTTGTAGCATAGGGATCAGTCTGTCTCCAAAGTCTCAGACTTGCATCCTTTCTCACTTTCATATTTTCTGCCACAGGATGATCATCACTATGATCTAAAATCTTAGGCTTCAGCTTTCTAAGAACTAGTGGCTCATCATCTTGTTTAGTTTCAGGCACTAGGGCCTTGTTCTTCTTAGCAACAGGGATGTTTCTTGTTGATCTCTTTGGTGCAGTTGTCTTGGGGGCTTGAGCTTGAGCTAAAGGCTTGGGGCAAACTTGGGCTTAGATGGAGTAGCCATAGTCCTTATGGCATCCCCCATAAGCTTTTGAGTCTTTGGTCGAGGTGCAACTGGCTCTTCCTCCTCCTCTTCTTCATTAGAATCTCTCATCATAGAGGGTTTGCCAATGACTCTGGCAATAGTATTTCTAAATCTCTCCTTTCTCTTCTTTCCTCCAGCAGGCTCTTCCTCTCTTGGTTCAAGAGTGAAATCCATGGTTTCTTGAGTCGAGGCTCTGGCTTTGGACATTGGAACTCTCTTAGCAGGAGCCTTCTTCTTCATTCCAGGCGTTGTTGCAGTAGCACAACATACTCTTTCTTGAGCACTTTCTTGGAGGTCACTTCGTCCTCAATGACAAAGTCCTCATCCTCAGACTCGGATGTTCTCTTCTTCTTTGTCCTAGTTGCTGCTTTAGACAAGTTGCTGGGAGTGCTTCTGCTCCCCTCATCATAACTTCTTGAGGGACTAGTGCCCTCACTGAGGTTGACTTGCTCTCCAAACTTGTTCTGGCTATCACTTCCCTCTGACATTGCTAAAACTGACCCTGTGAATAGTTGGGTATAGATAGAGAGGATGAGCATCACAAAGTGCAACTTGTTTAGCAAAACATATCAAGAAAAAACTTAATTTTAGTTTTCTGCAGAAAGCATTTCAGAGCTACCGATTTGACAAACTCGGTGACATCAAAGCACTAACAGAGTCTAAACACACAGTTTGGTGACTCTGAGATGCTAGGGTTTCACAAAGAAAGTGATTTCGGTCGCATCAATTAGTACACTTCGGTCAGACCGAGTTGTACTTGTGCAATGGCCAGGGCCAATCAGTGTGACCGATATCCTTAGATCAGTCGGTCTGAGATGAGTTCGGCGGAAACCTAACCCTAAGTATTTTGCATCAAATCTATCTTTAGGAATTATTTTGGTGGATAGCTTGATCTCATACGTGGGGGGAACAATGGCAATGAACTTTGTGGAAGAATCGGAATTAGAGAAATCACAAAGTGTCAAGTCCGTACCCTAACTTGGTGGCGGACTTGCTACGGCGGCAATGATGGTGAGAATCTCGTTGACGGCGGCGAAGACCAGTGGCAGGGGGTCACTAGCGACGACGACGATGATCCGGAGACCAAGGGGGTGGCATAGCTGGGAGGCACGGTCGAGTGTTTGGAGGAGTTCCCAAAATTTCTACTTGTGGTATATATACCAAGTCACTGTCGGTGTCACCAAGTGGACCATCGGTGGCATCGACATGCAAAACTGCTAGCAGTTGCTGCAACTCGGTGTGACCGAATTGTTCAAATCAGTTGGACCGAGATTGAAAACCTAGATCAACTTAATGCATTCAGTGAGACCGAGTGGGAGTGCGTTGGTCAGACCTAAATGCATTAAGAGGTTTTGGAAGTTAAGCCCTTGACGGATCGGTGGCTCCGAGTGCACCTCACCTGGAGGGTCCAAATTCGACTTGTTCAAACTTTGTGATGTAGCATGAATAGAGTTTGAGACGAGAAAAGCATAGATAGCTAGAGGGAGTACTTAGGCCTTCTTTTCCATCCATTTGGAGAAAAGAAAAACCAAATAATCAAAGCAACAAATGGATGTCCTCGAATGGACAAAATTATGCAACCAACATGCTCACACAATAAGATGGCAAATAAAACATGTGGCAAGCATGCACAAACACTCTAGCATCTATCAAGCAATTAGCGATGACTATGTCATCTATATATGAGTATATTGACTTAGGAGTCAAATGAGAACATTTGATCATAGGTCATACTCATCGTTTAAGCTCAAGTGATGTTACCACTTTTACATAATGCATTGATATGTTCACACCACTAGAGCTACTTTGACTCAATTCTTAGAGTTAAGCTCCCCCTAGATGTGAGATCCCCCTATTGAGGGATGAACTAACCTTGGGTTTTGTCGATGATGACTTCATGTAGGTCTTGAAGATGTGGATGCTCAATGTTGATGTAGATCATTTGCAGCAATCCATTGGGGTGAGTTACACTTTCAATACCTACATGGGTTAGTCCCACAAGGAACACACAAGGATATCCATAGACATAGAGTGAAACACACATAGGATTATGTCCATGAAAGAATTAGGTTACCTTGTCCCTTGTATTACCAACAAGAGGGTTTGTGACTCCATGAACTAGTGCAAGATATGGAAATTGATTGCATTTGTCCTTGCCAAAATGAATGTTAGTGAAGTATGTTGGCGGAGTCACCCTCAAGAACACTCTAGTTCTTTTCTTTGGGATCCACATCAACTTGATGGGAATCCTTGGAGTTGTAGTCGTACTTTATGAAGTGGAACTTGATGTACTCTTGGGAACCCACTTGACCATGGCCTTAGGAGCTTCTTCAAATGAATCAATCTCTTCTTGAAGCTTGTCCTTGCCATTTAGCTTGTGGTCTTGTGGTGGAAGATCATCTTGAGCTTGTGTTCCCTTGAAAGAAGTGGGGCCATACTCCTCTTGTTGAGGAACAAACATCGTCTTGGGCTATTGATCTTCTTCCCACTCAACTCCATTGGCATTGAACTTTTGTTTAAAACCGACACCTTGATTCTTCCGGTGCCTTCCTTGCTTGCGTACAATTTCCTCAAATTGCTTACTTCCGGCAAGACTCTTGTAAACATCTTTCTCTATAATTCCCTTCAATAAGCTATTTTCTTGCTCAAGTATATCTTGTCTAAGAGAATCATTAGTGGAATCAAGAGAACTGCTAGAAGCAACAATATTTAGCATGATTATTGTTACTACTAGAAGAAGAATCTTTCTTGTTCTTATTGCTAGATTTTACTTGTGGCATATAAGTAGACAAGGGTAAATGCTGGGCAATGTAATAAGAGCTTTTCTTTCGAAGATCATTAGTGATTGCTTTTAAGAACCCATGCTCTTTGTTCCAATTTTAGCTTCTTGGAGCGTAGCCTCTCATGAGTCTTTAAAAGATCTCGATGATCCTCTAAAGCATTTTCATGAGCTAACTTAAGAGTCTTTAGTTCTTTAGTTAGACATTCAATCTCCTTCTTATCATTGTCATACGTTTCATCTTGATTAGCATGATTAATAGCAATTTCATCATAGTTTTCATCACTAGTGTTGTCAACAAGTAAATCATCATCACCTAGCAAATCATCTTCATCATTATTGAAATCAACATACTCGGGGTGTGATACCTTAGGGCCTTTAGCCATGAAGCATCTTCCAATTTCTTTATTTGGTGAGTCAAATATGTCGTACGAGTTGGATGACACAAGTGCAAGATCAGCAACACCTTCATCTTGAGTATATTCGGAGTTGGAACGATAACTTCTCTCGGAGTAGTTCTCGGAGTCAGAACCGGATACCCATTCACCAACATGAGCTTGATGTCTTCGTATTGTGTAGCTCTTTGATGACCTGTCCTTCCTTTTCGAATCCTTGCTTCTATGAGAGGGTCTTCGTTCATAATGATCATCTCTACTCCTTCTTTCTCTTGGTGGTGATTCGTCTCTTTCATTTCTCCTTTTAGGTGAATCTTCTCTTCTCTTGTAGGGAGCCGCACACTCATTGGAGTAGTGTCCGAGTCTTCCACAATTGTAGCAATTGCGATCACGACTAGCAGATCTTTAGTCGTTGTAGGACCTTGACTTGGAACTTCTCTCTTTGCTTCTATTCTTGTAGAATTTGTTGAAGTTCTTAACCATTAAGCTCAATTCTTCATTGAAGACTTGCTTCTCACTTGACGTTGTAGGAGCATCACTTAAAGCTTTGTAAGCACCACTTGACTTGTTGTGGAGCTCTTCCTTATCCTTGAGTGACATCTCATGAGCAACAATTCTACCAATGACTTCTGTTGGCTTGAGATCTTTGTAATTGGGCATCATTTGGATCAATGTGCACACGGTATCATATTTTCCATCGAAGGCTCTTAGGATCTTCTTGATGATGAATTTGTCAGTCATCTCTTCACTTCCTAAGCCGGCAATCTCATTTGTGATGATATCAAGCCTAGAGTACATCTCAGCGACTCCTTCACCATCCTTCATTTTGAACTTGTCTGGTTGACTTTGAAGCACATCCAATTTGGATTCCTTGACGGACTCGGTACTTTCGTGCATATCAACCAAGGTATCCCAAATTTCCTTTGCATTCTCAAGATGGCTGATTTTTTGAATTCTTCGGGGCACAATCCGTTGAAGAGAATATCGCAAGCTTGAGCACTGTATTGCAACATCTTCAACTCTTCCGCGAACGCCTCACGATCCGGCTCTCTTCCATCCTTGAAGTATTCACCTTGCAAGCCAATATGCACAATAGCCCAAACGGCAGGGTTATGACCAAGAATATGCATTTTCATCTTAAGCTTCCAACTAGCAAAATTTGTAACATCAAAGTAAGGACCTCTATGGCGGTAATTTCCCTCGCTAAACGCCATACTCTCCTAGGTTGTGAAACCAAGTCTATGATCACCAAAGCTATGGAAATCAAGGAAAATGGAGACCAAAGCTCTAATACCACTTGTAGGATTGAAAGTAGGTCTAGAGGGGGGGTGATTAGACTACTTGACCAAATAAAAATCTAAAATTTTCCCAATTTTACTTGTTGGTAGATTTTAGCAAGTAGCACAAGTCAAGTAATCAACCTACACATGCAATTCTAAGAGTGTAGCAGTGGAAAGTAAAACATTGCATATGAAGGTAAAGGGAAGGGTTTGGAGAAGGCAAAGGTAATGTAGACAAGGACATTTTTGGCGTGGCTTCGATAGGTGGTGCTATCGTACATCCACGTTGATGGAGACTTCAACCCACGAAGGTTAACGGTTGCGCGAGTCCATGAAGGGCTCCACCCATGAAGGGTCCACGAAGAAGCAACCTTGTTTATCCTACCAAGGTCATCACCCACGAAGGACTTTCCTCACTCGGGTAGATCTTCACGAAGTAGGCGATCTCCTTGCCCTTACAAACTTCTTGGTCAACTCCACAATCTTGTTGGAGGCTCCCAAGCGACACCTAACCAATCTAGGAGACACCACTCTCCAAAAGGTAATAGATGGTGTGTTGATGATGAACTGCTTGCTCTTGCACTTCAAATGATAGTCTCCCCAACACTCAACTCTCTCACATAGATTTGGCTATGGTGGAAAGATGATTTGAGTGGAAAGCAACTTGGGGAAGGCCAGAGATCAAGATTCTCGTGGTAGGACTGGAATGTCTTGGTCTCAACACATGAGTAGGTGGTTCTCTCTCAAAAAATGAGTAGTGGAAGTGTAGGCACGTTCTGATGGCTCTCTCTCAAATGGAGAAGGAGGTGGAGGGGTATATATATAGCCTCCACACAAAATCCAACCATTACACACATTTGACCCAACTCAGTCAGACTGAATAGAAGAATTTGGTGAGACCGATTTAGTTCAAAATGTGAACGTTAGGAATCTCGGTGGGACTGACTGGAACAACTCGGTGTGATCGATGTGCTAGGGCCAGGGCAAAACCTCATCTTGGTGAAGCCGATTGCTTGAACTCGGCGAGACCGATTTCAGCAAAGAGAAAACATAGAGTTGATCGAGCAAACTCGATGGGACCGTGTAGGACCTTGAGGTATGTCTAGAGGGGGTGATTAGACTACTTGACCATTTAAAAGCTATGCCTTTTCCCAAGTTTAGTCTTTGGCAGATTTTAACTATTTTAGCACAAGTCAAGCAATCTTCACACAATTCAAGCAAGCATGCAAAGAGCGTATGAGCAGCGGAAAGTAAAGCATGCAACTTGCAAGAATGTAAAGGGAAGGGTTTGGAGAATTCAAACGCAATTGGAGACACGGATGTTTTTGTCGTGGTTCCGATAGGTGGTGCTATCGTACATCCACGTTGATGGAGACTTCAACCCACGAAGGGTAACGGTTGCGCGAGTCCACAAAGGGCTCCACCCAAGAAGGGTCCACGAAGAAGCAACCTTGTCTATCCCACCATGGCCATCGCCCACGAAGGACTTGCCTCACTAGCGGTAGATCTTCACGAAGTAGGCGATCTCCTTGCCCTTACAAACTCCTTGGTTCAACTCCACAATCTTGTCAGAGGCTCCCAAGTGACACCTAGCCAATCTAGGAGACACCACTCTCCAGAAGTAACAAATGGTGCGTTGATGATGAACTCCTTGCTCTTGTGCTTCAAGTGATAGTCTCCCCAACACTCAACTCTCTCCCATAGGATTTGGATCTGGTGGAAAGAAGATTTGAGTGGAAAGCAACTTGGGGAAGGCTAGAGATCAAGATTCATATGGTAGGAATGGAATATCTTGGCCTCAACACATGAGTAGGTAGTTCTCTCTCAGAAATGGCAGGTTGGAAGTGTAGGTTTGTTTTGATAGCTCTCTCAATGAATGAAGAGGAGGTGGAGGGGTATATATAGCCTCCACACAAAATCTAACCGTTACACACAATTTACCAATCTCGGTGGGACCGAATCAAAAACCTCGGTCTGACCGATTCAGTAAACCTAGTGACCGTTAGTGATTTTGGTGGGACCGACATGCAACTCGGTAGGACCGATATGGTTAGGGTTAGGGCATAACGTAATCTCGGTGAGACCGATTACACAAACTCGGTGAGACCGATTTTGGTAATTAGCTAACCAGAGAGTTGGTCAGGTAAACTCGGTGGGACCGATTCGCTCTTTTTGGTGAGACCGAAATGTTACGAAAGGGAAACAGAGAGTTTACGTTGCAATCTCGGTGGGACCGATCGCTCACTTCGGTTAGACCGAGACATTACGAAGGGAAATAGAGAGATTACAATCCCATCTCGGTGAGATCGAGATCCCTATCGGTGATACCGATTTTCCTAGGGTTTGTGGCAGTGGCTATGACATCTGAACTCGGTGGCGCCAGATAGAAACAATCGGTGGGGCCGAGTTTGACTTTAGGTTTAGGTCATATGTGGATATGAGAAAGTAGTTGAGGGTTTTTGGAGCATATCACTAAGCACCATGGAGCAAGAAACTCATTAAGCAACACCTCATCCCTCCGTGATAGTATTGACTTTTCCTATAGACTCAATGTGATCTTGGATCACTAAAATGTAAAATGCAGAGTCTTGAGCTTTTGAGCTTGAGCCAATCCTTTTATCCTTGATATTTTGAGGGATCCACTTTCATCATCCATGCCATGCCATTCATTGAGCTTTCCTGAAATATTTGTCTTGGAATAGTATTAGCTCAATGAGCTATATGTTGTTATGAATTACCAAAACCACCTAGGGATAGTTGCACTTTCAATCTCCCCTTTTTTGGTAATTGATGACAACATATAGATCAAAGCTTTGACAAATGATAATAAGATTGAAAAACATCGTCGCTTTGAGAAGTATGTATAAGCAAGAGCTCACCCTAAATTTGTGCATAGATTTAAGATTTGCTTTGGACTGCAAATGCACAAGGGATTAGGCTCATGGGTTACTCTTCCATGTCACATACATCTTGGTGGAGCGCTCAAAATAATAAAGATTGAATACATGCACTCATCACCAAGCAAAGTGAATGATCATATAAAGATAAATGGGATAATATCATTTGACAAGCATAAGTGTAGCTTATGATCAAACACATGATCATCAATGTCTCACACAGGCAATAGCATAGTATCTCAAGCAAGCAAAAGCAAACAAAGTTCAACCAAGAAGACAAGAGAGAACAAAAGCAAACTCTCTCTCTCTCTCTCGAAGCCTATGATCTATACATTTTCTCCCCCTTTGGCAACAAGTTACCAAAAAGTTCATAGAAAATGCATAGTACTATTTTGTCTCTTAGGCTTGGTCTTCAGTTGGTGGTGTAGAGATGACTCCTTGGACGAAGACTTCAGTTGATGTGGATGGAGCTGAAGGAGTTGGTGCTGGAGCTGGTTGCACTGGAGCTGTAGTTGGTGCAGATGAAGTGGCTCTGGTGTCTGTCACTAGCTCTGCAGCTGATCTCTGAGCTCGAGGCACTCTGGCAAATGCATCAGTAGTTGTCCTGCCCTTCCTCTCTTGCATGTCATCCTGTAGCTGCTCCACAACTGACTGAATCTCAGCTACTTTGACATCTAAATCATAGAATTTTTGTTCCATGATTCTTTCCAGGCTCTCCTGGTTTTGAGTTAGGGTGGCCAACCCCTTCTCAATCCTCAGAGTTGATGCTATCAAGTAACCAAGCTAGTCCTTCTTGCTCTTCAAAAAGTACTCAGATGCCTCCTCAAGAGTTGGCATCTTGGCAGCCTTCTCCTTCTTTGCCTTCTGCTTCTTCTCTTGAGCTTGCACTGAAGATGGTTCATTCTCATTCATCACAACTTGATTGTCCTCAAAGTATGGATAGAGAACAAAGTGTTCCTTATCCAACAGATATTTGCCTCTGCCCATCTTTGAGTTGATCAGCTTCTGAATTTGTGGGGCATACCCACAACTTCTCTTTTGGTCTACTGCTGTCCTCTTGATAGTCTCAACCATGAGGCTCATGACCTTGAATTTCTGTGGCACATCAAATATGTGTAGCAAATTAATTGCATGCCCTCTGATCATGTTGTGGTCACCTAACTTGGGCAAAAGAGTGTGTCTTAGGATCCATTTGATCGTTGGCAGCCCTGACAGAAGAAAATGGACAGACCCAAACTTGAAAGTCTCAAGTGCTTTGTCTGGAATCTCCTTGTACATATGTGCCATGGAATTGTGATCCTTCTTCTTCTTGGCATAGACATCCAAGTCATCTTAATTCTCCTTAGGGGCATTTATCAGATTGGCCCATTCCTCAATAGTTGATTGGTATCTCATACCTTCAGACATCGAGACTATTCTGCCATCAGGATAAAAGTGAGCTGTGGAGTAGAATTGTATAACTAGCTCATTATTCCAGTTTGTGAACTTCTGTCCAACAAACTCATCAACTCCACAAGCCTTAAAGCTGTCAAATACTCCTGGGTAGTGATCCTCATTTTCCTACATGAATTTCCAGTCTACCCACCTCATGTCACAAATTATGGGCTTCTTATCCAACAGCACAGTCTCATAGAAGTCCTGTTGTTCCTTTGTGTGGAACCTGTAATCACAGCAGTCCTTCTTCTGATTGCATATGGATCAGACAATCTCCACTGCCTGAGCCCTGCATCTTTCCTCAGCTTCATGTTCTCAGCCACTGGATGAGCATTGTTGTGGTCTGGAATCTTGGGTTTGAGCTACCTCAGGACTTGTCCTCCATCCTCTTCCTCAGCAGCAACTTCAGGCATTGGGGCCTTGTTCTTCTCAGCAGCTGGTAAACTCCTGGTATTCCTCTTAGGTGCAGTCTTGGCCTTGGAGGCAGCTTTGGGTGCTTCTTTGGGCTTTGATGATGCAGCCCCTGACCTTATAGCATCACCCATCAGCTTTTGTGCCTTGGGTGCTGGTGCAGCAACCTCTTCTTCCTCCTCCTCTTCCATCATGGAAGGTTGTCCAAAAACTATGGCCATGGTGTTCTTGACCCTTTCCTTCCTCTTCTTCCCTTCTGCAGCAGCCTCTTTGGGTTCAGATGTCTCTGGCACATGAGTAGAGGCTCTGGCTTTGGACATGGGAGTCCTCTTAGCAGGCACCTTCCTATTAAGTCCAGGCTTTGTGGTCTTTGCTGAGCCATACTCCTTTTTGAGCACTACCTTCTTGGAAGTAGCCTCATCTTCAGCTGCCACATAGTACTCATCCTTAGAGTCTGAGGTTCTCTTCCTTCTGGCTCTTGTGGCTGCTTTGGGCAAATTGCTAGGAGTGCTTCTGCTGACATCATCTGAAGTGCTAGAGGGACTAGTGCCCTCACTCATGTGAATCTGCTCTTTTGACTTCTTCTGACTATCACTTTGGTCTGACATGCTGCAAACACTGACTGCTGACCCTGTGAATAGTTATAGCTGAGATAGAATGGATGAGCATCACAAAATGCAGAGATTTTTGCAAAAGAATGATTCAAAAAACTTATTTTAGTTTTCCACAGAAAGCATTTTGGATCAACCAATTTTCAAACTCGGTGATACCGAAGCAGCTTTTGGAACCTAAACTAGTGATCTCGGTCAGACCGAGTCACAGTTCAGTGGCACCGAGACTGCTAGGGTTTCACTGAGTTCTAAAATCGGTCACACCGATTAGCAATTCTTGGTCATACCGAGAGTCACTTGTGCAATGGCGTTAGCCGGATCGGTGGGACCGAGTTTTTTAACTCGGTGGGTCCGAGATGGTTTCGGCGGAAACCTAACCCTAAATTTTCAAATCGCATCTATTCTACAGATTGTTTTGACTGGATAGAGGTGTTTCAATCGTGGCAAGAATCATAATGAACACAATGTGCTAGAAATTGGACGGAGATAGCACTGTGATCGAGTCCATACCCTAGTTTGGCGATGAACTTGCTACGGTGGCAATGGCGGGAATGAATTCCGTTGACGGCGGCAGAGACCAGCGGCTGGAGGCGGTTGGCGACGAAGTCGACGATCCAAAGACCTAGGAGGCAGAGCGAGCTATGCGCGGGCGAAGTAGTTTGGAGAAAGTTTTCCAAATATTTGCCCGTGTGTATATATAGCCCGACCCTATCGGTGTGACCGAGTGGAACAACTCGGTGGCACCGAGATGCATAACTATTGACAGTTACAGCAACTCGGTGAGACCGAAAAGTTCAAATCGGTTGCACCGAGATTGAAAACCTAGATCGACTTAGTGATCTCGGTATGACCGACATGGAAGAATCACTCAGACCGAAACACACAAAGAAGTTTTGGAAGTTTAAGTCCATGACGAATCTGGGACTCTGAGTGCTCCTCACACAGAGTGGTTCGAATCTGACTTGATCAAATTTTGTGATGTAGCATGAATAGAGTTTGAGACAAGAAAAGCATAGATAGCTAGAGAAGGTACTTAGGCATTTTTGTCCATCCACTTGGCAAAAGAAAAAGAAGGCAATCAATCAAAGCAACAAGTGGATGTCCTCGAATGAGTAAAATATGCAACCAACATGCTCACACAATAAAATGGTAAATGAAATATGTGGCAAAGCATGCACAATCAATTCTAGCATCTATCAAACAATTGGCGATGACTAGATCATCTATATATGAGTATATTGACTTAGGAGTCAAATGAGAACATTTGATAATAGGTCATACTCATCGTTTAAGCTCAAGTGGGGTTACCACTTTTACATAATGCATTGATATGTTCACACCACTAGAGCTACTTTGACTCAATTCCTAGAGTTAAGCTCCCCCTAGATGTGAGATTCCCCTATTGAGGGATGAACTAACCTTGGGTTTTGTCGATGATGACTTCATGTAGGTGTTGAAGAAGTGGATGCTCAATGTTGATGTAGATCATTTGGAGCAATCCTTTGGAGTGAGTTGCACTTTCAATACCTACACGGGTTAGTCCCACAAGGAACAAACAAGTATATCCATAGACATAGAGTGATGTTCACACAATATGATGTCCATGAAAGCATTAGGTTACCTTGTCCCTTGCCTTACCAACATGAGGGTTTGTGACTCCTTGAACTAGTGCAAGATGTGGAAGTTGATTGCACTTGTCCTTGCCATAATGATATGAGTGAGGAATGTTGGCGGAGTCACCCTCAAGAACTCTCTAAATCTTCTTCTTCGGGATCCACATCATCTTGATGGGAATCCTTGGAGTTGTAGTTGTGCTTGATGAAGTAGAACTTGACATAGTCTTGGGAACCCACTTGACCAAGGCCTTAGGAGCTTCTTCAAATGCATCTATCTCCTCTTGAAGCTTTTCCTTGCCTTTGTTCTTGTGGTCTTGTGGTGGAAGATCATCTTGAGCTTGTGTTCCCTTGAAGGAAGTAGGATCATACTTCTCTTGTTTAGGAACAAACTTCGTCTTGGGATATTGATCTTCTTCCCACTCAACTCCATTGGTATTGACCTTTCGTTCAAAACCAACACCTTGATTCTTCCGGTGCCTTCCTTGCTTGCGTACAATTTCCTCGAATGCTTACTCCCGACAAGGCTCTTGTATACACCTTTCTCTATAATTCCCTTCAATAAGCTATTTTCTTGCTCAAGTGTAACTTGGCTAAGAGAATCATTAGTGGAATCAAGAGAACTACTAGAAGCAACAATATTGGATTTCGCATGATTATCGTTACTACTAGAGGAAGAATCCTTTTTGTTCTTATTATTGGACTTGACTTGAGGCATGTAAGTAGATAAGAGTAAACGCTTGGTGTCGGTGTCAAAACCGGCGGATCTCGGGTAGGGGGTCCTGAACTGTGCGTCTAGGCGGATGGTAACAGGAGACAAGGGACACAATGTTTTTACCCAGGTTCGGGCCCTCTCGATGGAGGTAAAACCCTACTCCTGCTTGATTAATATTGATGATATGGGTAGTACAAGAGTAGATCTACCACGAGATCGGAGTGGCTAAACCCTAGAAGCTAGCCTATGGTATGATTGTTGTTCGTCCTATGGACTAAAACTCTTCGGTTTATATAGACACCGGAGAGGGCTAGGGTTACACAGAGTCGGTTACAATGGGAGGAGATCTTCATATCGTATCGCCAAGCTTGCCTTCCATGCCAAGGAAAGTCCCGTCCGGACACGGGACGGAGTCTTCAATCTTGTATCTTCATAGTCCGGGAGTCCGTACAAAGGTCTTAGTCCGGCCATCCGGACACCCCCTAATCCAAGACTCCCTCAGTAGCCCCTGAACCAGGCTTCAATGACGATGAGTCCTACGTGCAAGTTGTCTTCGGCATTGCAAGGTGAATTCCTCCTCCGAATATTTCATAGAAGATGTTGAACACAAGGGTAGTGTCCGGCTCTGCAAAATAAGTTCCACATTCCTTCGTAGAGAGAATAATATTTGTATCAATCGGATCTGCTGATGTATTCCGTGGCGTGACATCATGCCACATCCAGGCTCTTTATTCATTTTATTGTTCCACCTCAGCACGTTTAGCGAGGCGGTTTCCTTGGCATGTCTTGTCAAAGCAGAGATCGTGTCCCCTTATTCCGGGATACTTATCAATACGGGTGGGGGTAACCCAACCGCACCATTAACCGTGGCGCTTGAGAGATAAGAGAGTTTTATTAGGCTGGTGGGGGGCTCGTAGTTTTGGCCGCCCATATAAGGGGATAAGAATCCGCCCTTTCCATTCACGCCATCTTCCTCCTCTGCTTATCCATCCCTACGCGCTCGAGCTCCAGTGCCCAAGCCCGCACTTCCCACCTCAACCTTCTCCAACCATTTCTGGAGCGGGAGGTAGATGGATGGCCTCCTCCGTCACGGAGGGACAAATAAAAAACCTGAGGAAGGCCGGATACTTGTCTAACGACATCGCGCACCAGCTCCCAGATGTGGGGCAACTCATCCCCACCCCCAGACCCATGAGAGGGTTGTTTTTCTTCCCCATTTCCTCCGCGGACTGGGTTTTCCTCTTCACCCGTTCGTCCGGGGGATCATGTTCTACTACGGCCTGGACTTCCACGATCTGGCCTCGAACTTCATCGTCAATATCTTGGCGTTTATCGTTGTGTGCGAGGCCTTCTTCCACATCCAGCCCCACTTTGGCCTATGGCTGAAGATCTTTAGCGTCAAGTCGAAGGTCGTGCAAGGCCGACAGGCGGAATGCGGAGGCGCCATGGTGGGCAAGATAGCCAACGTCACCTGGCTCGAGGGTGCCTTCGTGGAATCAAAGGGTGGAAATCGGGGTGGTTTTATATCACCGAGCCGCGTGACCCTAAATGGGCAGCGGCCCCTGAATTTCGATCCGGCATCCCCACCCGGCTCACATCTTGGAAAGAGACGGGCCTGTCGTGGGGCAATCCGGAAGAGGTCACCGGACTCCAAACCTGCATCCGAGACCTGGTGACCAAGAAGGTCAAGCTTGTCAACATGGTCCAGGTCATGCTCTTCCGCCGGATCCTCCCGTGTCAACGACGGGACTTCAATTTGTGGGAGTTCGACCCGGCCCGACACAAGACTCTATCCCGGCTCTTCGAAACGAAGCATGAGGACACCTGGAAGGTGGTTTTCAAGAGTTCCGAGGTCTCCCCTCCCGTCACCGAGGATCGCGGATTCTGCGCCAAACGTCAAGCCTCCAAAGTAAGCTTACATTTAGTCCCTTACGGGATACCCGAATTTCATAGTGTGACTTTATGTGGGATCTAAACTCCCGTTCCTTTGACAGGACTGGAAGAGGACATCTGGACAGTTCGACTGTCCGGCCCCTTTGCCCGAAGGCGCAGTAGACGCACACTTAGCGAAGCTACTGGTTCCGGCACCCCACGTGGTGCCAGAGAAGAAGGCCAAGGAGAAGGCCACAGGGACCCGAAATAGTTCCCGGCGCCCAGTGTCGTCGGATTTGCCCGACGGCCCCAACGCACCCTCCGCCTCCGAAGACGAGGAGGAGGAGGAAGAAGAAGATGCCTCTCCCCTCCAATGGGGGGAGGAAAGAAGAGAAAGGCCGCCCCAACTGGTGAAGCCGGAGGGTCCAAGAAGGGGAAGTCCCTTCTGCCGGACTACGCCCCCGACACCGAAGACGGCGGGGAGGACTGGCCATCCAGGGTCAAGCCCCTGGCAAAACCGTAAGTGTCCGGCTACCCGAATGACTTATTGCACTCCTTTATTATTTGATAGCTTCTAACACCGAAGCTAATCATGCAGTCCGCCCAGAGCTCAGCTTGGCGATTCGTCGAGCGGATCTCTGAATTCGTCGGATGTGAATAGTGCTTCACTTCCGATGGCCTCCTCCCCTCTCCCTACAGACGACGCTGAGGTGGAGTCCCGTAGGGGACAAAACCAGGAGGAGGTGGTCCTGGAAGTGCCACAAGGCGACTTTCCAGACTCCAAGCCCAAAGGGGGTAAAGCCCCGGAGGGATCTAAGTCCGGCCCCGGGCCGGACACTGCTCCGGAACCATTAGTGGTTCCAAGAGTCCGACAGGCGGCGCCTTCATAAGAAGGGCAAGCCTGCGACGCCGGCGACTTCCGTCTACCCGGAGGCACCGGACAATTTGCTCGAGGCGCTTAACGGTGCCTCCATCGACGAAGAACACCGCACTGTTATGAGTGCGGTGATTCAGAATGTTCAGTCCGCCAAGAGCGGGCTAACGGAAGCCTGCACAAGCTTGTTAACGGGCTTTGAGGTATGTGTTCAAAAACATATATAAAAAATGTTACCGCATAGACAGTAGCCCCTGATGCTCAGTTCGGTGTTCGGAAAGAAAAGCCGAACTGAGGATCTCAAGAGATATACGCAGGAGTCTAATAGAAATATGTCAATATGGGAATGCAGGCTGCGCTGCTAACCTCTGCCGCACTGACTGCGGAGGTCAATGCCTTGAAGGAAAGCCTCGAGCGGTCCGAGAGCGAGCTCGGCCGTGCCAAGAAGCAGCTCGAGGATAAAGAGGGTACATAGTACCTCCTGTAAATGTATATAGAAATACTTGGTTGCATAATAATAACAGGACCAACGTTAATGTTGCAGGAGCCACGATCGAGGTGGCGACCCTGAAAGAGGCGGTCTCGAAGGCCAAAAAGAGTGCGGCCTTGGAGCGCACCGATCGAGAGAAGCAGGAGGCGCGGATGGCAGAGGTGCGGCAAGAGCTCCAGGCTCTCGTGGAAAAACACGAGAGTTTGGAGCGTGACTCGAAGACTCGAGAGTCCGAGCTTGCCTTGGCTCTTGAGAGTGCCAAGACCACTAAGGCCGAAGCCCAGAAGGCCCTTCAGGAGATTGAGGCGATGAAGAAGATAGCGGCGGGTAAGGCATTCTTTATGCAAAGCAAAAGTATAAAAGTTAAGTATCTGCTACTTACCCGAATCCGGAGCTCTCCAGGAGCGTTCGCCGATCTGCCCTGTAGTGTGTCTGATGCCACCGCATACTACCGAGCTGAAGAGGGGAGCTCAACGGAAAAAGAGTTCTGGTCTCAGTATGCTGAGGCCGAACATCCGGTGCCCCTGAGCGACCAGCTGAAGTAGCTGGTCGAGCTCCACAAGGTGGCCGAACAGGCCATGAAGGGCCTCATAGCTCGCCTGTGGCCTGGAGAAGTCATGCCTGGGAGCTACTTCGGTCTGGTGCGGCGGCTGGTGGACGCGTGTCCGTGGATTGAGGTCGTCAAGCGCTCCGTTTGTATTGAAGGTGCCCGTCGGGCCCTTGCCCGTGCTAAGGTGCACTGGGGCAAGCTAGACGCGGAGAAGCTGTTGACGGACGCGACACCGTCGGGCAAGGAGTATCGTACGCCCGAGATGTATTATAATGGCGTTCTGAAGGGTGCCCGCCGCATAGCGGATGAGTGCTCCAAAGATGTAATTTTTGAGTAAACTCGCATTTGTTATCCTGTACGCTGAAGCTTTGTTCATATGCGTTAAGCAACGCTTGTTAATTTAAAATATTACCTTCTGTGCGGCCGTTTATCAAATCTGAGAGATGCAAGTCATCAGCTTCGACCCCCATGCCACGAGTGCTGGGGTGTTCGGGATAAACCTGAGCGCTCTTGTTCCCATTCTTGGGTCCATCTAGGGAGGCGTTCAGCACAACGAACCAGGCCGTTGGACTTATAATGCTTTATCACTCTCACTTAGCCATAGAATTCTATAATTTTAAATTTCGGCCAAGCCCCTAGTATTCGGAAGACCGAGTTCGGGGCGCTATCTACGCCTAGGCCGGATAAGTCTGGTTCCTCGCTCGAAGCGGCATAAGTCTTTAAGGACTCGAAGAAACCTCGCGAACAGCGACCGGTCTCTCGCACTATCATGACAGCCAGTTTTAGCTTTCTCTACTGAGGTGTTAACCCAGCTCAATTGGGGAACAATCGCAGTAGTTCTCCCAGCGCTACCTTAGCCAACAATGCGGAACGTAAGGTACCAAAACATGGGAGCCGGGCAAACCCAACTATTGACCAAAGACATGATTCAGAGCCGATGCATATAGTGTTATAAGTTCGGGGTGCCACACTTGTTAGAGTGTTCGGTCTTCTCACACCATGTTATGGGGTGTTGTAAGCCCCTGGTGTATTATCCGTACCAAAGTGTACGGTTGCATAGTGTCATGACTGAACATATTTGTATATAAAAATAGATAAGTACAATAATAGGTAAGAGCTATATATTGTTCATTAAAAAAGGGCTGCTGCGGAAGCAGAACGATACAAAAAGTGCGGTAAGCAAGAGATGGGAGTATTTGACATATTCCCCTCCAGCGGCAAGCTGCAGGATTGTAAGAGAAACAGGTATTAAACTCTTTATAGAGACCACCTGGACTTTTGACGTGGCTTGCTTCCTCCCTGGCTATTGCATCGTTGGTTCGGCGAGAGTATTGCCGACAGGCCTTCCGAATAGTTGGGTCCTGAAAGTGTGTGAAAAGGAAAACGGCAAAATAGGGAGCCCCTTAGTGTGGTTGAGCCGCATTCTGGGCATGCCGTTGTTGTGCCCCTCCCCTTATGCCCATGGTATCTCTAAGGCGTAATTATGTACGCGTGGTACTAGTATCGCCATTTGACGGGGGCTGGGGTTGGGGCCGCACTGCTATGCTTGCTCGGAACGTGCCAGCCGGATTTGTTGTAGGTTACTTCGGGCTTGCTTGGCGTTGTCCGGACGTTTGTCACCTGGATTGGAGAACTGCCTTGAGAGGCTACTCTGTACTTCCGCTGCCAGGGCCGCCGTGTGCTCCTCCGTTCGGAGAGAGCGTTCGGTGTTTCCGTTTACCATGATGACTTCGTGAGGTCCTGGCATCTTGAGCTTGAGATATGCGTAGTGCGGCACCGCATTGAATTTGGCAAATGCGGTTCATCCGAGCAAGGCGTGATAGCCGCTGCAGAATGGGACTATGTCGAAGATTAACTCCTCGCTCCGGAAGTTATCCGGGGATCCGAAGACCACCTCGAGTGTGACCGAGCCTGTACAGCTGGATTCTACCCCTGGTATGACACCTTTGAAGGTTGTCTTTGTGGGTTTAATCCTTCATGGATCGATGCCCATTTTTTGCACTGTGTCCTGGTAAAGCAGGTTCAGGCTACTGCCGCCGTCCATTAGGACTCTGGTAAGGTGAAATCCGTCGATAATTGGGTCTAGCACCAGTGCGGCGAATCCGCCGTGACGGATGCTGGTGGGATGGTCCCTTCGATTGAAGGTGATCGGGCAGGAGGACCATGGGTTGAACTTTGGGGCGACTGGCTCCAGCGCATAGACGTCCTTGAGAGCATGCTTCCGCTCCCTTTTGGGGATGTGGGTTGCATATATCATATTCACCGTCCGAACTTGCGGGGGAAATCCCTTCTGTCCTTTGTTGTTTGGCGGTCGTGGCCCCTCCTCGTCATCGCTATGTAGCCCCTTGTCTCTGGTCTCGGCACTTAACTTGCCTGCCTTCTTGAACACCCAACAATCCCTGTTGGTGTGATTGGTTGGCTGTTCGGGTGTGCCGTGTATCTGGCACGAGCGATCGAGTATCCGGTCTAAGCTGGATGGGCCCTGAGGGTTTTGTTTGAATGGCTTCTTCCGCTGACCCGGTTTAGAGCCTCTGAATCCGGCATTGACTGCCGTATCTTCAGTATTGTCGCCGTTAATGCGGCGCTTATGCTTGTTGCGACGTGACCTGCCGTTGTTATCCTTGGTATCCGAATTGCCAGGGCTCTTGGTTATGTTATTGCTACGAGCCAGCCAGCTGTCTTCTCCCGCGCAGAAGCGGGTCATGAGTGTCGTGAGGGCTGCCATAGACTTCGGCTTTTCCTGTCCTAGGTGCCGGGCAAGCCATTCGTCTCGGATGTTGTGCCTGAAGGCTGCAAGGGCCTCGGTGTCCGGACAATCAACTATTTGGTTTTTCTTGGTTAGGAACCGTGTCCAGAATTGTCTGGCCGATTCCTCTGGCTGCTGGATTATGTGGCTTAGGTCATCGGCATCTGGTGGTCGCACATACGTGCCCTGGAAGTTGTCAAGGAATGCAGATTCCAGGTCCTCCCAACAACTAATTGACTCTGCTGGCAGGCTGTTAAGCCAATGTCGAGCTGGTCCTTTAAGCTTGAGCGGGAGGTATTTGATGGCGTGTAGATCATCACCACAGGCCATGTGGATATGAAGGAGATAATCCTTGATCCATACTGCGAGATCTGTTATGCCATCGTATGATTCAATGTTTACGGGTTTGAAGCCCTCGGGGATTTGATGATCCATTACTTCGTCTGTGAAGCATAGTGGGTGTGCGGCGCCCCTGTACTGGGCTATATCACGACACAGCTCGGACGAGCTTGGTCTGTTGTATTCGGCCGGGTCATACTTATTATGTCCGGCGTGACGGCTAGCGTCACGTGAAGCGGGGCGCCCATGTGATCCGTAGATCGATCTTGTTTGCCTTGCCTTAGTCTCCAAGATGTCTCGCAGGTCTGTTGCGTCTCCCCGTACTCTGGTATGTTTTGAGCGGTGTCGGGGTGCGGCTTGGGTTGAGGGCCTGAAGGCCTCTCTATCACGGCCACGGGGTGGCCGATCGGGCGCATTGTACGCTGGTGATGTAGGTTTAGTTGCTTCGTCCTCAAGTTGGGGTAGCAGCCTGCGCTTTGGGTAGGTCTTGGATGGGCGTTCTAGTTTATACTCTTCGGCCGCCAGGACTTCGGTCCATCTGTCGGCTAGCAAGTCTTCGTCAGCTCTAAGCTGCTGCTGTTTCTTCTTGAGGCTGCTTGCCGTGGCTATGAGCCTGCGTTTGAAACGCTCTTGTTCGACGGGATCCTCTGGCACGACGAATTCATCATCGTCGAGGCTTGCCTCGTCTTCGGAGGGAGGCATGTAATTGTCGTCCTCATCCTCTTTGTCGGCCGCTCTCTCAAGAGGGATGGCTCCGTCGTCCTCCTGCACTGAATCCTGCTGGAGGGGGTTGTCTTCGGCACTGTCTGGCGTATCGTTATCTCCGGTGGCGGAATCGCCATTTTTGGTTTGGCGGGACTTAGAGTGGCGCTGCTGACGTCGGCGCTTGGGTTGCTTCTTGGAGGGGTCATCCTCCATTTTTTCCTTGCCATCCCCCGCTTTAGGAGTGTCCACCATGTATATGTCATATGACGAGGTGGCTTTCCAGTTCCTTATAGGTGCTGGTTCTTGATCGTCTCCTTCATCGGCGTCCATGTCGTCGATGTCTTCAGAGTCAAAGTTGAGCATGTCGGTTAAATCGTCGACAGTGGCTACAAAGTGGGTGGTGGGTGGGCTACGGATTTCTTCATCCTCCGTATCCCAACCGTGTTGGCCGTAGTCTGGCCAGGGCTCTCCTGACAAAGAGAGAGATTTTAACGAATTCAGGATATAACCGAAAGGCGAGTGCTGAAAGACATCCGCGGCGGTGAATTCCATGACCGGAGCCCAGTCGGGCTTAATAGGAAGAAGTGCGGGATTTATGGAGTCCGGATCAGAGTCCGGCACCTTGGAGTCACGGGCCTTGCGAGGGACTAGGCTGGTATCCGGCTCTATCGCCATAAAGGTTGCAGCTTCCGGGGCGGCGTCCAACCGTCCGTCCCCGACTGGCGCAGCGGGCTCCGAGCTAATGGTCGGGGCGGACACCTGAGCGGCGCTCTGGGTGTTTTCCAATGATAGAGCTAAATCATGCCCATCGTGACAGTGCGGCGCACTCGGTCGTGGCTCGAATCCGTCGAAGATCAAGTCCCCGCGGATGTCGGCCGTGTAGTTTAAGCTTCCAAACCGGACCTGGTGGCCAGGGGCGTAGCTTTCGATCTGCTCCAAATGGCCGAACGAGTCGTCCCGCAGTGCGAAGCCGCCGAATACGAAGATCTGTCCGGGGAGAAAAGTCTCATCCCGGACCGTATCACGATTGTCGAGCGGAGAAGCCATCGGGCCTAAAGGCGACGACACAGAGGAACTCTCAATGAAAGCACCAATGTCGGTGTCAAAACCGACGGATCTCGGGTAGGGGGTCCCGAACTGTGCGTCTAGGCAGATGGTAACAGGAGACAAGGGACACGATGTTTTTACCCAGGTTCGGGCCCTCTCGATGGAGGTAAAACCCTACTCCTGCTTGATTAATATTGATGATATGGGTAGTACAAGAGTAGATCTACCACGAGATCGGAGTGGCTAAACCCTAGAAGCTAGCCTATGGTATGATTGTTGTTCGTCCTACAGACTAAAACTCTCCGGTTTATATAGACTCCGGAGAGGGCTAGGGTTACATAGAGTCGGTTACAATGGGAGGAGATCTTCATATCGTATCGCCAAGCTTGCCTTCCACGCCAAGGAAAGTCCCATCCGGACATGGGACGGAGTCTTCAATCTTGTATCTTCATAGTCCGGGAGTTCGGCCAAAGGTCTTAGTCCGGCCATCCGGACACCCCCTAATCCAGGACTCCCTCACTTGGCAATGTAAGAAGAACTTTTCTTACGGAGATCATCATTGATTGCCTTTAAGAACTCATGCTCTTGCTCAAGGTTGAGCTTTTCAAAGCATAACTTCTCATGAGTCCTTAAAAGTTCTCGATGATCCCCTAAGATAGTTTCATGAGCTAACTTAATAGTGTTTAGTTCTTTAGTTAGAAGCTGAATCTTCTCCTTGTCATTGTCATTCGTTTTATCTTGTTTAGCATGATTAATTGATGTTTCATCATAGAATTCATCACTAGAGTTGTCAAAAAGTAAATCATCATCACCTAACAAGTCATCTTCATCACTATTGAAATAAACATACTCGGGGTGAGATACCTTAGGGCCTTTAGCCATGAAGCATCTTCCAATTCCTTCATTTGGTGAATCAAATATGTCATAGGAGTTGGTCGACACAAGTGCTAGACCGGCAACTCCTTCATCTTGAGTATGTTTGGAGTCGGAGTGATAGCTTCTCTCGGAGTGATGTTCAGAGTCTGAACCGGATACCCATTCACCAACATGAGCTTGATGTCTTTGTTTTCTGTAGCTCTTTGATGACTTTTCCTTCCTTTCAGAATCCTTGCTTCTCCGGGATGTTCTTCGTTCATAACGATCATCTCTACTCCTTCTCTCTCTTGGCGGTGATTCTTCTCTTCTACTTCTTCTCTTGGGAGAATCTTCTCTTCTTTTGTAGGGTGCCGTACACTCATTGGAATAGTGTCCGGGTCTCCCACAATTGTAGCAATTGTGCTCTCGACTGGAAGATCTTTTGTCATTGTAGAACCTTGACTTGGAGCTTCTTTCTTTGCTGCTACTCTTGTAGAATTTGTTGAAGTTCTTCACCATTAAGATAGATTCTTCATTGAAGGTTTGTTTCTCATTTGATGATTTAGGGGCTTCACATGAGGCTTTGTAAGCACCACTTGACTTGTTGTGAAGTTCCTCTTTATCCTTGAGTGACATCTCATGAGCAACAATTCTTCCAATGGCCTCCGTTGGCTTGAGATTCTTGTAGTTGGGCATCATTTGGATCAATGTGCACACGGTATCATATTTTCCATCCAATGCTCTTAGGATCTTCTTGATGATGAATATGTCGGTCATCTCTTCACTTCCTAAGACCGCAATCTCATTTGTGATAAGAGCAAGCCTAGAGTACATTTCAGCGACACCTTCACCATCCTTCATTTTGAACTTGTCAAGCTGACTTTGGAGCACATGCAACTTGGATTCCTTGACGGAGTCGATACCTTCATGCATATCAATCAAAGTATCCCAAATTTCCTTTGCATTCTCAAGACGGCTGATTTTGTTGAATTCTTCGGGGCACAATCTGTTGAAGAGGATATCGCCAGCTTGAGTGTTGTATTGCAGCATCTTCAACTCATCCGCGCTGGCTTCATGGTTCGGTTCTCTCCCATCAAAGAATTCACCTTGCAAGCCAATACACACAATAGCCCAAACAGCGGGGTTATGTCCGAGAATATGCATTTTCATCTTATGCTTCCAACTAGCAAAATTAGTGCCATCAAAGTAAGGACCTCTACGGTGATAATTTCCCTCGCTAGATGCCATACTCTCCTAGGTTGTGAAACCAAGGCTATGACCACCAAAAGCTATGGAAATCAAACAAATGGAGACCAATGCTCTGATACCACTTGTAGGACCTTGAAGTATGTCTAGAGGGGGGGTGATTAGACTACTTGACCAATTAGAAGCTATGCCTTTTCCCAATTTTAGTCTTTGGCAGATTTTAACTATTTTCGCACAAGTCAAGCAATCTTCACACAATTCAAGCAAGCATGCAAAGAGTGTATGAGCAGCGGAAAGTAAAGCATGCAACTTGCAAGAATGTAAAGGGAAGGGTTTGGAGAATTCAAACACAATTGGAGACACGGATGTTTTTGTCGTGGTTCCGATAGGTGGTGCTATCGTACATCCACGTCGATGGAGACTTCAACCCACGAAGGGTAATGGTTGCGCGAGTCCACGGAGGGATCCACCCAAGAAGGGTCCACGAAGAAGCAACCTTGTCTATCCCACCATGGCCGTCACCCACGAAGGACTTGCCTCACTAGCGGTAGATCTTCACGAAGTAGGCGATCTCCTTGCCCTTACAAACTCCTTGGTTCAACTCCACAATCTTGATGGAGTCTCCCAAGTGACACCTAGCCAATTTATGAGACACCACTCTCCAAGAAGTAACAAATGGTGCGTTGATGATGAACTCCTTGCTCTTGTGCTTCAAGTGATAGTCTCCCCAACACTCAACTCTCTCTCATAGGATTTGGATCTGGTGGAAAGAAGATTTGAGTGGAAAGCAACTTGGGGAAGGCTAGAGATCAAGATTCATATGGTAGGAATGGAATATCTTTGCCTCAACACATGAGTAGGTAGTTCTCTCTCAGAAATGGCAAGTTGGAAGTGTAGGTTTGTTCTGATAGCTCTCTCAACGAATGAAGAGGAGGTGGAGGGGTATATATAGCCTCCACACAAAATCTAATTGTTACACACAATTTACCAATCTCGGTGGGACCGAATCAACAAACTCGGTCGGACCGATTCAGTAAACCTAGTGACCGTTAGTGATTTTGGTGGGACCGACATGCAACTCGGTAGGACCGATATGGTTAGGGTTAGGGCATAACGTAATCTCGGTGAGACCGATTAGACAAACTCGGTGAGACCAATTTTGGTAATTAGCTAACCAAAGAGTTGGTCAGGTAAACTCGGTGGGACCAATTCGCTCTTTTCGGTGAGACCGAAATGTTACGAAAGGGAAACAAAGAGTTTACATTGCAATCTCGGTGGGACCGATCGCTCACTTCGGTTAGACCGAAACGTTACGAAGGGAAACAGAGAGATTACAATCCCATCTTGGTGAGACCGAGATCCCTATCGATGAGACCGATTTGCCTAGGGTTTGTGGCAGTGGCTATGACATCTGAACTCGGTGGCGCCGGATAGAAAGAATCGGTGGGGCCGAGTTTGACTTTAGGTTTAGGTCATATGTGGATATGAGAAAGTAGTTGAGGGTTTTTGGAGCATATCACTAAGCACCATGGAGAAAGAAACTCATTAAGCAACACCTCATCCCTCCTTGATAGTATTGGCTTTTACTATAGACTCAATGTGATCTTGGATCACTAAAATGTAAAATGCAGAGTCTTGAGCTTTTGAGCTTGAGCCAATCCTTTTATCCTTGATATTTTGAGGGATCCACTTTCATCATCCATGCCATGCCATTCATTGAGCTTTCCTGAAATATTTGTCTTGGAATAGTATTAGCTCAATGAGCTATATGTTGTTATGAATTACCAAAACCACCTAGGGATAGTTGCACTTTCAGACCGATCGCTCATTTCAGTGAGATCAAAATGTTACGAAGGGAAACAGAGAGTTTGTAGGGCCATCTTGGTGAGACCGAGATCCGTATCGGTGCGACCGAATTGTCTAGGGTTTCTGACAGTGGCCATGTCAACTGAACTCGGTGGTGCCGGATGGATCATTTCGGTGGGACTGAGTTTGACTTTGAGGTTTTGGAAAAATGTGGACGTGAGAAAGTGGTTGAGGGTTTTGGAGCAATATCACTAAGCACTTTGTGCAAGGAGACCATTAAGCAACACCTCATCCCCTTTTAATAGTATTGGTTTTCCTATAGATTCAATGTAATCTTGGATCACTAAAATAGAAATGAAGAGTCTTGAGCTTTTGCCAATCTTTGTCCTTAGCATTTTGAGGGGTCCACATCTCTAGTCCATGCCATGCCAATCATTGAACTTTCTGAAATATTTAACTTGAATGGATATTAGTCCAATGAGTTATATGTTGTTATGAATTACCAAAACCACCCGGGGATTAGTTGCACTTTCGACACTCCACCAGTGGCACACACCCCCGCGGGCCAATGTCGAACCTCCATGGTTAGCCACAATGTCACCATTGAAATTGAAGGGTTGTAATTCCATGTCTCTCCCATTGTTTTGAAATTTTGTGAATGGGTTGGTTGAAAACGCATACTACTTCAATCATTTGTGCCACTGAAACCATCCATCTCCTACGTCCTTTGAATGAGATAGTAAGCTACCATGCTCGTCTTGTTCAAAATGCCGAAGCATGGATTTATTCCTTGAATGCGTTGAACACATCATCTCTTGAGGGAACTGAAAATGTTCTAGTAGTTCGCGACTTCCAAGATGTCTTTCCAGAAGAACTCCCAGGAATACCCCCTGTTAGAGATGTCGAATTTGTCATCAACTTGGAACCAGGCACCACTCCTATTGCCAAGCGACCCTACAAGATGCCGCCGCATGAGCTCCTTGAACTTAAGGAGGAAATCGATAATTCACTTCACAAGGGCTTCATTTGTCCAAGTTCCTCTGCTTGGGGAGCACCTTCTCTCTTTGTCAAGAAGAAGGATGGTACAAATCATTTGGTCCAAGACTACTGACCTATCAACCAAGCAACAATTCAGAACAAGTATCCGCTTTGTCGTGGAATTGTCATGTCAGATGTCCTCGTGAAAGGACTTAGTTGTGGAGCCATCGCAACTAGGAAGCTTGAAGGGGTTAATCGGGACAAAGGACATGAGAGGTTTTATACTAGTTCGTCCCCTTACGGTGAAGGTAAGGCCTACGTCTAGTTGGGTTGGTATTGATGTTTCGATGACCAGGGAGCGAGATACGCTATGCCCGGCTCTCGATGAGTTGTTTCTTGCCCTCAGCCGCCAGCAGGTCGTCCCCTTATATACACGGGTTGACGCCCTGCGGCTTACAGAGTCCCGGCCGGCTTATAAACAGTGTCCGGCTCGGTGACTAGTTAAGTCTACCTTATGATACAAGTCAAACTTCTGTGGTGGTTTACTACAACGGGCCTTAAGTCGCCTGTGGGCCTTAAGCTCTCTATTGAACCACCATATTCATGCTTTGGTCTTGGGCTTCTTTTTGGTGAGTCTTCTTTGCGTAACCCGGCCCCTCCTGGGCGGCTTACACAAATAGTTATATCCCCAACATTAGGCCCCAGGTACACCCGGCATGTCAGAAGGCTTCCATGCAAAGATGTCCCGGTTCTCACGGATGATCTCGATGAGCGCGCTTTCCTATTTAGGATCCAAATTGGCACTGATACTGAACTATTTAGAAGCATCTCCTATGGTAAAGTCAACAAGCTTTGTCTCAGCGGCCGATTTAAACTTCAATGTCGGGTCATGCTCAGTAGTTGGTTTCTTGAGGGAGGTCATATCCGCCGGGTCAACATTGTCTTGATAAAATTTGAGCTCCTCCGTGGCACAGGCAGACTCAGCGTAAGCCGCGTCGCCTTCTTCACATTCCAAGGCCACCTTTCGACTCCCATGCATAGTGATGGTGCCCTTGTAACCCGGCATCTTGAGCTGTAAGTAAACGTAACATGGCCGTGCCATGAATTTAGCATAAGTCGGTCGCCCAAACAGAGCGTGATATGGACTCCTGATTTTAACCACTTCAAACGTTAATTTCTCAGCCCTGGAGTCGTACTCATCTCCAAAGGCCACCTCCAATTCAATCTTACCAACTGGGTAAGCCAACTTACCCGGAACCACCCCATGGAAAACAGTGTTGGATGTTCTCAAATTCTTCTCAGTCAACCCCATGCGCTGAAAGGTCTCGTAGTAGAGGATATTGATGCTGCTACCACCGTCCATGAGTACCTTAGTGAACTTATATCCACCAACTTGGGGTGCTACCACCAAGGCTAACTGACCCGGATTATCGACCCATGGAGGGTGATCCTCTCTGCTCCATATAATGGGCTGTTCCGACCATCTCAAATAACGAGGAATTGCCGGCTCAATAGAATTCACGACCCTCTTATGAACCTTCTGGTCACGTTTGCATAAACTAGTGGTAAACACATGATACTGCCCACCACTCAACTGTTTCGGATGGCTTTGATAACCCGACTGCTGCTGATTATTATTATTATTACCACCTGGATGCCCCTGAAAACCGGAATTTGAACCACCGCTCGGGCCATGAAAACCGCCAGCCCCTGAGCCGCCGCTAGATCCATGACTGCCATCAAAGGTGTTGGAATTTTTAAATGCCTTCATGATCACGCAATCCTTCCATAGGTGTGTGGTGGGGTGCTCCCGGGTGCCGTGTTTCGGGCAGGGCTCATTGAGTAGCTGCTCAAGAGATGGGCCTGACCCGCCGGATCGAGGCGGCTTACCCTTATGTTTCTTATTGTTACCTTGCGTATTGGCATTGGCCACAAACTCCGGGTTACCGTCCACCTTACACTTATTGCCGCTTTGATTCCCCAGGTTATGCTGTTGACCCTTTCCATTGCCGTTCCTTTTTCCCTTTCCTGTCTTCTCATCATCGGACGCGGGATCCTTGGTACTATCAGAATCGGCATATTTGACTAAAGCCGCCATCAGCGTACCCATATCCTTGCAATCACGTTTAAGGCGCCCCAGTTTCTGCCCCAGTGGCTCAAAGCTGCAATTCTTCTCCAACATAAGGACTGCAGAACCGGCATCCATCTTGTCAGCTGAATGAATTATCTCCTTGACCCGGCGTACCCAATGGGTGGTGGATTCAGCCTCCTCCTGCTTACAATTCGTCAAGTCCACGATCGACATAGATCGCTTACAGGTGTCCTTGAAGTTCTGGATGAAACGGGCCTTTAACTCTTCCCATGAACCAATGGAATTGGGTGGCAAACCTTTTAACCAAGACCGGGCCGTTCCATCTAGCATCATGGTGAAATATTTAGCCATTGCCGCGTCACTGACTTCCAACAGCTCCATGGCCATCTCATAACTCTCGATCCATGCTCTGGGCTGTAAGGCAGCCGTGTAATTCGGCACCTTTCTAGGTCCCTTGAAGTCCTTGGGCAGGCGCACGTTGTGCAAAGCCGGTACCAAACAAGGAACACCACCGGTTCTAGTGGCTACTCCTGCCTCAACAGAAGTCGTTGGATACTCTGGGATATCCTGATGAGCCGCCTATTGAGCTGCCAACTGAGCCACCCGCTCGTTCTCCTGGCGTATTCGGTCTTGCACCGGGTTATAGCCACCATGTTGGTTACGGTGTTGGGCGTTGCTTGACAAAGCTTCAGACTCCATGTGCCTGCTGTAACTCGGGCTCCGGTTCTGACGAGGCGGTGCTAACCAAGGCGGAGGAGTTGAATGAATCCTGTCCCTGCTGTAAGAATAGGTCTCTTGCTGAGCCAGGGCCGTCTGGAGAAGCTCTCTGACCCTCCAGGTCTCCACCGCGGTCGGGTCATCATCGTCCATGGGCAGAGCCGCCAAGCGCGCCGAAGCCGCGATCAAGTTCTCCATGGGGTTAGAAAAGTGACCCTCCAGTATCGGTACATAACGCGGTGGTGCCATGCTCACATGAGGAGGTGGCATCTCTCGAGGCTGAACCGGTCCTCCTACTCCGACTGTCATAAACTGATTGGCATCTGGCGGGTTACTTGGGCCGGCTCTGGGTGTAGCGAAAAGAACCCGAGGGTCGTAATTCGGAGGTAAACGGGATTGGGTTTTCTAGTGTCTCCTCCTCATTACCTCATTGGACGCGTTTAAGCTCATCGCGAGCTGGTAAGCTTTTGACTGCAACCGCTGTGCCCGGGCGTTGAGAGCCGCCCGCTCTGTAGCTAGTCTAGTATCCTCAGTTGCCAAGGCCTCCTTGGCCTGAGCTATCTCCTCACGCACCCGTGCCACCTCCGCGTCATGCTCATCTTTGTTCGCAGGGATCACCGTGGCGGTTAACAGGGCCGTAAGCTTGTCCATGATGTCTATCAGCACCTGAGCCGGCGGGCGCACAGGGCCACCTACCCCGGCTGTCCCTATCCCGGATGTTATTGCTGAAATAGCTGTAGAGTTAGAGCTGGGCTGAGTCCCAGCCATGAAGATTCATGTCCATCTTGGCGGCTCATAGGGGTCCGGAATACTGATGCCATCAGAACAGCCCCCGAGCACGCCGTCTTGCACCTGATACAACGAATCTGTTGAACCGGCGGACGAGTCACCGTCTCAGAGGACGGCCGTCTCACCATCATCTTCAGATCCTTTAGAAAGTTCCTCTCCGTGGATGCAGCCCACGAAAGCACGCTTCATGACGGGTTGAGCTCAGGTCTTCCTTGCACGCTGAGCCGTCTCGATGAGGTCGGTGCCGCTGTCCGGCTTAGGTCCTGGCTCTCCGACCCGGCCGATGAAGACGTGGATTCCGCCGAAGGGGACCCGGTACCCGTACTCAATTGAGCCAGCGTCGGGGCCCCAGCCTTCGTCGTCGATGTAGATCTTACCGCGATGACTCTTGGTCATCCGGCCCGTTACGTATCCCTTGAGCCCTTCGAAGTTGCCCTTCAAGAACTCAAATCCACCATGCGCTGGCCCCACGGTAGGCGCCAACTGTCGTGGAATTGTCACGTCAGATGTCCTCATGAAAGGACTAAGTTGTGGAGCCATCGCAACTAGGAAGCTTGAAGGGGTTAATGGGAACAAAGGATACGAGAGGTTTTATACTAGTTCGGCCCCTTACGGTGAAGGTAAGGCCTACGTCTAGTTGGGTTGGTATTGATGTTTCGATGACCAGGGAGCGAGATACGCTATGCCCGGCTCTCAATGAGTTGTTTCTTGCCCTCAGCCGACAGTAGGTTGTCCCCTTATATACACGGGTTGACGCCCTGCGGCTTACAGAGTCCCGGCCGGCTTATAAATAGTGTCCGGCTCGGTGACTAGTTAAGTCTACCTTATGATACAAGTCAAACTACTATGGCGGTTTACTACAACGGGCCTTAAGTCGCCTGTGGGCCTTAAGCCCTCTATTGAACCGCCATCTTCATGCTTTGGTCTTGGGCTTCTTTCTGGTGAGTCTTCTTTGCGTAACCCGGCCCCTCCTGGGCGGCTTACACAAATAGTTATATCCCCAACATGCTTCCTCGGATCAATGATCTGTATGATCAACTTGCTGGTTCCTCAATCTTCTCTAAACTCGACTTGAGGTTGGGTTACCACCAGATCCGGGTTCATGAAGAGGATATTCCAAAGACTGCATTCGTTACTCGCTATGGATCATATGAGTACATTGTCATGTCTTTCGTCTTAACCAATGCTCCAACTACGTTCTCTAGTTCGATGAACTATATCTTCATGGAATACCTCGAAAAATTCATCATGGTTTATCTGGATGATATCCTTGTATATTCCAACAATAAACAAGAACATGTTGAACATCTTGGTCTTGTACTGGAAAAGCTTCGAGAACATCAACTATATGCCAAGTATTCCAAGTGTGAATTTTGGTTACACGAAGTGACCTACCTTGGTCATGTGATCTCCAAGGATGGTATTGCTGTCAACCCAGAACGAGTTAAGTCTATTCTTGACTGGACTCCCTCGAAGAGTGTCAAATAAGTTAGAAGTTTTCTCGGACTCATCACCTATTCCGTTTTGTCAAGAACTTCTCCAAGACCGCCAAGCCATTGACTAATCTGCTTCATAAGGGCGTTAAGTTTGATTGGGTAGAGAAATGTTAGGAAAGTTTCCACTCACTTAAGGACAAAATGACTTCTGCCCCAGTGCTTGCTCCTCCAGATTCTCGCAAGGACCTTTTCATTTATTTTGATGCATCCCATCAAGGATTAGTCTGTGTAATAATGCAAGAGCGCATGGTGATTGTTTATGCCTCTCGACAGTTACATCCTCATGAAGAGAACTACCTAGTTCATGACCTTGCACTTGCTACGGTTATTTATGTGCTGAAGTTGTGGCAACATTACCTTGTTGGTAACCGTTGCGAGATCTTCACCAATCGTCAAAATATGAAGTATCTATTTACTCAGCCAGACCTGAATCTCCGTCAGCAATGATGGATGGAAGCAATTACATACTATGACTACGGTATTTCTTATACCCCTGGTAAAGCTAATGTTATGGCCGATGCCCTGAGTCGCAAGTCTTATTGCAACAACTTCATGGTTCAGAAAGCTCAACCCCTCATTCCTGAAGAACTTCGCAAGTTGAACCTTCCCATTGTTCCACAGGGTTCTCTTAATAACCTTGTCCTGGAACTAACTCTACAGAAGGCTATCAAGTCCGCGCAAGAGAAAGACACTGAAATTGATCAGATTATGAGTGATCTTGCCTCTGAAAAGGCCAAAGTTTTCTCCTTGGATGAAGGTGGAGCTTTATACTTTAGAGATCGCCTTGTGGCACCCCGATTCGAACTTATGACAAAGAAATTTATGAAGGAAGCACATAACACACCTTTGTCTATTCATCCTGCAAGTACCAAGATGTATCTAGACATTCGTCAGAAATACTGGTGGTCTAAAATGAAGCAAGACATTGCTCGATATATTGAGGAATGTGACATTTGCCATCATGTTAAAGCAGAACATCAGAAACCTGCTGGACTTCTGCAAACGCTTCCTATTCCTGAATGGAAATGGGATAAGGTTCAAATGGATTTCATCACTGGCCTCCCCAAATCACAAAAGGGTCACGATGCTATTTTTATCGTCATCGACCAATTCTACAAAGCAACACACTTTCTGCCAGCCAAGGAGACAATCACTGCTAGTCAATTAGTAAATTTGTATATCTCCAGAATTGTGACACTCCACAGCATTCCGAAGGAGATTAGTTCAGACTGTGTAGAATTTTCACCTCATAGTTCTAGGATAATTTCCAAGAAGCTATGGGAACTCATATAACCTGGCGCATTGCTTATCACCCCAGTCCCAAGATCATGTTGAACGAATCAACCAAGTGCTTGAAGATATGATGTGTGCCCGTGTCATCTAATTCAGTAAGAAGTGGGAAGAATCTCTTCCGTATGCTGAATTCTCTTACAATAACAGCTATCAAGCTAGCTTGAAGATGGCACCCTTCGAGGTATTATATGGACGTAAGTGCTAAACCCATCTAAATTGGTCAATAACCAGGGAACGGCCACTCATTGGTCCGGATATTATCCAACAAGCTGAAGAGCAAGTCCGCATTGTCCGGGATAATCTCAAGGCAGCCCAATTCTGCCAGAAGAGCAACTATGACCGTAAACACTAGGGAACAATCTATCAACCTAGTGATCAAGCTTACCTGCATGTCACTCCTATGAGAGGTACTCTTTGTTTTGGAGTCAAGGGAAAGTTAGCTCCTCGCTACATTGGTCATTTCCGCATTCTTGCCAGACATGGATATGTGGCTTATAAATTGGAATTGCCACCGCAGTTCTCTCATGTCCATGATATCTTCCATGTGTCACAACTTCGTCGCTGCTTCAAGGATCTACACCGTGAAGTGGATCATGAAACGATCGAAGTGCAAGATGATCTCTCTTGAAAAGAGCATCCGATCTGTATTCTTGATCAAGTTGAACGTCCAACCCGCCAGAAGGTTACCAAGTTCCTTAAAGTGAAGTGGTCGAATCATAGTGAAGAAGAAGCCACTTGGGAACACGAGGAACATCTTCGGGAAGAATACCCCGATCTTTTCCCTTCTACCTCCTAATTCTTGGGACAAGAATTTCTTCTAGAGGAGGAGATTTGTAACACCCCCATGTATTAAGCTACATCAATCCATCTTGATTATGCTAAATCACTTTGCTTAACAGTGGTTGATCACTTTGGTTCAAATCTCATTTCAAATTCCACATCTCACTCAATTCAAATTTAAAGTGAGAATTTAAATCCACAAACATGGTTGGAAAATAGTTCACCATTTAGCAAGTATTCTCTTAACAATATTTGGTTAAGGAAAACAACATCACTTGTTTGCTAAAATGAGCCCTAGCATTTAATTCAGTGCCAAATCAGCCTTTTAAAATACTTTTTAAATTATAAAAAATCCAATCCATTTCAAATGCCTCCCAAACTTTTTGTGGCAGCATCTAAAATTGCAATATAAATAATGGGCCAACTTCCATATTTAATAAAAATCATTTGCTATTAGAAGTAAAAACAAAACAGAATAAATAAAGAAAGCAAAAGAAAAATAAAAAGAAATAAAAAAGAGAAAGGGCACAAACCAATGTGCACTGGGCCTTGTGCACTGGGCCTGGCCCGTGGCGTCATAGCCCACCCACCCGGTCGGCTTCAACCTCGCTACATGGAATGACCAAGGGCGCGTGCGCCCGCACGTCCCCGCCGGACCCCCTCTTCGGCCTCGCCGTGGAGGGGATAAGGTCTCGAACCCGCAGCTCCTCGAATGCCTCCCCTTCCACGTCCCCCACTCCCACTCACTTTCTCCCCTCCCTCTCGCCCCTCTCCTCACTCTCTATCACCTCTCCCCTCTTCCTCCTCCCTCAGCCGAGCGTTGCCGTCGCCGCTGCCCATCTCTGTCGCGGCGACAGTCATCCTCGTTCCACTCCACCGTGTCAGGAGGCTCCGCCGAGCTTCACCACGTCTTCTGCGCCAAGTACTAGTGCCGGGGAGCCCTGCAATTGCCGGATCAAGCAGCTCTTTTCGCTTCGGTCACCGGCAACCGCCGGCATTGCCATCTTCCCCTGCCGCTCCTAAGCTTTCGTCGGCCTCCTTGAGCCGCACGGTGAGCCGCTGCATCGCTCCCTTTCTCTCTTTCGCGCTTTTGCACACTCCACCGTAGTCCCAACAAGAGGCGAAGCTCGGCAGCGCCATGGCCGGCGAACTGCTCGAAGCAGGGCTACCCGAGCCGCCCCACGGTGCCCATCGTCCTCCTGGAGTTCGTCGGAGGCTTTCTAGCCATTTAGTTTGCGTGAAAACCACCCCTAGCCGCACGCTCATACTAACCCGAATGTCGCCGCCACCTTCCCTCAATGCCTGCGCCGTTTCTGTCAGCCCCAGCTTCGGCCAGTAGCACCAACCGACACAGTGTCGAACACCCATTCTAAAGCGACCAGCCGAGAGCGATATGGCCGCGTGTAGCAAAATTTCGGCGAAGACCCGAGCCCTCTGTCGTGTTTCTGGCTCGCCAGAGCTACTCCGGCACCACCGCTGACTTGGTACCACATCGGGTCCACCCAGGGTCACTACAAGTGGCCTTGGTGGGTCTCGTTAACCGCGTTGACCGGGGTCAAAGTGCTAACTGTACCCCCTACTACTGACATGACTATGCCCACTACCACTCACATGTGGGCCCCGCGTGTGAGTTCCTTTAATTAGTGATAATCACACTGACATGTAGGCCCCATCGTAGTAAATAACTTTTTTACTAATTAAATTAACATGTTAACTGATGTGACACTGACATGTGGGTCCCACTAGCTAATTAAATTAGTTAGCTAAAATTAACCTTTGTTAAATAGCTCAGTCACTGACAGGTGGGACCCCATCGTTAGTTTGACCAGTTAAAGTCCAAAGTTGACTGCTGACTGCGCAGTCAACTGGGCCCCACTATCAGCATCTACGTGCACAGTTGGGTGCACTTTTCCCATTTAATTTCAACATAATAATAATTCCAGAATTTCAAAAAATGTTTAAATATGTGAAAATTCATATAAAATAATCTATAACTCAAATGAAAATAATTTATATATGAAAGTTTCTCAGAAAAATTTGGCGAATCCGAATATTCTATCCACATACAAGTCGTATGACTCCAACACTGCAAACATAGTACCTTCCCCTTTGGTTCATCTTTCCAATAGCTGACTAAAGCCGGGGAAATATCCATGAATATTTTCCACTCCTTCTGTAATGCGTAGCACTGCGTTTGGTCACCCCTAGCATAGCTTTTTGCCATGTCATGCATCATGATGCATTTGTTTGCTTTATATTTACTGTTTCCTCCCCCTCTTCTCTCTGATAGACCCCAAAACCGACGCTGCTCCCGAGTACCACTACGCCCCTAACGTCCAGCCACTCTCAGCAGAGCTTCCAGGCAAGCAAAAGCCCCTTGATTATTCCTATTTCACCTATTCTTTCTCTCTCTTGCTTACATTAGATTTTTCTACTGTTGTTCGATAGCTCCTGTTTTCATGCATAGCCTGCTTTCGTAAACTGTTGTTGTTACTTTACCTGTTATCCTATATGCTTAGTATAGGTTGATTAGTCATCCATCAGTGACCCCTCACCCTTGTCCTTGTTGCCCCACTTTACTACTGGTGACTCGATCAACGTCATCGATGTGTAGAGACCGACACATCATCGGCACCTCCTTAGTTGTACGACTCTACAGAGCTACTATCGAGTGTTGAGGGTGACACCTCGTATCTCACTCCTGATGATACCTCTGTAGTGTAGCTAATCGGTCGTGGATTACGGAGGGTGATTCCTCCTTCACCACTCCCGATAACGACTCTGTCGTGCAACACCTCAACTGTGAAACCTTCGAGGGTGATTCCTCCAAAGTCACCTTGATGGTTACATCGAGTAGGAATCCATCGAGGGTGATTCCTCGGATTTCCCCCTTGATGTTATGGACACACGGATACCTTGACTTTATGCCAGTCCCTTGTTGAAGTCGGGTCGGCCTCGAGGGGTACCCGCGAGAGTTATTGAAGTCAGGTTGACCATGAGGGTACTCGCTAGATAATGATGTGGCATGATCGGGCAGGTAGACCGCCCTAGAGAGGGATGGGCCTGACCCTTGCCGTAAGTCCATGAGAGAGGGTGACAGGATCACTAATCATCTCCACGCGCTCCCAATACACTAATGGGTTTGGATATGTGATCTAAGTAGGCATATGGCCTTTTCGCACTAACCACCATGTGGGAATAAGTATGGGCACTTAGCATCGTACGATTCTCCCAAAAGCTCAATATACGTCACAGTTGAGCGGCACGCACCCGGGTGGTCCCGTAAGCACCTGCTTTGTATAAAGAGGTAGTTAGGACATATCCTGGTCATCCTCGCAACATGCATGATTGCAAAGGACGACTGGCCCATGACTCCCTTGATGTAGACCGGTGTGTTGGCCTCTCTATTGAGCCTAGGTAGGACTATGGCGTGTCGACAAGCCAAGGTCGGGCATGATCGGAAAAGTGTGTCTGACCAGAGTTAATCGAGCGTGTTGGGTAAGTTTGTGCACCCCTGCAGGGATTTATATCTATTTGAATACTCGTGTCCACGGTAACGGACACTCGGAGTTGTATCCCAATCTACTACAACTAGAACTCGATATTGGAGACACTAAATGGATATGATGGATCCGGGAATGCCTTCTCGCAGGAGTCGAGCAAGGATCTCTGGGTGTTACTACAATATACTTATTAATTATGTTATGCTAATCTGCACTCTTCTAATGCTTCAAGATGTAGCAAGTTGCTAGTCTTCAATAGGCTAGGTATTCCCTTCTATTCTAGCATTTCTGTAGTATAGCCCAAAGATATAGCCCCATTCCTTTGATACTGATGCATACTTAGTATAAATCTGACATAAGTCTTGTGAGTACTTTGGATGAGTACTGACGGTTCCTTTGCTACCTCTTTTGCCCTCTACCCGATTGCTGCGATCAGATGACGGAGCCAGTTGATCCTGCCAACGACTACTACTACCCCGATGGAGCCTACTACTATGTGGTGACCGACAATGACCAGGAGTAGTTAAGAGGCCCTAGGCAGGAGGCCTTTGCCTTTTTGATTAGATATTGTTGTTTTTGCTAGCCTTCTTAAGGCAGACTTGTTTATCTTATGTCTATCCACAGATGTTGTTGCTTCCGCTAACTTATGTATTTGAGCCTTTGTGGCCCTGGCTTGTAATATAAAGTTGTATGACTTTAATTTGTGTCTGGATTTGTGTTGTGATATCTTCCCATGAGTCTCTGATCTTAATTGTGCGCATTTGCGTGTATGATTAGTGCACAGTTAAGGCGGGGACGTCACATGTGGTTAACAAAAGTAATATTAGAGCACCTAGACCCTTAGAACAAATTAAAGTTGAACCTAATGTTGCTATGGTTAAATATCTCTTAGCCGATGATATTGATGGGCCTGTTATTTACTTCTGTAATGGAGCTACTAGAATTGCTAAGCCTAATCTTAAGGTTAAGAATAGACCTGTTGTCGGCATGCTTGTTGTCTCTGTTAAAAGAGGAGATCATTGCTACCACGGTTTATGTGATTGAGGTGCTAGTGTGAGTGCTATTCCATTTACCTTATATCAAGAGATTAGGACTGATATAGCACCTGCTGAAATAGAAGACATACATGTTACTACTAATCTTGCGAATAGAGATACTATTTCATCGCTTAGGATTGTTAGAGATGTTGAAGTCTTGTGTGGAAAAGTAAAATACCCTATTGATTTTCTAGTCCTTGGTTCTCCACAAGATGACTTTTGTCGCACTATATTTGGTAGACCTTTCTTGAAAACAGTTAATGCCAAGATAGATTGCAATAAAGAAACTGATAGAGTTAATTTTGGTGATGTATCTCATGAGTTAAATTTCTCCAAATTTCGTAGACAACCTCATGATAAAGAATTGCCTGTAAGGACGAGATTATTGGTCTTGCTTCTATTGTCGTACCTCCTACTGATCCGTTGGAACAATATTTGCTAGACCATGAAAATGATATGCATATGAAAGAAAGAAATGAAATAGATAAGATGTTCTTTGATCAAACACCTATTCAGAAACATAATTTTCCCGTTGAAACCCTTGGAGCTCCTCCTCCACCTAACGGTGACCCCGTGTTTGAATTGAAGCAATTACCTAATACTTTGAAATATGCTTATCTTGATGAAAAGAAAATATATCCTATTATTATTGATCATATCTACTATACGATTCACGTTCTGCAGGTAGGTATCCATGCCATAGAGAAAAATTGCACATGTCCCCTCTCATGTTCCAATAGGTCAACCACTCTATATCTTTGACGTGGGCACACACAAATTCAATGGCACTCTTTATCGATCGCGCGCGCACACACACACACACATCATCCCTCTCTTTGATTGTATGGACACCTCAAGCCGATGATACCTCCACTCTCTTCTCGTGGATCGCCCCCTCTATATATATGTTATATCCAGGACTCTATTTCACACACATTCATATGTTACATTTTTTGATTGACCCCCCCCCCCAAATAAAAACTCTCAAGAACCCACACACTATATCTCTCTAGGTTTGTATCTCTCTCACACAACCCCACGTAGGTGGTGTACGTATACAAGAAGAGAATAGGTGCACCGTGCACGTACTCATGCTTCGTGCCCAGCCACACCCGCGCGGGTACACGGTGGAGCTCATTTCTTTACGAAATGGCAGCCCACGTGCTAATTTGAACGCCTGTAGCGGTTGTTTACCTAGGGAGGTCGTGTACCACGCGTGCACAAAACAAAGTTTGACTTAACGCGTTGCCGCGTTATTTTTAAATAAAGTTATAGCGCTCAATGGCACGTACACAGAATATAAAACGATTTTTATGGAGAAAAAGATAGTCCGCTCACTATATAAAATGGAGCATGCCTGCCTAGTTTGTCGCTCTTCAGAGTATCTCACACAAGGCTGCGGTGGGCTCTCTCTCTCTCACCGTTGGTCATTGATCCGGCCGCATCCCATCCGCCGGGGGAAAGGGAGTGCGGTGGCCTCTCTCTCTCTCACCGTTGGTCATTGATCCGGCTGCATTCAGTCCGCCGGGGGAAAGGGAGGAAGTGCATCGTTTCTCTGTTCGACGGCGCCGAGGTAGCACGTCCCGATCTGCGGTACACGACGTTCTCTCTGACCAAGCTCCCGCGCGGTAGGGCCTACGCCACCTGCTCGCAGATTCCGCCCGCTGCCGCTCACCTAATTACATCCCGACGACCTCCAGGTATCCCCTCCGGCCTTGCTCCACTGCCCGTCTTCCCACATCGTTGCATGTGGATCTTCCATAGTTCTTTGCCCAAAATGTAGCTCGTCCGGCGTACTTTCCATATTGCATTCTCGTCCTCACACCGTTTTAGACAAACACAGCCGTTTTGTTATCTTCCCTTAGGACAAGGAATATGCTTCTTTTTTGTCGTTGCTTGTGTCATCAACTGTTATTGGCCAGTAATTGTTTCCTTTCTACCTTTTTTTGCAAACAGGGCTATCCATTTCACCTCGTTGCTATTGCGACCTTTTGGTGAACTGCACAAATCACTTTTTTCTTAAGAGTGTTTTGTGCAGTTGTACTAAAATGTCACACGGGTAACGTCTCTACATTTCAGTGCGACTGCACAAAGGGAGATTGGTTTTGCTCTATCCTCCTCATCCAACTCCAAGCCTAATCTTCTCCAACTAGTTAGTCTTAAGAGAGACTACAAAGGTGACCGGCTTCTATTTGTGTGTTTATTGTTTCATCAGCAGCCCACTATTATCGTAATCACACTTAATATCTTTGGAACAGGGACGCTCAGCCCTATTTTAGTGGAACTGCACAAAATGATCGGAATGTTGCATGCTCCAGACAACAACTTTTTTTCCCAACATGCCTTGTTTATTTAGACAGAGCTAGGGGACGTTGCTACCGATGAAAGCATGGATCAATTTTAATTTAACACCTTCTCACAACTCTGTCTTTAGCTCTGATCTGCTAATAATTGACATGCATTAGCGAGGAAGTTAGTTTTTTATTGTTTCCGAAAGAGCATCGATGGCAAGACACGCGAAACAAAAGCTGAAAGCTCACACCATTGTACAATTTCATGTCGCTGGAAAATTATTTGTATAGTATGTCAATTATGTAAACAAATGATGGAAGCTTGATAGCATTGCCAGAAGCCTCTTCATCATCCGGGTCCATGTGCCATGCACAAAATTATACTCCTTCGTTCCTAAATATTTGTCTTTTTACAAATTTCAAACGGGCATATTTTAGAGTGTAGATTCACTCATTTTGCTCCATATGTGTACTCCCTCCATTCCTAAATATTCTATTTGTCTTTCTAGAGATTTCAACAAGTGACTACATACGGAGCAAAATGAGTGAATCTACACTCTAAAATATGTCTATATACATCCGTATGTGCCAGTCCATTTGAAATCTCTAAAAAGACAAAGATTTGAGTAGTCACTCGTTGAAATATCTATAAAGACAAATACTCCGGAGTATATTTAAGAACCGAGGGGGTAGTGCACAACCGCATGGGAGACTCAGCCCGGTCGTTGCGCCTCATTAATAGTGAGTAATGAGCAGTCAAATCATAAGCCCACCTTTCCCACTGTAAGTTGCTCTGAAGAAGCAACCATCAATACGCTCTTCTTTGAATCCGCTCATACTACTCCATCTGTCACTGTTTATGCATCGTGCTTCAGAAAAAAAGAAAAAAAATCTGTGGGACCAAGGCAACTAGCGATCGGCCTGAAAAATAGCATTAGTAGTTATAGCATGGCGTCTATTACTAGAGGAAATAATGCGTACACACATGCATGCAGTGCTTCCACCCCGGGTACACACATGCATGCACTTACTCCACTCCGTAGTAGTACAGAGTACATGGAGAGAAAGTTGTGGACTTGATTGCGGTTACCACGCCCTAATTAATTGAGCATTAAACCAAACGCATCTAAAGTCTCTCTGGTGGTGGAAATGCATTGAGAGAAATGCATCATAATGAAGCGCGCCCGGTAAACCGTGACGGAGGGAGGAGTAGTATGAAGGTGCAAAACCAAGTACACGTACGGCCAGTCGGTCAACGCACCTCCTCTTGGCATATCACTGACATGTGGGACAGGAGTGTGAGCAAACCGATCTCAATTGACGACAAAGAGGTAACCCGCCGTTCCTTGAGAGAGACGAGGAGCGAGAACACACAGACGGGCTTGCACGGAGGCCAAGATATATTCGAGCATGGTTGGTTGATCGATATCATTCATTACATGTTGGGCTGCCGTTTTCCACCCTTCTTCGAAATAAATGTGTACTTTATCAGAGATAAAAAATAAGAGTACAGATGCTCCACCATGCGGTTCTAGTAGTAGTACTACTCGTACTACTACGCTTGCCTCTTCACCTCTTCCTGAAGTCGAACAATGATGGTACTCCGCATGTTGGGTACTACAGTGTATGCCTCTAACAATCTGACACCGAATGGACTGATGCATGTCCACCGAGGGTAGGTTGCATTAGTCAAAAGGCGTAAGCGAGCTTCACCTTGTCCTGCAAGCTTCTCCTTGTTCTGCGACTTGACGGGACACACCAAAAAGTAGTGCTAGTCCATACTCCCTCCTTTCCGCTTAATACGGCTTAATCTTTTTTGCGGGTAAATGAGAGAGCTTTATTCATATATAAGCATTCTTAGGACGATCAGCCAAGACACTGGTCGTTGGACTTCATAATACGCTCATTGCGCTCAATATATTTATTTTCCGGTGTTTATATGATCACTAGCTCACCCTGACTGAGTATGTGTGTGCATGCACGTGTAGGTTGTGCACTTGAGCGTGACTGTGTGTGTTCCGTCGTGTGCTCGGACATGCATGCATTAGGGCGTCGCGCGCGTTTTTGCATCCATGTGTACGTGTGACTGTTGCATACACGTAGGGGGAGTACGTATATGGGCCACTGACGAGCAATCAAATCACACAGTAAGTTAGTCAGAAGAAGCAACCATCATTTCACTCTTGAATGACACGTACGTAATATAAAATGGTTGATATGGAAAGAAAAAGAAAACCACTATATATACACTAGCAGGAGCCTAAGCTACAAGCCCGCTTGTTTAGGTTGCTCTCTTCACAAGCATAGAATGACGGGCCTGGTCCCGCAGCTGGGGGAAGGGAACAATGTTCTGCGTAGACGCTGTCGACATCGGCGAGGGAGAAAACCAATAATCGGTGCGTCCCAATCGGGGTCACCGCGGTATGGGTCGATGCCGCGTCCCAACCGCCCTTCTAGCTACAGCCCGACATCCCAGGTATAGTCCATCTTCCTTTTGGAGCTGGCTTGCTCCACTATCGTAGCTCCATCTCCATGTCGATCTTTCTCTACTTCTACCGGCTTCTACTTGTGATGAGTTTATGTCTCATGAACTAGTGCCGGTACTATTATTCTAATCACACTTCTTCAATATCTTTGCCATCAGGGATGCTCAGGTCGATTTTAGTGGAACTGCACAAAAGCATCGTATGGTCCGAGGGTGCCAGCCGTCTTTCCTTCGATAGGTTCTACCTGGCCAGGAAATTAAATCATGTTTAGGGTTTAGAGTTTAAGTTGTAGTGACCCCATTAGTAGTTTTTCTTTCGTACACGCTCTCACAACTTTTTCTTTAGTTGTGAAGTAAATATTGGCTATGATCTGTGAATCATTGAGATGCATCAGCATGTGTGTTAGTTTTCCTTTGTATTTGATGGAATGTTGTAATGGGGCAACCTTGGAATAGGAATGAAAATGGAGTGGAAAGTTTCCATTTTTCCGAAGAAAAAATGGAAACGGAGAGAAACCAACGTTTCGTTTCGTTGGATCGCGCCATCGAGCAAAACCAACGTTTAAATCACGTCTGTCGTGTTCATGTCTCAACCTCCTCCATGGCTTGACCCCACACAGTCGCTCGGCATGCCACTCACCGCAAACCGAGTAGTATATGATAACTTTCCCGCCTGCTTGTCGATGGACCGCGCCATGGAGTACTAGCACTATTGGAAGAGATTGACTAGTTGGGGGAGGACAGCTAGCTGTAGCACGAACTCCCAAGAACTTTTTACATGCATGTTGTAGCCGGCTATTGCGACCTTTGAAAGCGGAGCAGCCGCGTGCACCTGGAAGCGGCGCGGGCGACGCTCTCTCAGCCGGCGCACCGCTTCAATGCCAGCGCCAGTGAGAGGTCGCGTCCGCTCTGGCCGGGCATGAATGCGGCACTGACCGTTTCGGGTGGGACGCACGCGCGGGTGATGAAGAGGGTTTGGGTTGGTCAGGAACGGCCGTGGCAGCGGTTCGGACATGCGCAAACAAGAGATGATGTTCGTTAATATTGTTGCGTATATAATTAACAACATAAATAATGTGCCAGTTGGACAAATATGATTGGAAATGCAGATGGAAATGGAATTTTATGTAAACACGGATATGCATGTCTATGTCTATGTGTGTGTGTGCGACGACTCTCGCGACCTGGAAGCGGGGGTGTGTTTTTGATCGAGTTTTCTTTCTTGGTATGTTAGAAAATTAGTTTATCTAATTCACATCTAGATGTTATTTAAGGATATCACAGCTAAGCTCCCACAAGTATATAATGTAGCAACAAGAAACAAAAAAACTAGGACAAAAAAATAGACCACAAACAGAGTGGACATCACCTTAGATGTGACATAACTATGTCACATCTAGATGTGTCCTAGACAGACCCTTAAAAAATTGTCCGCTAGTTTTCATTTCTTTTTTCCATGAACGCGCGTATTCTATTTAAAACCACTGCTATGGAGAGATTTTTTTACTCCATTATAGCCTCTTGTTTGATAGAGTTTCTCGCGTGTTGCTCTCTCACCCTCTCCATATCAAAACAAGATGACAGTGTCCACTCTATCTCTCTCCTCACCGATGGTCACAGATCCGGTCGAATCCCGTCCGCTGCGGGAGGTGAGGAGGTGCAGCATTGACGTTGTCGCCATCGGCGACGGAGGAAGCCGATGCGCACCGTCCTCTCAGAGCCGGCGCTGGCACGGACGAAGATTCTCCGAGCCCTTGTTCGCTGCTGTCGTGTGGGCAGATCCCGCCCGCCCGCCTAAATGACATCTCGCCCACCTGAGGTATAACTTCTTGTACTGGTCCAGCTCCCCAGGTCGCTGCGTGCGGGTTTTCTTCTATGCGACTACTCCCCAGCTCCCCATGCATAGTAGCTAGGGTTCGTCAGCTGGTCCTACATCACCTACTAGTACTATTATAGAGGAAATGCCACTCCAAAAGTTGTCCTGATTTATGCCTCGGTGGAGGTATACATGTTGTTTCGAAAAAAAGTACATGGTGGTTGTGCGGTCATTGTCCATATGGTGGTAGTACTATCACTAGTTAAATGAAGAAATGCTTTTTTTCTCAGGTATCCTGGTTTAGTTCCCATCAAGATAATTATGATGCTTCTGTTTGTTGGTGTACTTTTCATTAATTCTTATTGACAATTGAGATGTCGTTGCTAACCTTTTTTCATATTTTTGGAAACAGCGATGCGTGTCTCCATACCCGGGCATGTCTTCCTCAATTTTAGTGGAACTGCACAAAATTGGATGGCCATTGTTGTTCCGCCTCACTGTCCTCTGCCACGTGGTTCTTCCTTCCTCGAGCTTGATTACTGAGAAGAAACAGACCACAGTGAGGATTTATCGAACTTCATAGGTGCCTCACCCAAACTTGATGCCAAATGGATGATGCATCACCACGATGACCTATCGATGCTCATGGTTGCGCCTCATGGTTGCGTCGGCTGGTGAAGCTGATCGATTTTCAATGAAAAACAAGCTGTCTTCCATCAGTGCTCTTTGCTTGTTACGCACAAAGATGATATCCTTCGTCAGTTCACCTTGGTTGCGTTGGAGACGCAGTCGTCTTTCACGTTGGTGCAATTTTATCACACAATTGGCTATGAACCAAATGTTTCCTCAAAGAAGGATCGATGTTGGTACTAAGAGCATAAGTTTTGTATTGATTTCTAAGCCTTCTCACAACTTTGTCTCCAGCTCCCCTGTAATTTTATTTGTCCAGCTATTAACTTTGATTTAAAAAATGGTGTGGACTAAAACCCCGGATGGACGTAGTAGCCCTCCATTTGTATTTACTCCGCATATTAGATTTGACTGAAGTCAAACTTTGTAATACTCTCAAACCTTTCCGATAATTGAAATAAAATTCTTTATTTGTACACTCTCTCACACGTTTCCGATAATTTGGCGCATGTGTGGTTGCTCACTTAAGGGAGGGTAGTGTACCACACGTGAAGGACAGGAAGTGCGACCAGGAAGAGCTCAGTCCGTACTACAGTAGTAGTATATATATAGGCGGGAGCCTCAGTGCTTGTTCGCTAGGGTTTGCACTCTCCACACGCTCGCTGCACTACATATATATGTTACACGCTGGAGGCTCAGCATTCATTTGCTAGGGTTTGCTATATTCATAGTCTCTCACCCTCTCTTCACCAGATCTAAACAAGACTGCGTTGGCCTCTTGTCTCTCTCTCTCCCCCCTCACAGCTGATGAAGGAGGCGTCCGTATCCCGTCACACCGGCAAGGGGAGGAGGTGCAGCGTTCACTCTATCGCCTTCGGCAAGGGAGGCAATCCACTGCCGGCTGCGCTATTCTCTTTCACCCAGTGCCTGTGCGGGAGGGCCACCGACCCCTTCTTCCTCGCTGTTGTACGTAGTGTGGGCAGATCCGGCCTCCCGCCGCACGCCTTGACACATCCCGACGACCCTAAGGTATAAGTTTCTTTGAAACCGTCATTGCTCTAGCTGCATGTGGATCTTTTTCGATCTGTAGTCGAATCTAGGTCTTGGTTCAAAGAGGAAAGAAGGGTGCGGTGGGCTGGAGAAAGAATCTAGGACGTGGTTCAATGAGGAAATGAGGGGTAGAAAGTAGTATAGACTGGCTATCCAGCCGCTTTGAGGTCGAAAAGGGAAAAATGGGGTAACCCAGTACACACATCTGTAAGGAACCGATCTCTTTGTTGAAAAGGGAAAGAAACTGGGGGTCGGGTAGTTTGTGCAGGACTAGATTTGCTGCCCTCACATAGGAAAAAGGTTCAAAGAGAACAAATATGGGACCAACGCATATATGCTGCTTGGCTACATACTCTGCATCACCCATTTATACATGTGGATGCACATGGTGCTGGCATGTCCCATACAACTACTTTGCCGTTGTTAATCTAAGAATGCCGCTCGAAAATTGAAGCAATGCCACTGTTAAAAGTAAATTGCATTTTTAATGAATGTTGTTTCAAGAGAATGTCTCTGTTAATATGAATCAATGCAACTGTTTTAGAAATGTTACTATCCTACTTTGTTTTCCATCCAAGATAAGTTAGATGCTTCTTTCTGTCATCGTTTGTCTCATCCTCCTTTATCAGCAAGTAATTGTTTCCTTTTTGCCTCTGTTAAAACAGGGGTATCGATTCAACTTGTTGCTATTGCGACATTTTGCTTCGCTACTCGAAACACTTATGTTTTAAGAGTGTTTTGTGCAGTTCAACTTGAATGTCACACCGGTGACTTTGCTTAATTTTGGTGGAACTGCACAAAAGGAGATCGAGATTTGTTTCCAGTCTTCGTGGCGAGTTGTTTCAAATCTTGGTCTCATCCACATGATGTGCAGTGTGCTTTGAGATGTTGTACTTGTTTTGGTACTGTTTTAAATAAATGTTGAATTGAAGCTATTGTATTGCTGTCTTTTCCCGTTAAGTAGTGAACAAAAATGGGACCAACCCAGACATGATGCTTGTTGCTTTGTTACAACAAATTCAGCATCACCCCATTATAAGCCAGTAATTGATGCCACTCTCAGAATTAACTACTGAATCTTATTTCAAAACTGCAACACTTGTTAGGGATTCGCAGGATTACCATTTTTGTGGCCGCATGTTTCATCCTCCTTTATTAGCCAGTAATTGATTCATTTTTTGCCTCTGTTTAAACAGGGATATCTATTCAACTTGTTGCTATTGCGACATTTTGCTTCGCTATGCGAAACACTTTGCTTGATTTCAGTGCAACTTCACAAAATGAGATTGGATTTCCTATTCATGTTGGCATATTTGTATTTTATCTTGTCCGTCTCATGAAAGGTCAGTACAGGCCCTCATCCACATGATTGTGCAGTGTGCTTTGAGATGTTGTGCAACTTGTATTGGTACTGTTTTAAATATATGTTGAATTGAAGCTATTGTATTCCTGTCTTTTCCCATTAAGTAGTGAACAAAAATGGGACCAACCCAGACATGATGCTTGTTGCTTTGTTACAACAAACTCTGCATCACCCCCTTTATAAGTAGATGGAAGCACATACTGTTTTTGCGCCCACTCACCCCTGGAACTATTTATGCTTTTTGTTAATCTAATGCCGCTAGTAAAATTAAGCAATGCCACTCTCAGAATTAATTAACTACTGAATCTTAGTTCAAAACTGCAACACTTGTTAGGAATGGTACTATCCTGCTTTGTAGTTCTTCTACATGTTTAACCAAGGTATTGTTAAGATAATATCTCTATTAAAATGAATCAGTTGCATTGTTTTAGGAATGGTACTTTTCTGCTTTGTCGTTCTTTATACATGTTGAAACAAGGCATTGTTAAGATAATGTCTCAGTCAATATGAATGAATCACACTGATGGAGAATTGCTACTCTCCTGCTTTGTTTCCCATTAAGATAAAGTAGATCAGTAGATGCTTTTCTTCTGGGAGTACAAGTCATCAACCGTTATTTCTCAGTAAATATTTCCCTTATACCTATTGTTGCTTATAGGGATATCAAAATTAAAGCTCGGTTTTATTCCGACTTCGATTTTAGTTGAACTGCACAAAAGGAGCCAATGTGTCCAAGGCAAACTGCTGCATTACTGGGTCCAGTTGGTCGTTCCACTTTGCAGAAAGAAGCAGTCACTATTTGTGCTACATTACATAAGGAATGACCGAGAAGCTTTACAGAGTATTATTAGACACCGGTGACATGACTAGTCTGCAGAGACCATTGGCAATTTAAGAAGCTACGACAGGACTCCACGATCATAGGCATTACATATTTTGAATGGGAAAAGCTTGTCAAAGTTTAATCATTGATGTTAGCAAGAAGACGTTAGTTTAATATATTGGAATTGGAAAACCTTGTCAAAATTTGCTCATTGATGTTAGCAAAAAGACATGCATTTGATATTTTTGAGTTGGACGCCCTTGTTGTGAGCAGCGTCGAGTGTTTTTTCCTATTCCTGTGTTCAGCTTAGAAGTAAATAGTTACTCTGCTGAGATATTCCTGTGTTAAGAGTTTGTTCTGAATATTGTCTATGTAATGCCAGGACTTGAGTTTGATTGCAAAGTTGAGCTTGGAATGTTGTGGCATGCGGCATCACGAGCTGTTCACCGTGCCTCCTAAGAATAATGCTTCATATTGTTTTTCATGTCGATCTAATGCCAGTGATTTGCTTGTTAAGAAGATCATCCTCTTCTGTTGTTTCTGTGCTTAAGAAGTTCATCGTCTGATGTTTCATTCATAGCCTATACGACAAGTCGGGTAGGTTAGACGTGAAACCATATGATCTTCCGACCAACTCATGATATTAGGCCATGATTGGATTGTCGTTTTCCAACCAAAACCGCTTGTAAAACTGACGCTTGTAAATTAAAGCAGATGGTCTCAGGCGAAGGCGCTATGTTGGTCGATTTCGACTTGTTAAATATCTGAAGTACTTCACACATGATAAATACGCTGAATGACACTCGGACGATTGCTAATCCAGTCATTAGCTGCTGTTTCAGCCTTGCCTATGGATGGCATGATACGCACGTCGTGCATGTATCGTCTGGTAATGTCGTCCATATAGCAGTGCTCGTAAAATATACACTAGTCTCTCAAATTACACACGTAACCCACCGGTTTTACTTACAGACCTCGGGCCCTCGGTTTCATTACGCCTGTATTTTACACGTTGTTTCTGATGACGAGTAAATTACAATTGTGTATGTTAATATAGGTTTGAAATAAACCAGAGCTCCCAAGCGCGGCCTTACCGTTTCATGCCGTCTCAGTTTCTCGAAGGTGCTCATAGGTGTCCGATGATCCTGGCTTCCTGAATGAGCAGCAGGCGCTGTATCAGACCATCCGTAGGGCCCGCGAGGCCCTCTCCGTTGTCCTTCGAGTTGTTGCGCTCGCCGTGGCGCCGAGCATTATTAACATTGTCAACGAACATGAGGATTCAGGAGATGAATTTATTTTGACTGGATGACACTAGGGACCCATTAGGGCCATAGCCGTACGTACGCAAGTGCCTCCTTATTATGTACAACTATATTTTTTTTGCTTTCTCCTGGTTTCCTGACATCACGGTCCCACACCATTGTTAACATATGTAGTCAATATAAACGAGAGAATTGCACAAGGTGCGGCTGACAGTTGGGACCAAGTAGCTCGAGCAGTATTTGTGTTTTTGAGGCGTGAGCACTGCAGAGTTTTTCTTGGCGATGATTTCGTTGTTGTTCAGAGGAGAGTAGGGCATTAACTGGGCGGGTTATGGCCCGTCTAGCCCAGGCCAGATATCTAGCCCAGATACTAATTTTTTCAACATGAAAATGGCTAGCCCAGCTATACGTCTTTTTGAGGAATACCCAGGCAAGGTCAACTTGTTATTCTCCGCCCCGCTGGACTGCAAATCTTTCCTAGGAGGGATGCATTAGGCTTAATAGGAAAATGGGCTTTAAAAAATAATAAATGAGATGTAATTATAAAAACTGGGCAGTAACTATAAAAAATGCACCAAACACGAAATTAGTTTATAAAATATTATTTATGGATTTTGAAAATCTTAAATTTTCATTGTTGCGAGCGCAATGTTTCGTTGGATTTTTACGTAATACAAATTTATATTTAATCTGACTAGAAATTTCGGGATAAAAATATTTCGGATCCCATCAAAATGTGGGAAATTTTATTGAATTCTGTCTTCAACGGTTGGTTGAAATTATTAATCGTTGTCCTAGCTAGAAAATGGGATGTACTTTTAACAAACTGTAAATGGGTTGTTGTAAATTCCATTAGAATTCAAAAATGGGTTGTACATTCTTACAAAATGCAAATGGGCTATAAGTTCTCTGCCACACACTTGTGGGCCTACTAAGTGACGTGTCCCCTAAAAAAATAAGTTGACGCGTATGCAAGGCTTTGTCAACTTATTATAGTCAACACACGGTTCTAGCAGCAGTGGCCGTTGGATGTCTATCCAACGGATGTCGTGCTACTTCTTCAATCTCGGATATTCTTAGCTTCGCCACCCAAAAAATGGTTCCTCCCCCTGACATCTGGGGCGCACCGTTTCGGAGGCTGACCTGTGGGCCTACTAAGTTGGAGCGTACCAAGGGCTTTGTCAACTTAGTTAATAATAAATGATTCTAGCTTCAGTGACCGTACGATGTCCATCCAATGGCCGTAGTGCTTCTTTAACCTCTGGTCTTCTTGGTCCAGCCGCCCAAAGCAGCGCCGGTCGTGCCGCCTGCTCCTGCCTCCCATGGCCGGTTGTGCTGCCGCGAAGGTCTCACCGCCCCCATACTACTCCCACCTCTGGCCAGGCCATCCCTCTACTCACCCACACCCCCTGTTATTCTGCGGCGATGGTAGCCTCACACCGCAGCCGAACCAGGGAACCCTCATACTCCTCTCCGCGCGGGCTTCCACTGATGCGTCTTCCCTGGCTCCGCCTCGTCCCCTTCCTAGGCCTCACCGTCGTCCACCGCCCTGGTGCTCTCGGTGCGGCGTGGTCAACATGGTCAACGACCGACTTCCATCGGAAGAGTACTATACGTGGAGAGGCTGACAGCTGGGTCCATGGCGGCCGCAAGGAAGTGCCTCCTTATTACACGCAAAATAATTATTCCTCCACCTGACAGCAGGCACCCACCAGACGGGCCACCTTATTTTGCGAAAAAAACATTTCCCCCTGACTGCTGGGACCCACCGGACGGGCCACCGTATTTCACGAAAAAAACGTTCCCCCCGCTGTTAGCTCGGACCCACCGGAAGTGCCTCCTTATTACGCACAAAAAATGAATACTCCCCCTGCTATCTGGGACCCACCTTGGTGGGAGGCTGACTTGTGGGCCTACTAAGTTGACGGGGACGGAGGGCTTTGTCAACTTAGTCAATATGAACGATTCTAGCTCCAGTGACCGTACGATGTCCATCCAACGGCCGTAGTGCTTCTTCAACCTCTGGTCTTCTTGCTCCAATCGCCCAAAGCAGCGCCGGTCGTGTCGCCTGCTCCTGCCTCCCGTGGCCGGCTGTGCTGCCGCGGAGGCCTCACCGCCCCCTACTATTCCCATCGCTGGCCAGGCCCTGCGGCGACAGCAGCCTCACACCGCAGCGGAACGAGTGAACCCTCATGCTCCTCTCCACGTGGGCATCCACTGGTATGTCTTCACCGGCTCCGCATCGTCCCCTTCCTAGGCCTCGCCGTCGTCCACCACCCTGGTTCTCTCGACGCGGCGTGGTCAACGTGGTCAAGGAACGACTTCCATCGGACGTGGACTGTACGTGGAGAGGCTGACAGCTGGGTCCACGGTCGCAGCAAGGAAGTGCCTCCTTATTACGTGGAAAATAATGATTCCTTCACATGACAGGAAGAACCCATCGGACGGGCCACCGTATTTCACGAAAAAACATTTCCCCCCTGACTGTTGGGACCCACCAGCTACACTTTCGCACGCAAGGAAGTGCGTCTGGGCAAAAAAATGATTCGCCCCCCTGACTGCTGGGACCCACTAGCTACATCTTCGCACGCAAGGAAGTGCGTCCGGGCAAAAAAAACAATTCGCCCCCCTGACTGCTGGGACCCACCAGCTACATCTTCGTAGGCAAGGAAGTGCCTGACAGTCGGGACCCACCTAGTCGAAGCGTACGTAGCGTTGTCATTCTGGTCGCGAACGTGTACGTACATATATACTGGTGGATATAGAGGCGCGCACGTGTCGTAGTAGAGGCGCGCACATAGCATGTACATGTACGTACAGTGGCCAGGGTGCAAGAAAGAAAATATGGCCACATACGTACATACGGGCAGGGTCTCGAACGCCTACTCGCGCATATGTACGGCCAGGGCTCGTGTTCATGGGGAGGCAACGGAATGCATCGTGTTCATGGGGAGGCAACGAAATGCGTCGTGTTCATGGGGAGGCAACGGAATGCGTCGTGTTCATCGGGAGGCAACGGAACGCATGGGAGCCAACCAGCTGGGTTGGAACGGAATGCGTGGTCATGTTCATCGGGAGGGCTTGGACGGAATAGGTGATGGAAACGAGGCCTGGCGTACCGCGGAACGGAGGAAACGGACCTCCTACATTCGAAACAGGGTCCTGTTGATCGGGAGGGGTCTGGCGTACCACAAAACGGAGGAAATGGACCTCCTACGGTCGAAACGGGGGTCTTGTTGATCGGGAGGGGTGTGGTGTACCGCAAAACGGAGGAAACGAACCTCCTAAGGTCGAAACGGGGGTCCTGTTGATCGGGAGGGGTGTGGCATACCGCAAAACAGACGAAATGGACTTGTGTTAGAGCGCTACGGTCGAAATGGGGGTCATGTTCATCGGGAGGGGTGTGGCATACCGCAAAACGGGACTCCACGGGATACTGTTCATCTCCACCGCCGACCTCCTCCAGCCTCCACGAGCTACCGTCGACCTCCTCCAGCCTCCATGGGCTCCTGTTCATCCAGCCTCCACCGCGCGCTACTCCACCGGCTACTGTTCAACCACCCCTCCACGGGCACCCCTCCACCGTCTACTGTTCATCCAGCCCCCACACCACGGGGTCCTGTTCAACCTCCCCTCGACGGGCACCCCTCCACCGTCTACTGTTCATCCAGCCCTCCACACCACGGGGTCCTGTTCAACCACCCCTCCACGGGCACCCCTCCACCTTCTACTGTTCATCCAGCCCTCCACACCACGGGGTCCTGTTCATCCAGAGGCAACGCCACCGCTCACTGTTCATCCACCCCCCCCCCCCCCCGCAACTCTCATTGTTCATCCGATCGATCGACTTCAGTTACCAGCAGTAGCGAAGGAATCACTCGATCGGGTTCAGTTAACAGCCATCGATCGATCGCTCGGGTTTAGTAACGCGTAGCCCGCAGTGCAATTGCTCCGGTTCAGTTAGAGCCCAACGCCTCGCTCGGGTTCAGTTAGAGCCAACGCCTCACACACACACGCGTACATGTACGAGAGAAACGCGCATCGCTTGGCCCCCGACCTCCCACCGTAACCGGGAACTCCCCGAAATTTTCCTCCCCCTCGCTTCTACCACGGTTTTTGTTGGAAATATGCCCTAGAGGCAATAATAAAAGTATTATTATATTTCATTGTTCATGATAATTGTCATTTATTCATGCTATAACTGTATTATCCGGAAATCGTAATACATGTGTGAATACATAGACCATAATATGTCCCTAGTGAGCCTCTAGTTGACTAGCTCGTTGTGATCAACAGATAGTCATGGTTTCCTGGCTATGGACATTGGATGTCGTTGATAACGGGATCACATTATTAGGAGAATGATGTGATGGACAAGACCCAATCCTAAGCATGGCACAAAGATCGTGTAGTTCGTTTGCTAAAGCTTTGCCAATGTCAAGTATCTCTTCCTTCGACCATGAGATCGTGTAACTCTCGGATACCATAGGAGTGCCTTGGGTGTATCAAACGTCACAACATAACTGGGTGACTATAAAGGTGCATTACAGGTATCTCCGAAAGTGTCTGTTGGGTTGACACGGATCGAGACTGGGATTTGTCACTCCGTATGATGGAGAGGTATCTCTGGGCCCACTCGGTAATGCATCATCATAATGAGCTCAAGGTGACCAAGGTGTTGGTCACGGGATCATGCATTACGGTACGAGTAAAGTGACTTGCCGGTAACGAGACTGAACAAGGTATTGGGATACCGACGATCGGGTCTCGGGCAAGTAACGTACCGATTGACAAAGGGAATTGTATACAGGGTTTTGATCGAATCCTCGACATCGTGGTTCAACCGATGAAATCATCGAGGAGCATGTGGGAGCCAACATGGGTATCCAGATCCCGCTGTTGGTTATTGACCGGAGAGTCTCGGTCATGTCTGCATGTCTCCCGAACCCGTAGGGTCTACACACTTAAGGTTCGGTGACGCTAGGGTTATCAGGAAGACAAGTATGTGATTACCGAATGTTGTTCGGAGTCCCGGATGAGATCCCGGACGTCACGAGGAGTTCCGGAATGGTCCGGAGGTAAAGTTTTATATATGGGAAGTTGTTAAACGGACACCGGAAAGTTTCGGGGTCATACCGGTATTGTACCGGGACCACCGGAGAGGTTCCGGGGGTCCACCGGGAGGGGCCACCCCTCCCGGGGGGCCACTTGGGCTGCGTAGGGATAGCAGCCAGCCCCTAGTGGGCTTGGCGCCCCCCCCCCCCTTGGGCCCATGCGCCTAGGGTTGGGGGGGAACCCTAAAGGGGGCGCACCCCCCTTGCTTGGGGGGCAAGCCCCCCACCCTTTGGCCGCCGCCCCCCTCTAGGGTTTCCCCTAGAGGGCTGGCCCCCTTGCCCTTCTCCTCCTATATATAGAGGGGTGAAGGGAGGGCTGCAACACCACAACTAAAGGCGCAGCCCCTCCCCTCCCCAACACCTCTCCTCCTCCGTACGTGCTTGGCGAAGCCCTGTCAGAGTACTGCTGCACCAACTACACCACGCCGTCGTGCTGCCGTTGGAGCGAGCTTCCTCAACCTCTCCTTCCCCCTTGCTGGATCAAGAAGGAGGAGACGTCTCCCGTCCCGTACGTGTGTTGAACGCAGAGGTGCTGTCCGTTCAGCACTTGGTCATCGGTGATCCGAATCACGTCGAGTACGACTCCATCATCACCATCCCCTTGAACGCTTCCGCACTCGATCTACAAGTGGTATGTAGATGCAAACTCTTCCCCTTGACTCGTTGCTTAGATGAACTCATAGATGGATCTTGGTGAAACCATAGGAAAATTTTAATTTTCTGCAACGTTCCCCAACAGTGGCATCATGAGCTAGGTCTATGCGTAGTTCTCTTTGCACGAGTAGAACACAATTTTGTTGTGGGCGTGGATCTTGTCAACTTACTTGCCTCTACTAGTCTTTTCTTGCTTCAACGGTATTGTGGGATGAAGCGTCCTGGACCAACCTTACACGTACGCTTACGTGAGACCGGTTCCACCGATTGACATGCACTAGTTGCATAAGGTGGCTGGCGGGTGTCTGTCTCTCCCACTTTAGTTGGAGCGGATTCGATGAAAAGGGTCCTTATGAAGGGTAAATAGAAGTTGACAAAATCACGTTGTGGTTATTCGTAGGTAAGAAAACATTCTTGCTAGAACCCAATTGCAGCCATGTAAAAGATGCAACAACAATTAGAGGACGTCTAACTTGTTTTTGCAGCGATTGATCATGTGATGTGATATGGCCAGAAGTTGTGATGAATGATGAATTGTAATGTATGAGATCATGTTCTTTGTAATAGGATTCACGACTTGCATGTCGATGAGTATGACAACCGGCAGGAGCCATAGGAGTTGTCTTTATTTTTGTATGACCTGCGTGTCATTGAAGAACGCCATGTAAACTACTTTACTTTATTGCTAAATGCGTTAGTCATAGAAGTAGAAGTAGTCGTTGGCGTGACAACTTCATGAAGACACGATGATGGAGATCATGATGATGGAGATCATGGTGTCATGCGGTGACAAGATGATCATGGAGCCCCGAAGATGAAGATCAAAGGAGCTATATGATATTGGCCATATCATGTCACTACTTTATATAATTGCATGTGATGTTTATTATGTTTATGCATCTTGTTTACTTAGGACGACGGTAGTAAATAAGATGATCCCTTACAAAAATTTCAAGAAGTGTTCTCCCCTAACTGTGCACCGTTGCTACAGTTCGTCGCTTCTAAGCACCACGTGATGATCAGGTGTGATGGATTCTTACGTTCACATACAACGGGTGTAAGACAGTTTTACACAGCGAAAACACTTAGGGTTAACTTGACGAGCCTAGCATGTACAGACATGGCCTCGGAACACGGAGACCGAAAGGTCGAACACGAGTCGTATGGAAGATACGATCAACATGAAGATGTTCACCGACGATGACTAGTCCGTCTCACGTGATGATCGGACACGGGCTAGTTGACTCGGATCATGTGACACTTAGATGACTAGAGGGATGTCTAATCTAAGTGGGAGTTCATAATTTGATTAGAACTTTATTATCATGAACTTAGTCTAAAAACCTTTGCAAATATGTCTTGTAGATCAAATGGCCAACGCTAATGTCAACATGAACTTCAACGCGTTCCTAGAGAAAACCAAGCTGAAAGATGATGGCAGCCACTATACGGACTGGGTCCGGAACCTGAGGATCATCCTCATAGCTGCTAGGAAGCAATATGTCCTAGAAGGACCGCTAGGTGACGCTCCCGTCCCAGAGAACCAAGACATTATGAATGCTTGGCAGTCTCGTGCTGATGATTACTCCCTCGTTCAGTGCGGCATGCTTTACAGCTTAGAACCGGGGCTCCAAAAGCTTTTTGAGCATCACGGAGCATATGAGATGTTCGAAGAGCTGAAACTAGTTTTCCAAGCTCATGCCCGGGTCGAGAGATATGATGTCTCCGACAAGTTCTACAGTTGTAAGATGGAGGAAAACAGTTCTGTCAGTGAGCACATCCTGAAGATGTCTGGGTTGCACAATCGTATGACCCAGCTGAATATTAACCTTCCTGATGAGGCAGTCATTGACAGAATCCTTCAGTCGCTCCCACCAAGCTACAAGAGCTTTGTGATGAACTACAATATGCAGGGGATGGTAAAGACCATTCCTGAAGTATTTTCTATGCTAAAGTCAGCAGAGGTTGAAATCAAGAAAGAACATCAAGTGTTGATGGTCAATAAGACCACTAAGTTCAAGAAGGGCAAGGGTAAGAAGAACTTCAAGAAGGACGGCAAAGAGGTTGCCGCGCCCGGTAAGCCAGTTGCCGGGAAGAAGTCAAAGAATGGACCCAAGCCTGAGACTGAGTGCTTTTATTGCAAGGGGAAGGGTCACTGGAAGCGGAACTGCCCCAAATACTTAGCGGATAAGAAGGCCGACAACACTAAAGGTATATTTGATATACATGTAATTGATGTATACCTTACCAGTACTCGTAGTAACTCCTAGGTATTTGATACCGGTGTCGTTGCTCATATTTGTAACTCACAGCAGGAGCTGCGGAATAAGCGGAGACTGGCGAAGGACGAGGTGACGATGCGCGTCGGGAATGGTTCCAGAGTCGATGTGATCGCCGTCGGCACGCTACCTCTACATTTACCTACGGGATTAGTTTTGAACCTTAATAATTGTTATTTGGTGCCAAGTTTGAGCATGAACATTGTATCTGGATCTCGTTTAATACGAGATGGCTACTCATTTAAGTCCGAGAATAATGGTTGTTCTATTTATATGAGAGATATGTTCTATGGTCATGCTCCGATGGTCAATGGTTTATTCTTAATGAATCTCGAACGTAGTGTTACACATATTCATAGCGTGAATACCAAAAGATGTATAGTTGATAATGATAGTCCCACATACTTGTGGCACTGCCGCCTTGGTCACATTGGTGTCAAGCGCATGAAGAAGCTCCATGCTGATGGACTTTTAGAGTCTCTTGATTATGAATCATTTGACACATGCGAACCATGCCTCATGGGCAAGATGACCAAGACTCCGTTCTCCGGAACAATGGAGCGAGCAACCAACTTGTTGGAAATCATACATACCGATGTGTGCGGTCCAATGAGTGTTGAGGCTCGCGGAGGATATCGTTATGTTCTCACTCTCACAGATGACTTGAGTAGATATGGGTATGTCTACTTGATGAAACACAAGTCTGAGACCTTTGAAAATTTCAAGGAATTTCAGAATGAAGTAGAGAATCAACGTGACCGAAAGATAAAATTCTTACGATCAGATCGTGGAGGAGAATACTTAAGTCACGAATTTGGTACACACTTAAGGAAATGTGGAATCGTTTCACAGCTCACGCCGCCTGGAACACCTCAGCGTAACGGTGTGTCCGAAAGTCGTAATCGCACTCTATTGGATATGGTGCGGTCTATGATGTCTCTTACCGATTTACCGCTATCATTTTGGGGATACGCTCTAGAGACAGCTACATTCACTTTAAATAGGGCACCGTCTAAATCCGTTGAGACGACACCGTATGAATTATGGTTTGGGAAGAAACCTAAGCTGTCGTTTCTAAAAGTTTGGGGATGCGATGCTTATGTCAAGAAACTTCAACCTGAAAAGCTCGAACCCAAGTCGGAAAAATGCGTCTTCATAGGATACCCTAAAGAAACCATTGGGTATACCTTCTACTTAAGATCCGAGGGCAAGATCTTTGTCGCTAAGAACGGATCCTTTCTGGAAAAAGAGTTTCTCTCGAAAGAAGTAAGTGGGAGGAAAGTAGAACTCGATGAAGTACTACCTCTTGAGCGGGACAGTAGTGCAGCTCAGGAAGATGTTCCTGTGATGCCTACACCAACTGAAGAGGAAAATAATGATGATGATCAAGGTACTTCGGATCAAGTTGCTACTGAACTTCGTAGGTCCACAAGGACACGTTCCGCACCAGAGTGGTACGGCAACCCTGTCCTGGAAATCATGTTGTTAGACAACGGTGAACCTTCGAACTATGAAGAAGCGATGGCGGGCCCAGATTCCAACAAATGGCTAGAAGCCATGAAATCCGAGATAGAATCCATGTATGAAAACAAAGTGTGGACTTTGACTGACTTGCCCGATGATCGGCGAGCGATAGAAAACAAATGGATCTTTAAGAAGAAGACGGACGCGGATGGTAATGTCACCATCTATAAAGCTCGACTTGTCGCTAAGGGTTATCGGCAAGTTCAAGGGATTGACTATGATGAGACTTTCTCTCCCATAGCGAAGCTTAAGTCCGTCTGAATCATGTTAGCAATTGCCGCATACTATGATTATGAGATATAGCAGATGGACGTCAAAACGGCATTCCTTAACGGGCATCTTAAGGAAGAACTATATATGATGCAGCCGGAGGGTTTTGTCGATCCTAAGAATGCTAACAAAGTATGCAAGCTCCAGCGATCCATTTATGGGCTGGTGCAAGCATCTCGGAGTTGGAACATTCACTTTGATGAGATGATCAAAGCGTTTGGGTTTATGCAGACTTATGGAGAAGCCTGCGTTTACAAGAAAGTGAGTGGGAGCTCTGTAGCATTTCTCATATTATATGTAGATGACATACTTTTGATGGGAATGATATAGAATTCTTGGACAACATTAAGGCCTACTTGAATAAGTGTTTTTCAATGAAGGACCTTGGAGAAGCTGCTTATATATTAGGCATCAAGATCTATAGAAATAGATCGAGACGCCTCATAGGTCTTTCACAAAGCACATACCTTGATAAGATTTTGAAGAAGTTCAAAATGGATCAGTCTAAGAAGGGGTTCTTGCCTGTATTGCAAGGTGTGAGATTGAGCTCGGCTCAATGCCCGACCACGACAAAAGATAAAGAAGAGATGAGCGTCATCCCCTATGCTTCAGCCATAGGATCTATTATGTATGCCATGCTGTGTACCAGACCTGATGTAAACCTTGCCGTAAGTTTGGTAGGAAGATACCAAAGTAATCCCGGCAAGGAACACTGGACAGCGGTCAAGAATATCCTGAAGTACCTGAAAAGGACAAAGGACATGTTTCTCGTTTATGGAGGTGACGAAGAGCTCGTCGTAAAGGGTTACGTCGACGCTAGCTTCGACACAGATCTGGATGACTCTAAGTCACAAACCGGATAAGTGTATATGTTGAATGGTGGAGCAGTAAGCTGGTGCAGCTGCAAGCAGAGCGTCGTGGCGGGATCTACATGTGAAGCGGAGTACATGGCAGCCTCGGAGGCAGCGCATGAAGCTATTTGGGTGAAGGAGTTCATCACCGACCTAGGAGTCATACCCAATGCGTCGGGGCCGATCAAACTTTTCTGTGACAATACTGGAGCTATTGCCCTTGCGAAAGAACCCAGATTTCACAAGAAGACCAGGCACATCAAGCATCGTTTCAACTCCATCCGTGAAAATGTTCAAGATGGAGACATAGAAATTTGTAAAGTACATACGGATCTGAATGTCGCAGATCCGTTGACTAAACCTCTCTCGCGAGCGAAACATGATCAACACCAGAACTCTATGGGTGTTCGATTCATCACAATGTAACTAGATTGGTGACTCTAGTGCAAGTGGGAGACTATTGGAAATATGCCCTAGAGGCAATAATAAAAGTATTATTATATTTCATTATTCATGATAATTGTCTTTTATTCATGCTATAACTGTATTATCCAGAAATCGTAATACACGTGTGAATACATAGACCACAATATGTCCCTAGTGAGCCTCTAGTTGACTAGCTCGTTGTGATCAACAGATAGTCATGGTTTCCTGGCTATGGACATTGGATGTCGTTGATAGGATCACATCATTAGGAGAATGATGTGATGGACAAGACCCAATCCTAAGCATGGCACAAAGATCGTGTAGTTCGTTTGCTAAAGCTTTGCCAATGTCAAGTATCTCTTCCTTCGACCATGAGATCGTGTAACTCTCGGATACCGTAGGAGTGCCTTGGGTGTATCAAACGTCACAACGTAACTGGGTGACTATAAAGGTGCATTACAGGTATCTCTGAAAGTGTCTGTTGGGTTGACACGGATCGAGACTGGGATTTGTCACTCCGTATGACGGAGAGGTATCTCTGGGCCCACTCAGTAATGCATCATCGTAATGAGCTCAAGGTGACCAAGGTGTTGGTCACGGGATCATGCATTACGGTACGAGTAAAGTGACTTGCCGGTAACGAGACTGAATAAGGTATTGGGATACCGACGATCGAGTCTCGGGCAAGTAACGTACCGATTGACAAAGGGAATTGTATACAGGGTTTTGATCGAATCCTCGACATCGTGGTTCAACCGATGAAATCATCGAGGAGCATGTGGGAGCCAACATGGGTATCTAGATCCCGCTGTTGGTTATTGACCGGAGAGTCTCGGTCATGTCTGCATGTCTCCCGAACCCGTAGGGTCTACACACTTAAGGTTCGGTGACGCTAGGGTTATCAGGAAGACAAGTATGTGATTACCGAATGTTGTCCGGAGTCCCGGATGAGATCCCGGACGTCACGAGGAGTTCCGGAATGGTCCGGAGGTAAAGTTTTATATATGGGAAGTTGTTAAACGGACACCGGAAAGTTTCGGGGTCATACCGGTATTGTACCGGGACCACCGGAGAGGTTCCGGGGGTCCACCGGGAGGGGCCACCCCTCCCGGGGGGGCACTTGGGCTGCGTAGGGATAGCAGCCAGCCCCTAGTGGGCTTGGCGCGCCCCCCCTTGGGCCCATGCGCCTAGGGTTGGGGGGGAAACCCTAAAGGGGGCGCACCCCCCTTGCTTGGGGGGCAAGCCCCCCACCCTTTGGCCGCCGCCCCCCTCTAGGGTTTCCCCTAGAGGGCCGGCCCCCTTGCCCTTCTCCTCCTATATATAGAGGGGTGAAGGGAGGGCTGCAACACCACAACTAAAGGCGCAGCCCCTCCCCTCCCCAACACCTCTCCTCCTCCTTACGTGCTTGGCGAAGCCCTGTCGGAGTACTGTTGCACCAACTGCACCACGCCGTCGTGCTGCCGTTGGAGCGAGATTCCTCAACCTCTCCTTCCCCCTTGCTGGATCAAGAAGGAGGAGACGTCTCCCGTCCCGTACGTGTGTTGAACGCGGAGGTGCTGTCCGTTCAGCACTTGGTCATCGGTGATCCGAATCACGTCGAGTACGACTCCATCATCACCATCCCCTTGAACGCTTCCGCACTCGATCTACAAGTGGTATGTAGATGCAAACTCTTCCCCTTGACTCGTTGCTTAGATGAACTCATAGATGGATCTTGGTGAAACCGTAGGAAAATTTTAATTTTCTGCAACGTTCCCCAACAGTTTTTTCCGTCATGGACGGCCGAAAGAATGTCATGCAGCTGCGTCTCCGGCCCGCCCAGGATGAAAAGCCCATTTTCTGTCATGATTTTTTGTCATGGAAGTAGGAGCCCACCACATCTATGATTATACCGGGTTTTGTCACAATTATCGTCATAGAAGTGTCATATGTATGACAGAAAAAATTTTAGTTCGGCCCAAAATGTCACGGATGTGTCTTTTTTTGTAGTGATATTAAGTGTGGTTCCTTTACATTAAGAGCTTGCACATTCAAAAATAAAAAGTGCATGACAACCTCTGCTTCCCTCCGCGAAGGGCCTATCTTTTACTTTCATGTATTTACTTTTATGCAAGAGTCAATAGTGATTGTTCCTATTCCTATCTATGTACTCTTTAGTGGCAAGCATCATGTGGTGGATAGATTCATACATATATATCCAGTTGGATGTATGTGATCATGAGTTATTATTGTTGACATTACCCTCGGGGTAAATAAGTTGGGAGGCGAAACTATAAGGCCTATCTTTCTATGTGTCTGACTGAAACTTTTGCTCTATACATATATCTTGAGTGGCTGCAATCATAGAAAACTAAATGATAGTTGAGTATGTGAACTTGCTAAACAAAGCTCTTACATAGAATCTTTCTGAAAATATGATGGATTGTGATTGTTTCAAAGACTGAGATCATAGTTTGTTACTTTCCAATAAAGTTTATGTTTCATACTTGAACTTGTGAATGAATATTTACTCTAGCATGAGAAGTTTTATGATGATACATTGCTGTTATGTTAAAGACCATAATGCTTCCATGTACATATTTTATTTTGATCGACACCTCTCTCAAACATGTGGTCATGATTATCGACATCGACTTTCGCTTGAGGACAAGCGAGGTCTGAGCTTGGGGGAGTTGATACGTCCATTTTGCATCATGTTTTCATAGTGATATTTATTGCTTTACTGGTTGTTACTTCACTTTATGATACAATTCGTATGCCTTTTCTCTCTTATTTACAAGTTTCACATGAAGAGGGAGATTGTCGGCAACTGGAATTTTGGACCAGAAAGGGCTATATCAGAGGCAACTTTACTCAACATCTCCAACTGAGCTGAAAATTGACAAAGAATTATTTTCAAATATATTAAAATTATTGGTGAAAGAAATACCATTAGGGGACCCACCAGGAAGCGACAAGCCTAGGGGCCGCACCCACTGCTACCTCTTGAGCTTGTGTTGGTTTTTCCCTTGAAGAGGAAAGGGTGCTGCAGCAAAGTAGAGTAAGTATTTCCCTCAGTTTGAGAACCAATGTATCAATCCAGTAGGAGACAACGCACAAGTCACCGAATACCTGCACAACCAATCAACAACTTGCACCCAACGCGATAAAGGGGTTGTCAATCCCTTCATTGTTACTTGCAAAGGTGAGATCTGAGAGAGAGATATAAACGGTAAAGTAAATCTTTTTGGTATTTTTGGTTTATAGATTGGAAAGTAAAGATTGCAAATTTAAGGAACGGCGACATAAATTGGCAAGTTGATGGGAAACTAGTATGATGTAAAATAGACCCGGGGGCCATAGGTTTCACTAGTGGCTTCTCTCATGATAGTAAATATTACGGTGGGTGAACAAATTACTGCCGAGCAATCGATAGAAGAGAGCAAAGTTATGAAAATATCTAAGGCAATGATCATGAACATAGGCATCACGTCCGTGTCAAGTAGACCGAAATGATTCTGCATCTACTACTATTACTCCACATATCGACCGCTATCAGGCATGCATCTAGAGTATTAAGTTCATAAAAAACGGAGTAATGCATTAAGTAAGATGACATGATGTAGAGGAATTAACTCAAGCAATATGATGAAAACCCCATCTTTTTATCCTCGATGGCAACAATACAATACGTGCCTTGCTGCCCCTACTATCACTGGGAAAGGATGCCGCAAGATTGAACCCAAAGCTAAGCACTTCTATCATTGCAAGAAAAACCAATCTAGTAGGCCAAACTACACCGAGAATTCAAAGAGACTTGCAAAGATATCAAATCATGCATATAAGAATTCAGAGAAGACTCAAATAATATTCATAGATAATCTGATCATAAATCCATAATTCATTGGATCTTGGCAAACACACCACAAAAGAATATTACATCGAATAGATCTCCAAGAACATCGAGGAGAACATGGTATTGAGAATCAAAGATAGAGAAGAAGCCATCTAGCTACTAGCTATGGACCCGTAGGTCTGAGGTAAACTACTCACGCTTCATCGGAAGGGTAATGGTGTTGGTGTAGAAGCCCTCCGTGATCAAATCCCCCTCCGGCAGGACGCCAAAAAAGGCCCCTAGATGGGATCTCACGGGTACAGAAGGTTGCGGTGGTGGAAAAGTGGTTTCGTGGCTCCCTGGAAGTTTTTGGGGTATAAGAGTATACATATGCGAAGGAACTAGGTCCGGAGACCCACGAGGGGCCCACGAGGTAGTGGCGCACCCTACCCCCTGGGCGCGCCCTCCACCCTCGTGGCCGCCTGGTTGCGTGTTTGACTTCATCTCCAAGTCTCCTGGTTTGCTTCTGGTCCAAGAACGATCATCGCGAACGTTTCATTCCGTTTGGTATTCCTTTTCTGCGAAACTCTAAAATAGGCAAAAAAACAGAAACTGGCACTAGGCTCTCGATTAATAGGTTAGTCCCAAAAATAATATAAAATTGCATATTAATGCATATAAAACATTCAAAACAGATAATATAATAGCACGGAACAATAAAAAATGGGCCAATTCCAATTCTGCCCCCAACTCAAACCCACTACTCAGTTTTGCCCCTAATTTTTAGGTATGCTCAGTTTAGCCCCTCCGCCATTAGTGTCACTTATAGAAATGCCCTTTTGCACCGTTACCGTCCGGTCAAAGGACTTTGACCATCCTGAAAAAAATAGCAAAAAAAATCAAAAAAATCTGAAATTTTGTGTTGGTTGGACACTCCGGGAGCTCATGGCAAGGAAAACAAAAATAATTATGCCTATGAACAGTAAATTCAAAACAAATAGCAACAAATTTTTTAAAAAATTGATTTTTTTTGGCTTCAAAGAGGCTTGAGTGCACAAGGTGCTTGCAAGTTTTAGTGATAAAATGATGTACGAGGCGCTCTAGAGAAAAAACAAAATAGTGCATTTTTCCATAGTATTTTTGAGCTAAATTTTGTTTTTTCTCCACGAGCTCCTACGATGTCCAAACACAACAAAAATGTGCACACATCTTGCGCACCTGAGTATCTTCAGTCCCACAAAATTTCATTTTTTTTTGATTTTTTTCAAATTTACTGTTCACATGCGTACAAAATTTATGTTTTCTTTTGCCACGAGCTCCCAGGGTGTCCGAACGGCATAAAGATTTGTACACACCTTGTTGACATGAGTATCTTTGATCCCACAAAGTTTCAATTTTTTTTGATTTTTTTGCTATTTTTCATGACGGTCAAAGCCCTTTGACCGGACGGTAATGGCGCAGAAGGGCATTTCTATCAGTGAAACTAACGGTGGAGGGGAAAAACTGAGCATACCTAAAAATTAGTGGCAAAATTGAGTAGTGGGTTCGGGTTAAGGGCATAGATATAATTGTCCCATAAAAATTATAGATATGTGGGAGACATATCATGCACCCCCCAAGGCGCGCCCCCTGAGCTTGTGGCGCCCCTGGCAGGCCCCCGAGGCCCATCTTCTCCTATATTGTGCTATTTGACCTAGAAAAAATAGGAATGAAGGTTTCAGGACAAAGCGCCATCGCTTGAGGCGGAACCTGGGCAGGAGCACTTTTGCTCTCCGGCGGAGCGATTCTATCGGGGACACTTCCCTCCGGGAGGGGGAAATCAAAGCCATCATCATCGCCAACAACCCTCTCATCGTGGGAGGACCAATCTTTATCAACATCTTCACCAACACCACCTCATCTCAAACCCTATTTTATCTCTTGTGTTCAATCTTTGTCTCAAAACCATAGATTGATACATGTGGGTTGCTAGTAGTGTCGATTACAGCTTGTAGTTGATGCTAGTTAGTTTATTTGGTTGAAGATTATATGTTCAGATCCTTAATGATATTCAATACCCCTCTGATCTTGAACATGAATATGATTTATGAGTAGTTAGTTTTGTTCTTGAGGACATGGGAGAAATCTTGTCATAAGTAATCATGTGAATTTGGTATTCCTTTGATATTTTGATGATGTATATGTTGTGATTCCCTCAGTGGTGTTATGTGAACACCGACTACATGACACTTCACCATCTTTGGGCCTAAGGGAGGGCATTGTTGAGTAGTTATTAGATGATGGGTTGCTAGAGTGACGGAAGCTTAAACCCTAGTTTATGCGCTATTCTGTAAGGGGCTGATTTGGATCTACGTGTTCCATGCTATGATTAGATTTATCTTAATTCTTCTTTCATAGTTGCGGATGTTTGTGAAAGGGGGTAATCATAACTGGGATGCTTGTTCCAGTAAGAACAACACCCAAGCACCGGTCCACCCACATATCAAATTATAAAGTAGCGAACGTGAATCACAAAAATGTGATGCCCGTGTGTCCTCAAGAATGTTTTACTTGTTATAAGAGAAAGTCCCGGCCTGTCCTTTGCTACAAAAAGGATTGGGCTATCTTGCTGCACCTTTGTTACTATTGCTACTTATTGCTCATTACAAATTATCTTGCTATCAAACTACTCATTACCGATAATTTTAGTAATTGCAAACCATACCTTGTTGAAAACCGCTTGTCATTTCCTTCTGCTGCTCGTTGGGTTCGACACTCTTACTTATCGAAAAGACTACGATTGATCCCCTATACTTGTGGGTCATCAGCGGGAAACACGAATGAACCAGTTCCCTCTTCTAGACCCCTATATGTATAAGCTCACTAACTCTGTGTAGAGTTGCATTCTCTGGATTGAAGATGGGAGTCATAGAGATGGTATCAGGAATCCACTTATCCTCCAGTATATATATATATATATATATATATATATATATATATATATATATATATATATATATATATATATATATATATATATATATGGAAGGTCCACCCCCACATGATTGATTAACCCGAGTTGCAACATCTCCCTGTCGACCACGATCACACCCCAAAAAGCTGAGGAAATTGAAGGGACACTTGCACGCATGCAATATGTCTCAGGGTAATATCTAGCTTTCATCACCCTTGTACACAAGGACTTAAGATGAGTTAGCAAACCTCCATCTGCGCTTTCCCAACAATGCTAGGTTGAAGAAACACACATCATGGAATCCCATTTCGATAGTAACTTTTGGATATGTGAGTTTCTCATATGCTAAGAGCAACTCTAGTAGATGCACTATATCATCGCTGGCCTGGCTATTTCCGGCGGTTTTAAAGTTTTTGCCCTTTTTCTGGCCTGAACAGTTGCGGTATAATTCTCCCGGTCCGTAAAAAAATATGCGGGCAACCCGCAAATTGTCCTCTCTGCTGCCATATCTATGGGGTGGGGGTGTTTTAGGGTTTCTCCCTGGATATTCTTGGCTACTTCGTCATCTCTTTTCGTTTCTCCGGCGTGCGATTCGATGAATTTTTTTGGCCTCTCTCGCAAATCAATGGCCGGAGATTCTTGGGGACGTGGGGACTGCAGCGATTCGCCGTCGTGCAAGAGCGCTCGGCATGACGCGGAGGCCAGCAACACCAAGTGGGCCGGTGTCGAGCCGTGGTGCTCCCAGCAGGTGCGTGAATGTGTCTGGCTCTTCCGTAGTGGTGGTCGGGGTGTGTCGGATCGCTTCTTCGAGCTTGATGAGGTGTTGTTCCTACACACCAAGAGGTGCCGGGACATGGGCGAGGATCTCCTCGCCGCGCAGGACGCGGTGGCAGCCGTAGAAGATGGCGCCACCGAACGGCTCAAGGTTGCGAAGGAAGAGCATGCGTACACCCATGCATGGCGGAGGTCGGCTTTTGCGTTCTACCTCGACGTCCAGGGTTGATTCCCCGACCTTCCCTAGGTTTAGTTTGATCTATGTTTTTATGTTGTGTATGTGTAAGATGAACTCGAGTTGTGTTTAAGCTTTAGTTTGTAGCGCAAATTAGAATTTAAATATGCGGCGTGGTTTAGTGGATCTGTTCTGTCCAGTGCCTATTGATACTGCAAATCCATTTTAAGGTGAGTCATATATTGCTTTTGCGGGATCAATTGTCATGATATGTGCTAGAATTGCTCTAACCAATGCAATGATCGTTTAGCCAGAGAACCATTCCCATCAGTACTTGGCCATGTCATGTGGCCATCTTTTACACACTTTTGTTGTCAAAAGAAAACAATTCATGCTATATGTTGGGAGGGATTGCTCCACTACTTCATCAATGTTTCTCTACTAGCACAAGAAAGAAAATCCTTTAAGACCAACCTTGAATAGTGCCACGGATTCTGCCACCAATGTGATCAAACTTTTTGTCTTTTTCTTTCTTCCTTCTCCTTTTCTATTTTCCTTCTCCTCTTAAATTTCTCTTTTGTTGTATCCTTTTCTTAAATCCCAAAAATATCAAATTGGTGAATTTTTTCAACTCATCAACTTTTGTTTGATTTCATTTTTTCTTCAATTCATAAACTTTTTCAGAATTAGCAAGCTTTTTAAAAATATAATACTATCTCAAGTTCAAGTTTTTTATTTCAAATTCATGAACTTTTTTTAATTTCATGTGCTTTTTTTCAAAATCATGAACTCGTGTTTGAAATACATGAATTTTTTCAAATTGGAGAACGGTTTTCAAATACAGAAATTTTCAAAATTTGAGAACTTTTTTAAAATTTATAAAAAATCAATTTCATGATTTTTGTTTAAATCCCCGAACATTTTTTTCAATTCTGTCAATTTCTTTTTTTCGAAATCTGGGATCTTTTTGAAAGTGAACCGTCGACCAGTTAACTTTTGACTGAGCGAGCAAAGTAGAGTGGGTGACTACCAAGCGAGAGTGCACGTTAGCAACATCGCGTTGATGGCGCGACATATACCGGCAAGCGCATCAGCGTCGGTTCGCTCCGCGGCACGTTAAGCGCTGACTAGGAGCTCTCGCCAGCTATACCTTGCTTGTTGTGAGAACGAGCATGAAGTGGGCCGAGCGAGTAGTGTTAGTTCATTAGCTTGCGTTCCTATGTAAGTTTTCAATTTTTGTTCTTTTTTTTCTTTTTGTTTATATATATGACTATTCTTAATACATATATTTTAAAAAATAATTTCGATAATATTAAAAGTATTCATCGACCATTTAAACAATGTTCATCAAAGTGAAACAATGTCGATGACATTTTAAAAATGTTCATACATTCCAAATAAAATTTTTATGAAATGTATTAAAATCATCATGAAATGTTAGAAAAATGTTCATAGAATTCATAGAAAATGTTTGTGACTACAAAAAAGCCCATGCATTTCATAAAAGAGTTTGTGACATTTAGAAAAAATTATAAGATGAAATGAGTATTTGCATAGCTTATAAAAAATTTGTGTCAAATCATTCAATTGTAACATTTTAAAAATGTCCATGCATTTCAAAAATTTGTAAGCGAAATTTTTAGAAATGATTTATTCCATGTAAAGAACATACACTTGATTTGTTTTAGAAATGTTTTTTTACCATTAAAGAAAGTTCAACGTGTATTAAAACATGTGTAACATGGATTAGAAAAATCTCAAAACATGTATTTGTACTTGTAAAATGAATAAAAAGAAAATAGAAAAATAAACTGGTAAATGAACACCAAAACAGAAATGCAAAGAAAACCAGATGGAATGTTACAAAACCGGTCGACCGCGTTTGGTCTGTTAGAACCTTCCTACAACTTGGTTAGTTGGGCCGGTCCAGTAGGGCAAGAGCGCACTCTGCGCAAGAGGCGGGGCGAGCCTACGGCCCAGTTCTTTTGAGCAGATTTTGGTGAATTTCAGTCTGAAAAATCTGGAGCCAACAGAACTCGAATTCACTTCCAAAATCTGGAGAGGATTCTCTAGAATCCTAGTGCAATCCAAAAGCTACCAAAAAGCATGATTTTCCCAGAATCTCAGGATTTTGGCAAGTCCCACCAAAGAAAACGTTTCAAAATAGAAGTGTACCCCTATCCCATGGAGAATTTACACCCGGAATGCCACTGGGCCATCCACGCACTGGCCCGAGAAAACGAGCGAGCGCCTTCGCTCGACCCCTGCCTGTTCGCATCGGGGAAAGATTCCCCAGACGCAGCAAGGGCTAGGGTTGCCTCGCCGCTGCAGGATCCACCTCGCCGCCCAGGCCCTTGCCGCTGTCGGCCCGGTTCCCGCTGTCGCCGACCATAACTCCCTCCGCCGCCCCTCTTCCTTCGCCACTCATCCACCCCTCTGCTCTGTCTCCGCCCGCAACCACCGGTGCTACACCTCCATGGCGACCCCGACGGGCTTCAGCTGCAACTGGACGGCCACCGGCACTGCACCTCGACGTCCACAAGCAGCCCACGCGAGGAGCAGGCCACACCCACGGTGAGCCATCATATTTCCTATCTTCTGTTCTTCATTTGTCTTATGCGAAATTGGATAGATAGACTGATTTATGTTGCATAGGTAGATGGATTAATGCTTGAATCTGTTAGATAGATGGATGGGTTGATTGCTGATGGATGGATGAATTGAGCCAAATGTTGTAACTGGTAAAAGCAACAAAGATTCAGAACAAACCTTTTGTCAACAACACCAATCTTGAACAATTCATCCATACCTTTTGTCAACAACAGCAGTCTTGAACAATTGCTGATGGATGGATGGATTGATGCTTGAATTTTTTTTGCTTGCTGATAGATAAATGGATGGATGGATTGATGCTTGATTTTTTTTGTGTGTGCTACTGTCAATGCTACTATGGTATTGATGTTATTGGTGCTATTTGCTACTATACGCAGATGTTTTTACATTGATTTTTATGGTAGAATGCCAATGTGATAATGCTTATGTCAATTTTGTTCAATGCTAATGTGATAATGGTGAATGGTAATGGTAGATGGAGAAAGTCAAAGAACCCAAAGCAAATTGGGACAGTGATGCTCATACAATTTTTATGAATGCGTGCGTAGAGGAGATTCGAGCAAATAACCACAACGGTGGTTATTTTCCGACATAGGACAAGCTAATTTGCATAAAAAGTTCAACGAACGCTCTGGAAGAACTATTCGACCCGGCAAATCAAAAATAGGTGGGGTGTATGTAGAAGCGAGTACAACACATGGAAGACATTGATCCAGCAAGCATCTGGCTTAGGAAGAGATGAGCATACACACACTATTACAGCTACAAATGAGTGGTGGGCATTGGAGATAAAGGTATTGTTGTTGTCATGTATTTTCTTAAATAACGAGTCATGTTGCTTCAGTTTTCATATTAACATGTGGTGCTATATGATTACAGGCACATCCAGAAGCTGCCAAGTTTCGCTATGCTCCACAAGCGGAGGAGGAAAAAATGTCAGAGGGTTTCTATACTACTTGTGTCACAAATGAGCATGCGAGGGTGCCAACTCCCTCGTATCAAGGTGATCCCTCTCGAATCAGCTTGAGGATGACTCGGGGTGTGATAGTCATGAAGGCCAAGTTACCCCTGTTCAAAATCGAGCCAAGGGTGGGAAGAAGAGGGCGTGTCCTTATTCGCTAAGTCCAAAGATGAATGACAAGTGGGCAAGTGAGAATGCTAAAAATGAGGCTTTTGTACGCATGGTGGACATCTTTGGTGCAAGAGACAAGAGGGCTGCAGAGGAGATTGCAAGGGAGAAGAGGGATGCAAAGGAGAGGGCAAGGGAGAAGAGGGATGAAGAGGAAAGGGCAAGGGAGAGGAGGGATGCAGAGAAGAGAGATGTAGAGGAGAGTGTGGATCCAACAAGAGAAGAGATTAAACAAATGATGGCCATCGTGGAAGCGGATGGTGCAAAATCAGGAAGTGATGAGCATTTCTATGCTACATTTCTTTTCATGGAAAAGAAATACCGTGATGTTTTCTCCACTTTCACGGCTCATGAATCTGTTGCAAGGCTTGGATGGATAAAGAGGATGTGGGAGCTCAATAATAAGTAGAACATCTATATTTTAATTGCTTTCTACCAGACTATTTACTTGTAATGTTGTGAGCTAAGCTACTTGCTTTGGAGGTGTACTTTTGTGAACTAAGCTATTTGCTTTGGAGATGTATTGTTATCTGAACTATGTTGCATCTAATATTACACTATGTGCATGTTGTTGTGGCAGATGGATAAATCCAGAAAGAAACGAGAAGAAAAGGAATTTGAGGCGGCCATGCTTGAATTTGCTCTGAATGTGGCGTCGTCAAGTGTGACACTGCCGTATGCACTTAGAAAGTTACATCTTGTTACAGGCCTCCAATGGGTAGAAGAGAAGGAGAAAGATGCAAAATCTTTTTATGCTATGTTCAGAATGAGGAGGTCAGTGTTTAACACATTGCATGATCTGTTAGTTCAGAAGTATGGGCTTGAGTCAACTTCCAACATTTCATCCAAAGAAGCATTGGCACAATTTTTATGGACTGTGGGTACATGTCAAACAACTGATAATGTCGCAGATCGGTTTGCACATAGTCATTCTGTCATTAGTAAAAAATCCACGAGGTTTTGGAGTGTGTAGACCGCATGGCCGGTGATTACATAAGACCAATTGATCCAACTTTCTCTGAACCACACGCAGTACTTAGAAAAACAAAGTTTTGGCCTCATTTTCAATATGCTATTGGAGCCATTGATGGAACACATATTAAGGTGATTGTGCCTAAGGAGTTGGAGCCCCAACACAGGAATAGGAAAGGTTACACGAGTGAAAATATTATGGCAGTGTGTGATTTTGATATGAGGTTCACTTTTGTTGTTCCCGGATGGCCCGGATCTGTTCATGACACACGTGTATGGAGCGATGCCATAGTTCGTTATGATCACTTTCCACAACCCCACACAGGTAACATCTCGCATGTATCCATATTGTTATATACAGGATGGTTTGTAAATTTCCAATTTCTTTTGTTGATGGCGTACTGTAGATAAAATATTATCTTGTCGACTACGGATATCCAAACAGGGTTGGATATCTATCTCCATACAAAGGGCAACGATACCATGTACCAGATTTCCAACAACACCCACTAGTTCGGAGATATGAGACATTCAACCATCGACATTCTTCTTTGCGAAATATCATCGAAAAAACATTTGGTGTTCTCAAGATGAAATGGCGAATTCTTGGAGATGGAGGCATACCTCGGTACAAACCGGAGACTCAAAAGATGATTGTCACTGCATGCATGTGTCTCCACAATTGGATTCGTGATAGCAAGTTACGTGATGAGCATTTTGACAAGTTCCACAATGATGCATATGTGCAACCTCCATTGCCGTTTACAAGTGCCAATGCTCTACCACCAGAAGATGATGGTACCATGAACGCAGTACGCGAGGCGATTGCTGCTAGTCTCGTACCTTGAGATTATCTATTTTTTTAGTTCATCCACTTTTGTAATGAACAAATCTTTAAATCCATTCTAAATGTTATATTTAGCACTTTTTATGACATTCGTAAATCACTTTTGTACTCATATTCGACTAGATACTGTTAGAAACAATAAGGTGTTAATAAATTCATCAAACATTTTCTGTCTAAGGACACTACAGACATTTCAACACACAACTTTTTCCAGAATCTTAACCTACAATCCCAGAAAAGAACTCGGCAACAGATTCTGGGAGAAGCAGATTGTGGGAGAATTTTCCAAAATCTTGATTCTGCAGAATCCTATGTGAAAAGAACTGGGCCTATGTCTTGTGTGAGCGAGATATTGCCCTGACAATCGATGTATTTTTTCTTTTTTAACGGTTATATATAGGCACGCCCATGTGTTCTCCAACCGCCCATGTACAAATAGCACAAATTCATGGGAAACTAATGCTCATAGCAAACGCGCACTCATGTGTCTCCTGTGTTAGGTCCATTTGTCGATTTTCTAACAAGGATTTTATTTTATTTGGCTTCTTTTTTCTAGTTATGACCAGGACCTTACTGCTTTTGTTTGGTTCTTTATGTTTCTTTCCTCAAGTTTCCTTTTTTTTTGAACATCTTAAAATTATTTTCTCTATCTATGTATTAGCATTTTACAAATATCCTCATTAAAATGCATGGCAAACATTTTATAAATAAATGACAATTTTTTGAAAACATGCTGAATATTTTTATAATTATATGAAAAACATTTTGAACACATGATATAACATGTTTATGAACAAGCACTGATTTTTTTTCAACTACACAACATGCATTTTTTAATACATGGTGCATATATTTCTATTTTTTCAAAAAATTAAGAACATTTCTAAAACAGATTTGTGAAGTAAAATTTAATAAATAATTTAAAAATATATAAGCTACTCAACATCGTTGTGGGGTGCTCCTATTCAGCGCGTTCGACGCTACTCAAGCTTCCTGGTGCCCACACTCGTGAGCTGGCCCATATACATGGCGAGGGTTGGATCACATTTACTGGTCGCGGTCGACAGTTGGGCAGTCAATCCTTGACTTTTGAAAATAATAATTTGCAAAAACCAAAAAGATTTGGAATTTAAACATATTCATGAATTACGGAAAATATCATGAATTTTAAAAGTAGTTTATCCATTTTTTAAAAGTTCATCAAATTTCAGAAAGATTTCATCGAATTTGAATTTTTTTATGGATTTTATATTTATTTACTGAATTTGAAAAAACTTCATAGTTTTTTTAAAAATCATAAATTTGAAAAATAGTTAATCGAATTTTGAAAATTTGTCAATTTTGAGGAAAAAGTTCACTGATTTGAAGTTCTTTTTAAGAATTTTAAAAAAGTTCATCGAACCAGGAAGAATAAAAAAGGAAAAATAAAAAAGCTAAAAGGATAAAAAATAGAAAAGAAGGAAAAAGATGCAAGTAATCACTTCAGGTTAGTTGGTGGTGTGGTTACTGTAGTGGGCGTTGATGCGTTGGGTAAGTTTGTGCACCCCTGCAGGGAACTATATCTATTCGAATAGTCGTGTCCATCGTAACAGATACTCAGTGTTGTATCCCATTCTACTACAACTAGAACTGGATACTGAAGACATTAAATGGATATGATGGCTTTGGGAATGCTTTCTCGCATGGAGTCGAGGAAGGATCTTGTTGACACCCGATTTTGGCATGGTCAAGAACTTAATTAATATGGCCTCAAACGGAGAAGTGGTCTACATGAAAAAGTTTTGTCTTATCGACATGAACATCTTTGACGTTTGGGCCATAGCCATCCAATCTCGTCTCTAAAGCCGAAGTTGTGTTCGAAGTACTGAGATTTTGTATCCAGAACACTATTCGCCTGATTACACCCCCGAGACAGCCTCATATGGAAAACTAATACACACGAGTTGTCTTCGCCTCGTCGAAATGATTGATTTTGATGTAAAAACTGTCTCAATCCAAGATCATATGCAAAAGTTAGAGCCATCAAAGTACGGCCTTACCACGAGGCAAAATATGGCGCGAGGGATCAAACAACAAGTCTGATGGGTCGCGCGAGCTGTTTAGCCGTCAAGACAACCTCGAATGGAAAAACTTACAGCACGAAAAAGCTTCGCCTTGTCGAGCCGATCGATTTTTGATATATATAAGTTGTCTCAATCCGAAGTCATATGCAACCTGGACAGGCAAAACAAGATCAAGCTGAGGTTTGGGCAAGATTCGGGTTGAATCCGAGTTAGACTAGATCTAGGACTCTAGGATGTGAATTCATATAATTTTCTTGTAAGAAAACCCTAGATGAATCCTTTGCTTGTACACAAAGTCCAACCACCTTTTATATATAATGGAGGTGACGTCCGATTAAAATAACACATAATCGAACAAACACATCTACTACTTTTTCGTGTTCATCTATCCCCTACCCTTGTATCTTTCTTCTCGTTCTTAGTGGTTCTTCAACAATGGAGGGTTACGGATCCACGAGGCTCTAGGGACGAGCGAATCGACCTGGAGCAGCCCATAGCCGCCGCGAGCCCTAACGGGGTCCCTCCCGGGCAAACGGGGCTTCGGGTCTACAAAAGCATCTGTCGGTTGTCTTGCTTATCGCGCTGCGGGTCAGATCTCCCTCGACGTGAGCTACGGTGCATCACCCCTGGCGTCGAGGGTACACGTGACGTGTTCGTGTGCGAATAGATATCTAGGTGTTACTAAAATATACTTATTACTTATGTTATGCAAATCTGCACTCTTCTAATGTTGCAAGACGTATCAAGTTGCTTGTCTTCGATAGGCTAGCCCTTCCCTTCTATTCTGGCATTTCTATAGTATAGTCCAAATATATAACCCCATTCCTTTGATACTGATGCATACTTGGTATAAATCTGATGTAAGTCTTGCGAGTACTTTGGATGAGTACTCACGGTTTCTTTGCTACCTCTTTTCCCCTCTACCCGGTTGATGCGATCAGATGACGGAGCCCAGGAGCCAGTTGATCCCGCCGACAACTACTACTACCCCGAAGGAGCCTACTACTACATGGAGACCGCCAACAACCAGGAGTAGTTAGGAGGCCCAGGCAGGAGGCCTTCGCCTTCGTTTTTTTTGCGAGCCTTCTTAAGGCAGACTTTTTTATCCTATGTATGTACTGAGATGTTGTTGCTTCCGCTGACTTATATATTCGAGCCTTCGTGGCCCAGGGTTGTAATATAAAGTTGTATGACTTTAATTTGTGTCTAGAGTTGTGTTGTGATATCTTCCCGTGAGTCTCTGATCTTAATCGTGCGCATTTGCATGTATGATTAGTGCACGGTTAAGTCGGGAGCGTCACATGTGGTTAAAAAAGTAATATTAGAGCACCTAGACCCTCAGAAAAAATTAAAATTGAACCTAATATTGCTATGGTTAAAGATATGTTAGCCAATGACATTGATGGGCATGTTATTTACTTCTGTAATGAAGCTACTAGAATTGCTAAGCCTAATCTTAAGGATAAGAATAGACCTGTTGTTGGCATGGCTGTTGTCTCTGTTAAAAGAGGAGATCGTTGCTACCACGGTTTATGTGATTGGGGTGCTAGTGTGAGTGCTATTCCATTTACGTTATATCAAGAGATTATGAATGATATTGCACCTCCTGAGATAGACGACATAGATGTTACTATTAAGCTTGCGAATAGAGATGCTATTTCATCGCTTGGGATTGTTAGAGATGTTGAATTCTCGTGTGGAAAAATAAAATACCCTACTGATTTTCTAGTCCTTAGTTCTCCACGATGACTTTTGTCGCATTATGTTCGGTAGACCTATCTTGAATACAATTAATGCCAAGATAGATTGCAATAAAGAAACTGTTAGCATTAATTTTGGTGATGTATCTCTGAGTTTAATTCTCCAAGTTTCATAGACAACTTCGTGATAAAGAATTGCCTAATAAGGATTGTTGGGAAACGTTGCATGCAAAACAAAAAAAATTCTACGCACACGCCAGATCTATCAAGGAGATGCATGACAACGAAAGGGGGGGAGTGTGCCTACGTACCCTCGTAGACCACAAGCGGAAGCGTTTTACAATGCGGTTGATGTAGTCGAACTTTCTTCGTGCTCCAACCGATCAAGTATAGAACACATGGCACCTTCGTGTTCTATAGACGTTCACCTCGGTGAAGTCCTCGACCTTGTTGATCCAGCAAGATGGCAAGGTAGTAGATGAGTTCCGGCAGCACGATGGCGTAGTGATGGTGATGGTGAAGTTATCTCCGCAGGGCTTCGCCTAAGCACTACGAAAATATGACTGGGGTGTAAACGGTGGAGGGGGTGCCGCACACGGCTAGGCAATTGTCTAGTATGTGCTAGGTGCCCCCCTCCCACATTGTGATGCCCCCGATTCAATCATACACTAATCATACACGCAAACGTGTACGACCAAGATCAGGGACTCACGGGAAGATATCACAACAGAACTCTAAAATAAAATAAGTCATACAAGCATCATAATACAAGCCAGGGGCCTCGAGGGCTCGAATACAAGTGCTCGATCATAGACGAGTCAGTGGAAGCAACAATATCTGAGTATAGACATAAGTTAAACAAGTCGCCATAAGATGGCTAGCACAAACTGGGTTACAGATCGAAAGAGGCGCAGGCCTCCTGCCTGGGATCCTCCTAAACTACTCCTGGTCATCGTCAGCGGTCTGCACGTAGTAGTAGGCACCTCCAGTGTAGTAGGAATCATCGTCGACGATGGCGTCTGGCTCCAAGGCTCCAGCATCTAGTTGCGACAACCAGGTAGAAGGGAAAGGGGGAAAAGAGGGAGAAAAGCAACCGTGAGTTCTCATCCAAAATACTCGCAAGCAAGGATCTACACTACATATGCATGGGTATATGTGTAAAGAGGCAATATCGGTGGACTGAACTACAGAATGCCAGAATAAGAGGCGGACAGCTAGTCCTATCGAAGACTATGCTTCTGGCAGCCTCCATCTTGCAGCATGTAGAAGAGAGTAGATTGAAATCCTCCAAGTAGGATCGCATAGCATAATCCTACCCGGCGATCCTCCCTCGTCGCCCTGTGGAAAAGCGATCACCGGGTTGTCTGTGGAACTTGTCTGGGTGTGTTTTATTAAGTATCCGGTTCTAGTTGTCATAAGGTCAAGGTACAACTCCAGGTCATCCTTTTACCGAGGGACACGGCTATTCGAATAGATAAACTTCCCTGCAGGGGTGCACCACATAACCCAACACGCTCGATCCCTTTTGGCCGCACACACTTTCCTGGGTCATGCCCGGCCTCGGAAGATAAACACGTTGCAGCCCCACCTAGGCCTAACAGAGAGGTCAGCACGCGGGTCTAACTCCTATGGCGCAGGGGTCTGGGCCCATCGCCCATTGCACACCTGCACATTGCGTGGGCGGCCGAAAGCAGAACTAGCCCCCTTAATACAAGAGCAGGCTTACGTTCCAATCCGGCGCGCGCCGCTCAGTCGCTGACATCTAGAAGGCTTCGGCTGATACCACGACGTCGAGTGCCCATATCTTTCCCTCGTAGTTGGTTAGTGCGTATAGGCCAGTGGCCAGACTCAGATCAAATACCAAGATCTCGTTAAGCATGTCATTATGAAGCAACCGCGAACGCCGACCAGGGCTAGGACCACCTCTCGCCTAGGTGGTCTCAACCTGCCCTGTCGCTCCGCCACAAAGATCCACACAAAGGGCCGTCGGGACGAAGGTCCTTTCAGCCCCCAATCCGTGAATCACTCGCGGGTACTCTTCGAGCCGAGCCGACTTTAGTCACCATCTGTAGTATGTATATATGTATAGTATATACCCGTGATCACCTCCCAAGTGATCACGGCCCGATAGTATAGCAAGGCAGACCGACAAGAATGTAGGGCCACAGATGATAAACTAGCATCCTATACTAAGTATTTAGGATTGCAGGTAAGGTATCAACAGATGTAGCAACAATGTCAGGCTATGCATCAGAATAGGAGTAACTAAACAGTAACATGCTACACTACTCTAATGCAAGCAGTATAGAGAAGAATAGGCGATATGTGGTGATCAAGGGGGGGGGCCTTGCCTGGTTGCTCTGGCAAGAAGGAGGGGTCATCTTCGGTGTAGTCGAACACACGGACATCGGCACCGGTCTCAAAGTCTACCGGAAAGAAGTAACGGAGGGGGAACACAATAAATAACAGAGCAATCAAATGTAACACAAAGCAAGACGCGGCAATATGCGGTGCTAGGGGTGACCTAACGTAGTGGTAGGTGATACCGGCGAGGGGGGGACATCCGTGAAAGTATTCCCAGTGTTTCGCGTTTTCGGACAGACGAACCGGAGGGGGAAAGTTCCATGTTTGCTATGCTAGGGATGTGTGGCGGACGAACGGGCTACGTATCCAGATTTTTCTCATCGTTCTAAGCAACTTTCATGTACAAAGTTTTCCATCCGAGCTACGGTTTATTTTATATGATTTTCTAAAGTTTTAAATCATTTTTAGAATTTATTAAATTAATTTAATTCAACATTATCCAGAATAGTGCATGCTGACGTCATCAGCATGACGTGAGCAGTCAACAGAGGTGTTGACTGGTCAACTAACGTGTGGGTCCCACATGTCATACTCTGTTTAGTTAATTAATAGTAGTTAATTAGGTTAACTAGTCATTAGGTTAATTAATCTTAATTAGTTAATTTAATCAGAATTAATTAAGTTAATTAATTTAGTTAATCAATTAATTATTTTTATTATTAATTATTTATTTATATATCTCTTTTTAATTCTTTTTTTAAAACATTCTGGGGAGGGCCCCCTGTCATTGGCCCTAGGGCCAAACCGGGGCGGGCGCTACTGGTAACGGGCGCGACTGCAGGCGCCGGGTCGCCTGGACCCGGGCGCGCTGTCTTGCCTGCAGCCACGGCAGGGCACGATGTTGGCCATGGAAGGGAGCGGGCCGCGGCGAATGTGGCGGCAGGGGTGGTAGCTGGGGCAGCCAGAGGCGGGACGGAGAGGGCTGGCGAGAGTGGCGACAATGGGCGCGAGGTGAGTGCGACCACGGCGCCGGTGTCCTGGAAGGAACGGGGGAAAACGGGGTCAGGCCGGTGCGGCGGCAACCGGAGAAAGCCCTGGCGGCGGCGAGCGGAGAGGGGGGGGCAAGGCGTGCGCGCATCAGGCGCGGTCGGGGTTGGCATCCGCGGGGAGGAACGGGGCGGCGCGGGCGAGACAGGGCCGCGGCGATGCGGTGGCTGGCCGGGACGGGGACGTGGGCGTAGAGAGGCGTCGGGGGTGACCGCGGGCGCGGTCAGCGCGGCGACCATGGGCATAGGAAGCAGAGGGGAGTGGAGAGGGGTGAGGCCTCACAGGGGTTCGCAGGGTCCGTGGCAGCGGGGGTCAAGGGGGGCGACGGGGACGATGGGCGACGTGGGAGCATGCCTGTGGGGAGGAGGAAGCAGGCCGGCGGGGAAGAGGCGCCAGCGAGTTCCAAGCGACGACGGGCGCGCGGGGTCGAGGGGCGAGGGGATCGGGATCCCGATCTAGATCCAGTGGGGGGGGGGGGAAGAGGAGTGGTGTGAGTGGGAGTGGTGGGTGGATTAGGGTTTCGGGAGTGGGGGTGGCCTAAGTAGGCTAGGGGTGGGCCGGCAGGTTACTCGGCCACACGGCCAACTGGGCCAAGGCCCAGTCGGAGGGGGAGGGGGTAAAGTTGTTTTCCTTTTTTTTAATTTTGTTTTATTTTATATTTTTGTTTTACTGTTTTTATTTTAGTTTCCTTTTGAATTTGGTTTTATAAACTACACCACTGGTTCCTAATTTAGTTTTAATAAGTATGCGAGTGCCCCATAATTTTTTGGTAATAAAACAAATAGTTTAATATTTTATCAAATTGAAAAGGGTAGTTAGTTAAATGTTTTGCTGCTATTTTAAATATTTTAGTGCACTTACACCTTTTATAAAATTGTGGTTTCCCCACAATAATTACCTATGCATTATTTGGCAACACCCCAACATTTTTGTTTTAATGTTTTGAAAACTTTAACTGTTTGCTGAATTTAAATTCGAATTTGAATCGGTTTCTAATCAACGCGAGTTTATCATTAGTAACCGAGGTGACATGGCATCATTATGAGGGGATTACTGTAGCTTAATTACCCGGGCGTCACAATTCTCCTCCACTACAAGAAATCTCGTCCCGAGATTTAAGCGGTGGAGTAAGGGGGGGGGAGGGGAGGTGCTGGTAGCGAAAAACCTAACGAGTCTTCTTAGTCTTGGCTGCCCTTTTGAAGAGGTTGATCCTTTTATTGATGTCTTCATTTCTCTGCTTCAAGTCACCATGATCAAGTCGTCATCCTTTCTTCGGTATCTCCATCGTCCTACGAACGCGACCCAGGGGAAAAACTGTGGAAGAACGCATCTCCACAAAGCTGGGCATCTGACGGTGAACTCAATGGAAAATACACAAGGTACCCGATGAGTTGTATTTCTGTGAATTCATTGTGTGCAATATACGATGGTACCAAAGTTTCAAACGGGTAGGCAATCATTCGATGACTAGACAGAAGCTGGAATGGGGGTTTGAACAACGAGAATAACATGGTGTTTGATTCCAGGATGAATAATGGTATAGCATTTAGCTCGTGAATCACATATGAAGCCAGGTGCACAGGCTACATTAGAATCCGGGTTGTCAAGAAGAGTCAGGTTTCGATCCAGTGGACCTGTGGGTTATGGGCCCACCATGTGGGTTGAAAGTAGGAAGGGTGGTGACATCTTGCACAACCGCGACAGGGAGGCATGTCAATGAATAACTTGTCAGCTATGCTGGGAACAATGTCGGTACCAAGGACGGGGAATGAAGAGAGCAATTTTCCTGCTTGTTGAACGAGGCGAACCAATTGGCAAAGTTATCACCCATCGGTGGTTACCAAAATGTCATCAACAATAGTAACAGGGTCTTAGAGACAAAGTGGTACAACAAGGTGCCTACCTAAGCAGGGAATTATCTTTGCTCAGTTAAGTCAGATTCAGGAAGGGTTAAACAAAAGAATGGAAAGGAAAACACGATTATCAGATTAAACAGAACAATGGAAAGGAAAATTGTGTTTACACACAATTATTAGGAGTATATCCTTCCCATGTACAAGAAGAACATGGCATCAGGGTAGGAGAGCAAGTACCCAACCATTCAGATAAGAGGCAAGTATTAATCAAGATGTTACCCATACAACGGTGTTTGGATAACTGACCAAGAAACATTTAGCATCGCGCCTCCAATGTTCTTGTTGATGAGCGGGGTATCATAGTCATGCTTCGGGGTAGCAATGACATGGTGTTTCAATCAAGGGTCGGACTTTGGATACACAAAGGATCCATCAGGATAAACTTATTAAACAAGGCATTCAGTTTCCTCATGGAAAAATGGTTAACCTTGTCAAAAAGGAAACTATAACACTAGGTCCTTCGGCCAGGTGTGCCAGGAATGACATCACCTTACCGGGTCATAAAAGACCAATGTTATAACTCTTGGAAACATGTTCCAAGCATCATATCTGACCGAGATTCAAATCTGATTGGTGTCAGGATACCTCAGACTCAGGATGCCTGAGAAGAAAGGTGCAACACAAATTGACGGGATGACACTGTAAGATTCTCGGGAAATAAACTATGAAGTGATTTTCGTTAACAATAGTTCATCATTAACCCAAGGATAGGACAAGGAGGTGGCTGATGAACTCAGCGACAATTCATCAAAATTTCCAAAGGATGGATTTCCACAATTATGTGAACAAGGAGATAACATTTGTCAGATCAAAATGATATATTGATGTATGCTTGAGGAAAACATACACAATTTAACAGTGGTTGAAAGATGCACCCGAAATATGGGCTGGGTTGCACGGCCAACATTGGAATGGTGATTCAATAATCAATAGTCTAAGAATGAACGGCCGACCATTAACTTCAAAGCAATAGGGTTGCTAGAAGGGCGGAATCCAAATAGCACCGCTCACTTGTTGGTACCCTGGTTGGAATCAACACGAGGTCCCAAGAAAGAATGGTGATGGTGAGAAGTATCACCATACCAAGAATTCTTAAGAGGTGGTGAAATTCCCATGACATTCTTGACATAAAAGGTGGTAATATTCCAAGGTAAAGAAGAACAATGCTGGGTAGCAAGGAACTCAAGGTATAACACAAAACACGAACAAGTTTGTGTTGGAGGGAAGGCAGTAATGTGGTTGATGATAACACAAATCATCGAGGCAAGGATGGTATTTCTCATCATGAATCCGATTGATATCCTGGAAGAGCTCATAAGGTTGATGATGATCACGACACATTTGTCGAGAGGTTACACGAAGATGTAATTGATCGACGATGACATCATGTCAAATGAATGATGAAGCGAAAGGTTATTGGAACCACGGTTAGGACACAAACTCCAAAGCAAGATTCCTGTCCAAAGCGAAATGATATGATGAGGAAAGATCGACGTAAGCTTAGCTCATCGTCAAAAATTATGCTCTGGGAAGAGGACCAGGTAGCACAGTTAAAATCGGCATGACAAGGATATAGCCAAACAGGCTAGGAATGACGTGATTGAGTTCAAACTCGTAAGTAATGAAGGTTACCAAGAGTTTCTTAATCGCGATGCGGACTCGGGTCAGTTATCGGTGTCTTTGAGTGTTAAATAACTCAGAGCCCATGAAAAATTGGAATCAATGAGAATGTAGCACTTGATGAAGAACTCATAAGAAGTTATGCAGTTCTGTAATAATCTTGAGATACTAGGGGGTAATACTCGAGGACAAATCAAAGTAGAGGTTGGACTGGGGTATTAATCTACAGAAGACAAGTGCTTAAACTTGCACGAGAAATGGTATTTAAAAGAGAACATGGTCGGAAACCTCGATCATGAATGATCGAACCACAGATACAGGATGAACTTATAACAAGGGGGTAACTATTTTTACGAGCAGCTTCCATGATAAGTTATACATCGTGTCCATGGGCATGAACGCAAGGTTCAAGGTCGACTCCCACTTCTTCAATGTATAACCTTCCATTCACTTCTCACTTTGATAAAGGCATTAGTGTTGAAAGTTTTACCTGGTGTAATACCAGATGAGTATGATTCGTGAAAACTTTCGAGTTCACACATATTAAGGAAGGCATAGGTTCAACCCGTCAGGGTATCATGGAAACATATACCACAAGCTTCAATAGTAAATAACACAAGCTCGATAGTAGAGCATGGTTGACAAAAACAGAGGATACAATTTACCTAAGGCATTATGTATCAGGGAAAGAACTTCTCGAGGTTTTTGTATATGAAGGACACTGTCGGATGATATTTCAACAAAGGATCCTACGGTCCTTAGTGAAACTGATGTGAGTATCGGCACACAACCAGAGGAAGAAACAATGCGAAGGCATTGGATTATAGAAGCAACTGACTAATTCAAAGCTCACATGTAAAGGAATTATGATTAACAAATCAAAGGATCAGAAGCACACACTCTGATTAAGGATGGATAAGTTGAGTAAGCTTAGGGGTAAAATCGACAACAATTTGATTGGTCGAGATCAAGCTCATGTTTAAAGTGACGTCTGAGTCGGAAAGATAATTTAAAAGGACCAACTGATGATTGCGTGCATTCGCACTCATGTTGAATCAATGGGATCAAAATGATGGTGCCTAAGGATACTAACGAATATTGCCAGACATATGGAAAGCATCCACAATGCAAGCAGACAAGTATTACAGAGCAATAAGCTACTAAGGATTTTTGGAGGATCAAATAGTATTTCGAAGACCATTGTAGAACACATGAACAACGGTGAAAGAACGAATACTTGGTAAGTGTGAGGAATTATCCATAGGGGGTATTCATGTGGAAAAGATCTGCAATGCAATGGCTCAAAAGATTCTTAACAGTCGAAGAACAATTCGATGCATCTTGTAATAACAAGATCAGCTAGGGATGAATGTAAGAATGGCAAGGGTAATAAGTTATCCATAAGGATTTATCGGTGGTACGGAATTGCAAAAGAAGTGGGCAAAAAGTCTCGAGAGAACTTTAGAGAGTATCTTTGAAATCTTTTGGTGCAGCCGGCGATCATCTGGAGTGAAGGGGCTCTCCGGGAGAAAGTATTTTCGAGAACCTAAAGTTAGATTTTAGTAAAAAATCGTTTAACCCGAATAGAAGAGAGTTCAGAATCCCGGAGTAAAGATCGAGGAGTAAAAGAGCCTAATACCGCCCAATGGCGACGTGGGCCCATGGGCCGCACAACCATGTTAGTAAAAGTTTTGCAATATCTAGACTCGACTTAGGCCAAGGAGTGTGGAAGGGGGATTCCTACAGGCAATCGGCTCTGATACCAACTTGTGACGCCCCCGATTTAATCGTACACTAATCATATATGCAAAACGTGTACGACCAAGATCAGGGACTCATGGGAAGATATCACAACACGACTCTAAAATAAAATAAGTCATACAAGCATCATAATACAAGCCAGGGGCCTCGAGGGATTGAATACAAGTGATCGATCATAGACGAGTCAGCGGAAGCAACAATATCTGAGTACAGACATAAGTTAAATAAGTTGCCATAAGATGGCTAGCACAAACTGGGTTACAGATCGAAAGAGGCGCATGCCTCCTGCCTGGGATCCTCCTAAACTACTCCTGGTCGTCGTTAGCGGTCTGCACGTAGTAGTAGGCACCTCCAGTGTAGTAGGAATCGTTGTCGACGATGGCGTCTGGCTCCAAGGCTCCATCATCTGGTTGCGACAACCAGGTAGAAGGGAAAGTGGGAAAAGAGGGAGAAAAGCAACCGTGAGTACTCATCCAAAGTACTCGCAAGCAAGGATCTACACTACATATGCATGGGTATATGTGTAAGGAGGCAATGTCGGTGGACTGAACTGCAGAATGCCAGAATAAGAGGGGGATAGCTAGTCCTATAGAAGACTACGCTTCTGGCAGCCTCCATCTTGCAGCATGTAGAAGAGAGTAGATTGAAGTCCTCCAAGTAGCATCGCATAGCATAATCCTACCCGGCGATCCTCCCCTCGTCGCCCTGTGGAAAAGCGGTCACCGGGTTGTCTGTGGAACTTATCTGGGTGTGTTTTATTAAGTATCCGGTTCTAGTTGTCATAAGGTCAAGGTACAACTCTGGGTCGTCCTTTTACCGAGGGACACGGCTATTCGAATAGATAAACTTCCCTGCAGGGGTGCACCACATAACCCAACAAGCTCAATCCCATTTGGCCGGACACACTTTCCTGGGTCATGCCCGACCTCGGAAGATCAACACGTCGCAGCCCCACCTAGGCCTAACAGAGAGGTCAGCACGCCGGTCTAACTCCTATGGCGCGGGGGTCTAGGCCCATCGCCCATTGCACACCTGCATGTTGCGTGGGCGTCCAAAAGCAGAACTAGCCCCCTTAATACAACAGCAGACTTACGTTCCAATCTGGCACGCGCTGCTCAGTCGCTAACGTCTAGAAGGCTTCGGCTGATACCACGACGTCGAGTGCCCATATCTTTCCCACGTAGTTGGTTAGTGCGTATAGGCCAGTGGCCAGACTCAGATCAAATACCAAGATCTCGTTAAGCGTGTTATTATGAAGCAACTGCGAACGCCGACCAGGGCCAAGCCCACCTCTCGCCTAGGTGGTCTCAACCTGCCCTGTCGCTCCGCCACAAAGATCCACACAGAGGGTCATCGGGACAAAGGTCTTTTCAGCCCCCAATCCGTGAATCACTCGCGGGTACTCTTCGAGTCGACCCGACTTTAGTCACCATCTGTAGTATGTATATATGTATAGTATATACTCGTGATCACGGCCCGATAGTATAGCAAGGCAGACCGACAAGAATGTAGGGCCATAGATGATAAACTAGCATCCTATACTAAGTATTTAGGATTGCAGGTAAGGTATCAGCAGATGTAGCAACAATGTCAGGCTATGCATCAGAATAGGAGTAAGCGAACAGTAACATGCTACACTACTCTAATGCAAGCAGTATAGAGAAGAATAGGCGATATCTGGTGATCAAGGGGGGGGCTTGCCTGGTTGCTCTGGCAAGAAGGAGGGGTCATCTTCGGTGTAGTTGAACACACGGACATAGGCACCGGTCTCAAAGTCTATCGGAAAGAAGTAACGGAGGGGTAACACAATAAATAATAGAGCAATCAAATGTAACACAAAGCAAGATGCGGCAATATGCGGTGCTAGGGGTGACCTAACATAGTGGTACGTGATACCGGCGAGGGGGGGGGACATCTAGGAAAGTATTCTCGGTGTTTCGCGTTTTTGGACAGACGGACTGGAGGGGGAAAGTTCCATGTTTGCTATGCTAGGGATGTGTGACGGACGAACGGGCTGCGTATCTGGATTCGTCTCGTCGTTCTGAGCAACTTTCATGTACAAATTTTTTCCATCCGAGCTATGGTTTATTTTATATGATTTTCTAAAGTTTTAAATTATTTTTAGAATTTATTTAATTAATTTAATTCAACATTATCCAGAACAGTGCATGCTGATGTCATCATGATGTCAGCATGACGTCAGCAGTCAACAGAGGTCTTGACTGGTCAACTGATGTGTGGGTCCCACCTGTCATACTCTGTTTAGTTAATTAACAGTAGTTAATTAGGTTAACTAGTCATTAGGTTAATTAATCTTAATTAGTTAATTTAATCAGAATTAATTAAGTTAATTAATTTAGTTAATCAATTAATTATTTTTATTATTAATTAATTAATTATATATCTCTTTTTAATTCTTTTTTTAAAATGTTCTGGGGCGGGGCCCCCTGTCATTGGCCCTAGGGCCAGACCGGGGCGGGCGCTACTGGTAACAGGCGCGGCTGCGGGCGCCGGGTCGCCTAGACTCGGCGCGCTGTCTTGCCGGCGGCCACGACGGGGCACGACGCCGGCCATGGAAGGGAGCGGGCCGCGGTGGATGTGGTGGCAGGGGTGGTAGCTAGGGTGACCGGAGGCGGGACGGAGAGGGCTGGCAAGAGCGGTGACAGTGGGCGCAAGGTGAGCGCGGCCACGACGCCGGCGGCCTGGGAGGCACGGGGGAAAACGGGGTCAGGCCGGTGCAGCGGCAACCGGAGAAAGCCCTGGCAGCGGCGAGCGGAGGGGGGGGGGACAAGGCGTGCGCGCATCAGGCGCGGTCGGGGTTGGCGTCCGCGGGGAGGAATGGGGCGGCGCGGGCGAGACAGGGCAGCGGCGATGCGGTGGCTGGCCGGGACGGGGACGTGGGCGTAGAGAGGCGTCGGAGGTGACCGCGGGCGCGGTCAGCGCGGCCACCACGGGCGTAGGAAGCAGAGGGGAGTGGAGAGGGGCGAGGCCTCACAGGGGTTCGCAGGGTCCGTGGCAGCGGGGGTCGAGGGGGGCGACGGGGACGACGGGCGACGTGGGAGCAGGCCGGTGGGGAGGAGGAAGCAGGCCGGCGGGGAAGAGGCGCCGACGAGTTCCAAGGGGCGACGGGCGCGCGGGGTCGAGGGGCGAGGGGATCGGGATCCCGATCTAGATCCAGCGGCGGGGGGGGGGGGGAGTGGTGCGAGTGGGAGTGGTGGGTGGATTAGGGTTTCGGGAGTGGGGGTGGCCTAAGTAGGCCAGGGGTGGGCCGGCAGGTCACTCGGCCACACGGCCAACTGGGCCAAGGCCCAGTCGGAGGGGTGGGTAAAGTTGTTTTCCTTTTATTTTATTTTTGTTTTATTTTAGATTTCTATTTTACTGTTTTTATTTTAGTTTCCTTTTGAATTTGGTTTTAGAAACTACACCACTGGTTCCTAATTTAGTTTTAATAAGTATGCCACTGCCCCATAAATTTTTGGCAATAAAACAAATAGTTTGATACTTTATCAAATTGAAAAGGGTAGTTAGTTAAATGTTTTGCTGCTATTTTAAATATTTTAGTGCACTTACAGCTTTTATAAAATTGTGGTTTCCCCACAATAATTATCTATGCATTATTTGGCAACACCCCACCATTTTTGTTTTAATGTTTTGAAAACTTTGACTGTTTGCTGAATTTAAATTTGAATTTGAATCGGTTTGTAATCAACGCGAGTTTATCATTAGTAACCGAGATGACGTGGCATCATTACGAGGGGGTTACTGTAGCTTAATTACCCGGGCGTCACACACATATATATAGGTGGGTGGTAGGGAGGAGCAGACAAGGGGGGCGCCCAAGTAGGGGGAATCCTACTTGGGGTCTCTCCTAAGCTGCGCCCCCTTTCCTTATTTGGAGCGCGGGGAAAGGCAGGGGAGGGTGGTGCCACCCCTTTCCTTTCTCCCATGAGAGGGAAAGGCTAGAGGGGCTAGCCCTCCCCCTTTTCCTTCCCTAGGGCTGGCCAACCAAGGGAAGGGGCGCACCGGACCTTTGTGGGCTGGTCTGTTCCCTCCTTTGGCCCATAAGGCCCATAACTTGCCGGGGGGTGCCCGGAACCCCTTCCGGTGACCCTATTACTTCCCGGTACATCCTGAAACACTTCTGATGTCCAAATACCATCGTCCTATATATCAATCTTTTCCTCTCGTCCATTCCGAGACTCCTCGTCATGTCCTGCCTCATCAGGGACTCCCAACATCCGGTCACCAAAACATATAACTCATATAACACAATATCGTCAACAAACATTAAGCGTGCGAACCCTACGGGTTCAAGAACTATGTAGACATGACTGAGACACCTCTTCGGTCAATAACCAATAGCGGAACTTGGATGCCCACATTGGCTCCTACATATTCTACGAAGATCTTTAACGGTCGAATCGTTATGACAACATACGTAATTCCCTTTGTCCATCAGTATGTTACTTGCCCGAGATTCGATCGTCGGTATCTTCATACCTAGTTCAATCTCGTTATAGGCAAGTCTCTTTACTATTTCCTTAATACATCACCTAGCGACTAACTCCTTAGTCATTTGCTTGCAAGCTATTGGTGTGTATTAGCGAGAGAGCCCAGAGATACCTCTCCGATACTCGGAGCGGCAAATCCTAATCTCGATCTATGCCAACTCAACAAACACCTTCGGAGATACCTGTAGAGCATCTTTATGATCACCCAGTTATGATGTTTGATAGCACACAAGGTATTCCTCCGGTATCCGGGAGTTGCATAATCTCATAGTCGAAGGAATAAGTATTTGACATGAAGAAAGCAATAACAATAAACTGAATGATCATTATGCTAAGCTAACGGGTGGGTCTTGCCCATCACATCATTCTCCTAATGATGTGTCCCCGTTATCAAATGACAACACATGTCCATGGTTAGGAAACCTTAACCATCTTTGATCAACGAGCTAGTCTAGTAGAGGCTTACTAGGGACATGGTATTTGTTTATGTATTCACGCTTGAGGCGGAACCTGGGCAGGAGCACTTTTGCTCTCCGACGGAGCGATTCTGTCGGGGACACTTCCCTCCGGGAGGGGGAAATCAAATCCATCGTCATCGCCAACAACACTCTTATCGTCGGAGGACCAATCTTCATCAACATCTTCACCAACACCATCTCATCTCAAACCCTATTTCATCTCTTTTGTTCAATCTTTGTCTCAAAACCTTAGATTGATACATGTGGGTTGCTAGTAGTGTCGATTACAGCTTGTAGTTGATGCTAGTTAGTTTATTTGGTTGAAGATTATATGTTCAGATCCTTAATGATATTCAATACCCCTCTGATCTTGAACATGAATATGATTTATGAGTAGTTAGTTTTGTTCTTGAGGACATGGGAGAAGTCTTGTCATAAGTAATCATGTGAATTCGGTATTCCTTTGATATTTTGATGATGTATATGTTGTGATTCCCTCAGTGGTGTTATGTGAACGCCGACTACATGACACTTCACCGTCTTTGGGCCTAAGGGAGGGCATTGTTGAGTAGTTATTAGATCATGGGTTGCTAGAGTGACAGAAGCTTAAACCCTAGTTTATGCGCTATTCTGTAAGGGGCTGATTTGGATCTACATGTTCCATGCTATGATTAGATTTATCTTAGTTCTTCTTTCATAGTTGCGGATGCTTGTGAAAGGGGGTAATCATAACTGGGATGCTTGTTCCAGTAAGAGCACCACCCAAGCACCGGTCCACCCACATATCAAATTATAAAGTAGCGAACGTGAATCACAAAAATGTGATGCCCGTGTGTCCTCAAGAATATTTTACTTGTTATAAGAGAAAGTCCCGGCCTGTCCTTTGCTGCAAAAAGATTGGGCTATCTTGCTGCACCTTTGTTACTATTGCTAATTATTGCTCATTACAAATTATCTTGCTATCAAACTACTCATTACCGATAATTTTAGTAATTGCAAACCATACCTTGTTGAAAACCGCTTGTCATTTCCTTCTGCTGCTCGTTGGGTTCGACACTCTTACTTATCGAAAAGACTACGATTGATCCCCTATACTTGTGGGTCATCAATGGGAAACACGAATGAACCAGTTCCCTCTTCCAGATCCCTATATGTATAAGCTCACTAACTCTGTGTAGAGTTGTATTCTCTAGATTGAAGATGGGAGTCATAGAGATGGTATCAGGAATCCACTTATCCTCCGATATATATATGGAAAGTCCACCCCCACACGATTGATTAACCCGAGTTGCAACATCTCCCTGTCGACCATGATCACACCCCAAAAAGCTGAGGAAGTTGAAGGGACACTTGCACGCATGCAATATGTCTCAGGCTAATATCTAGCTTTCATCACCCTTGCAAACAAGGACTTAAGATGAGTTAGCAACCTCCATCTGCGCTTTCCCAACAATGCTAGGTTGAAGAAACACACATCATGGAATCCCATTTCGATAGTAACTTTTGGATATGTGAGTTTCTCATATGCTAAGAGCAACTCTAGTAGATGCACTATATCATCGCCGGCCTGGCTATTTCCAGCGGTTTTAAAGTTTTTGCCCTTTTTCTGGCCTGAACAGCTGCGGTATAATTCTCCCGGTCCGTAAAAAAATATGCGGGCAACCCGCAAATTGTCCTCTCTGCTGCTATATCTACGGGGTGGGGGTGTTTTAGGGTTTCTGCCCTCGATATTGTCGGCTACTTCGTCGTCTCTTTTCATTTCTCCGGCGTGCGATTCGACGAATTTTTTTGGCCTCTCTCGCAAATCCATGGCCGGAGGTTGTTGGGGACGTGGGGACTGCAGCGATTCACCGTCGTGCAAGAGCAGTCGGCATGACGCGGAGGCCAGCAACACCAAGCGGGCTGGTGTCGAGCCGTGGTGCTCCCAACAGGTGCGTGAATGTGTCTGGCTCTTCCGTAGTGGTGGTCGGGGTGTGTCGGATCGCTTCTTCGAGCTTGATGAGGTGCTTTTCCTACACACCAAGAGGTGCCGGGACGTGGACAAGGATCTCCTCGCCGCGCAGGACGCGGTGGCAGCCGTAGAAGATGGCGCCACCGAACGGCTCAAGGTTGCGAAGGAAGAGCATGCGTACGCCCATGCATGGCGGAGGTCGGCTTTTGCGTTCTACCTCGACGTCCAGGGTTGATTCCCCGACCTTCCCTAGGTTTAGTTTGATCTATGTTTTTATGTTGTGTATGTGTAAGATGAACTCGAGTTGTGTTTAAGCTTTAGTTTGTAGCGCAGATTAGAATTTAAATATGCGGCGCGGTTTAGTGGATCTGTTCTGCCCAATGCCTATTCATACTGCAAATCCATTTTAAGATGAGTCATATATTGCTTTTGCGGGATCAATTGTCGTGGTATGTGCTAGAATTGCTCTAACCAATGCAATGATCGTTTAGCGAGAGAACCATTCCCATCAGTACTTGGCCATGTCATGTGACCATTTTTACACACTTTTCTTGTCAAAAGAAAACAATTCATGCTATATGTTGGGAGGGATTGCTCCACTACTTCATCAATGTTTCTCTACTAGCACAAGAAAGAAAATCCTTTAAGACCAACCTTGAATAGTGCCACGGATTCTGCCACCAATGTGATCAAACTTTTTGACTTTTTCTTTCTTCCTTCTCCTTTTTTTCTATTTTCCTTCTCCTCTTAAATTTCTCTTTTGTTGTATCCTTTTCTTAAATCCCAAAAATATCAAATTGGTGAATTTTTTCAACTCATCAACTTTTGTTTGATTTCATTTGTTCTTCAATTCATAAACTTTTTCAGAATTAGCAAGCTTTTTTAAAATCTAATACTATCTCAAGTTCAAGTTTTTTATTTCAAATTCATGAACTTTTTTAATTTCATGTGCTTTTTTTCAAAATCATGAACTCGTGTTTGAAATACATGAATTTTTTCAAATTGGAGAACGGTTTTCAAATACAGAAATTTTCAAAATTTGAGAACTTTTTTTAAATTTATAAAAAATCAATTTCATGATTTTTGTTTAAATCCCCGAACATTTTTTTCAATTCTGTCAATTTCTTTTTTTCGAAATCTGGGATCTTTTTGAAAGTCAACCGTCGACCAGTTAACTTTTGACTGAGCGAGCAAAGTAGAGTGGGTGACTACCAAGCGAGAGTGCACGTTAGCAACATCGCGTTGATGGCGCGACATATACCGGCAAGCGCATCAGCGTCGGTTCGCTCCGCGGCACGTTAAGCGCTGACTAGGAGCTCTCGCCAGCTATACCTTGCTTGTTGTGAGAACGAGCATGAAGTGGGCCGAGCGAGTAGTGTTAGTTCATTAGCTTGCGTTCCTATGTAAGTTTTCAATTTTTGTTCTTTTTTTCTTTTTGTTTATATAGATAACTATTTTTAATACATATATTTTAAAAAATAATTTGGATAATATTAAAAGTGTTCATCGACCATTTAAAGAATGTTCATGCAAAGTGAAACAATGTCGATGAGATTTTAAAAATGTTCATACATTCCAAATAAAATTTTTATGCAATGTATTAAAATCCATGTAATGTTAGAAAAATGTTCATAGAATTCATAGAAAATGTTTGTGACTACAAAAAGTCCAAGCATTTCACAAAAGAGTTTGTGACATTTAGAACAAATTATATGATGAAATGAGTATTTGCATAGCTTATAAAAAATTTGTGTCAAATCATTCAATTGTAACATTTTAAAAATGTCCATGCATTTCGAAAATTCGTAAGCAAAATTTGTAGAAATGATTTATTCCATGTAAAGAACATACACTTGATTTGTTTTAGAAATGTTTTTTTACCATTAAAGAAAGTTCAACGTGTATTAAAACATGTGTAACATGGACTAGAAAAATCTCAAAACATGTATTTGTACCTGTAAAATGAATAAAAAGAAATAGAAAAATAAACTGGTAAATGAACACCAAAACAGAAATGAAAAGAAAACCAGAGGGAATGTTACAAAACCGGTCGACCGCGTTTGGTCTGTTAGAACCTTCCTACAACTTGGTTAATTGGGCCCGTCCAGTAGGGCAAGAGCGCACTCTGCGCAAGAGGCGAGGCAAGCCTACGGCCCAATTCTTTTGAGCAGATTGTGGAGAATTTCAGTCTGGAAAATCTGGAGCCAAAAGAACTCGAATTCACTTTCAAAATCTGGAGGGAATTCTCTAGAATCCTAGTGCAATCCAAAAGCTACCAAAAAGCATGATTTTCCCAGAATCTCAGGATTTTGGCAAGTCCCACCAAAGAAAATGTTTCAAAATAGAAGTGTACCCCTATCCCATGGAGAATTAACACCCGGAATGCCACTGGGCCATCCACGCACTGGCCCGAGAAAACTAATATATGTGATGAAATTTAAAGTTCATTGACACATGCATATATTGTGGGGGAGCTTGCTCTATATATTGAGGTCTTACTAACATCAAATGCTTGTGTAGTGTTTTGATGTTAGTACAACCGGTTTTGATAAACATCAAATTTGTTTGTGATAATTAATGCTATCAAAGTCACCGCAAGTATACAATTTATTCTAGAAAAAGTGTGTGCTTGTGTAAAAATTCATTATATAAACCCTCTTGTTGAGATTGTCATCAATTACCAAAATGGGGGAGATTGAAAGTACATGTAGTCCCATGTGTGGTTTTGGTAATTAATGACAATCCTTATGGACTAATGTTTGCATTGAGATATACATTTAAAGGTTAGTCCCATTGGAATATGATTGAAGAATAATGGAAGACAACTCCTTTGAAGCAAGAATTACATTGAGATGATCAAAATGAAGTTCATTGAAGTATCTTAAGGAGTGGCTCAAAGATATGATCATAATGGACTCATGTGTGAGTCATGATTGATCAAGTATTCAAGCAAGCTATTCAAGTGAAGAATTCAATATACCCTTCAAGACGTCAAGATTAAACATGGAGTAGAGATAGAGGTTGACCAAGATGAAGCTCAAAGATCGAACTCTAAATGGTCAACACACGAGCGAAAGTGATGCACCACATAGGATCTTGTGGTATGATAAGAAATTATCAATTGCACTCTATGTACTAACCCATACTACGTGTTTTCTATGTTTCTGAGGGTTAGGTGATTCTCATGGGCTCGCATCGAGAAAGAGATTTCAAGTGTCTATGAGAGGATGACATCAAGTATTGGTGATCATGGTTGACAAGGGCAAGTTCAAGATAACCATCCCAAAGGATTACATGCTTGAAGCTTGTGGATGATCACATGATGGACAGGTGAAGATGAATACAAAGCAAAGCTTCCCCACATTGTGTATGGGGGAGAGACTTGAAGACTTCACCAATGTCTTGCCTTCATCTTGAGCCAAGAAGAAAACATCAACATCAAGCTCAAGTGAACGGCTCGTGTCAAAGGTATTAGTTCCTTTGACGTTAATGTTGTGGAGTGATGACCACCAAAAAGAAACATATACACTCAAGAATGGATTCTCGATAGCTATGTAGTGTAGCTCTTTTATGATTCTTGAGTTATAGGGATCCCGCACTATTAAGAGGGGATCAAAGGTGTTTGTGATGGATTTTCTCAAGTCAACATCTTCTTTACACAATTCCACTCCTATCCTATATACCAAACAAAATCCAAAGCCAAATAGATTTCCCAAATATATGATAACACCTTTGCATATTTGGCATCCTCAATTTTGGTTGATCTTGGTTGGTTCTCTATGTGAGGACCTGGGGTTTTTCCATAGCTTCAAAACGAGCCTAAGATCATCAAAATCGGAGTTCGTATGAAAAAGTTATGCATGTTTTACTTTCGGTATGTTGGCTGTTTTCTGCGGGGACGGAAGTTCCGGGAAGCCCGGAAGTTCCGGGGGCCGGAAGTTCCGGGAAAGTTTCGGGGAAAATTCCGGGTTAACCAGAGAGTTTGCACATATGTGTTCAATAGGGGGCCCGGAAGTTCCGGGCTTGCCCAGAAGTTCCGGGCTGCGTTTTTCTGTGCGTAACGGGCAGATTTGGTGGGGCACTATATAAGGCACCCTTCTTCCCCATCGAGCTAGAGTTTTTGGATCTGAGATTTCCCCATTCTTTTGAGCTCTATCCTCATCCCCCAAGCCTCAAAACTCCAATCCATTTGGGGGAAAACTATCCCATGGATCTAGGGTTCATTGGTTGACCTCCTCCATTGTTCCTCTCCTCTCCCATCCCTCCATAGCATTAGTTGCTTTTGGTGGGATTTGAGAGAGAGGGATTTGAGCCTTCTCATGCTACACCCTGAAGAGATTTGTGAGAGTTCTTGAGAGAGATTTCATCCAAGCATACAACCACTCCTCCTCTCTCTTTTGACCAAAGCAATTTGTGATTTGAGCAAGTCTTGAGCATTTCCCCCTTGATCTTGTTACTCTTGGAGGTTGGAGACTCCTAGGCAGTAGGAGTGCTCCGGTGAGGAATCAACTTATGATTTGTCCACCGGAAAGTTTGTGAAGGTTTGGAGGCCGCCTCAAGGTCTACCACTAGTGGTTGGGAATCACCTTCATGGTGATATCTCAAGGAGAATAGGGTGAGCCTTCGTGGCGTTGGTGTGCCTTCGTGGTAACATCCACCTCTCTAACGGTGACTAGCTTCCCTTCAAGGAAGAGAACATCGGGATACATCCTCGTCTCCGTGACTTTGGTTATCCCTAACCCTAACTCCTTACTTGTGGTTTACTTTGGTCATTTGACCGTGCATTCACTATATCTTGTTGTCCTCATTATATTATGGTGGTTCATTATATTGTGTTGGCCATTTCCTTGTAGAGATTATTTAGGCCTACACTTCATATTCCACAATTCATACTTGCTACTATTGATATACTTTGTGATTAGTGTGAATTGCTAACTTGTGTCATACACTTCCATGTATTGCGATATTGCTCAAGTAAGTTTGTGTAACTTACTTGAGTTTGTTTGTATTATTCAATCCCATATATTCTGATACAATTCGTGTAAGTTTGTATTGCTTACTTGTGGTTGTGTGTATTATTCATTTCCATATCTCGTGATATACATTGAGTAAGTTTGTGTGACTTACTTGTGCTTACTCATATCCTCGTTGTTCCCATCTTGTTTATGCTAAGTTGTTGGTGCACTTAGTGAGCCTAGTATATTTAGGATTTGTGATTGAAAAGTATTCGCTTAGTTTATTTCCGCATTAGGATATAGCCAAATCCGTAAAAGATTTTAAAACGCCTATTCACCCCCCCTCTAGGCGACATCGTGGTCCTTTCAGTTAGCAACGTCGCGTTGATGGCACGGCATATACCGGCAAGCGCATCAGCGCCGGTTCGCTCTGCGGCACGTTAAGTGCTCAGTAGAAACTCTCGCTAGCTATACCTTGCTTGTTGTGAGAACGAGCATGAACTGGACCGAGCAAGTAGTGTTAGTTCATTAGCTTGCGTTCTTCCGTTAGTTTTCAATTTTCACTTTTTTTCTTTTTGTTTATATAGGTAACTATTCTTAATACACATATTTCAAAAAATAATTTAGATCAAAATAAAAGTGTTCATCGACCATTTCCAAAATGTTCATGCAAAGCAAAATAATGTCCATGACATTTTAAAAATGTTCACACATTCCAAATAATTTTTTTATGCAATGTATGAAAACCAGCATGTAATATTAGAAAAAGTTTCATAGAATTCAAAGAAAATGTTTGTGACAAATACAGAAAAGTCCATGCATTTCACAAAAGAATGTGTGACATTTTTTAAAAAATATGATGAAAAGAATATTTGCATAGTTTATGAAAAATTGTTTCAAATCATTCAATTGTAACATTTCAAAAATGTCCATACATTTCAAAAATTTGTAAGAGAAATTTTTAGAAATTATTTATTCTATGTAAAGAACATACGCATAAATTATTTTAGAAATGTTTTTTACCATTAAAGAAAGTTCAGCATGTATTAAAACATGTATAACATGTATTAAAAAATGCTCATAACATGTATTTGGACCTGTAAGATGAATAAAAGAAAATAGAAAAATAAACTGGTAAATGAACACCAAAACGGAAATGAAAAGAAAACCAGATGGAATGCTACAAAACCGGCCGGCGTTGGTCTGTTAGAACCTTCGTACAACTTGGTTAATTGGGCCGGTGCAGTAGGGCAAGAGCGCACTCTGCGCCAGAGGCGAGGCGAGCCTACGTCTTGTATGACCGAGATATAGCCCTGACGAGTGATGTATATTTTTTTTGTGCGGTTATGTATAGGCACGCCCATGTGTTCTCCAACCACCCATGGACGAATAGCACAAATACATGGGAAACTAATGCTCATAGCAAACGCACACTCATGCGTTTCCTGTGTTAGGTCCATTTGTCGATTTTATAGCAAGGATTTTATTTTATTTGGCTTCTTTTTTCTTGTTATGACCAGGACCTTACAGCTTTTGTTTGGTTCTTTTTGTTTCTTTCCTTGGGTTTTGCATCTCATTCGAATTTTCTTTTCTCAAGTTTTTTTTGAACATTTTAAAAATATTTTCTACATCTATGTATTAGCATTTTCCAAATATGCTCATAAATATTTTAAAAATGCATGGCAATTTTTTTAATAAATTACACTTTTTCTAAAACATGCTGAATATTTTCTTATTATATGAAAAACATTTTGAACACATGATATAGCATGTTTATGAACAAGCACTGATTTTTTTCAACTAGACAACATGCATTTTTTAATACATGATGCATATTTTCTAGTTTTTCTTAGAAAAAAATAAGAACGTTCAAAAAAAGATCTGTGAAGTAAAATTTATTAAATTATTAGAAACAATCTAAGCTACTCAACAGCGTTGTGGGGTGCTCCTATTCGGCGTGTTCAACGCTACTGAAGCTTCCTGGTGCCCACACTCGTGAGCCGGCCCATATACATGGCGAGCATTCGATCACATTTACTGGTCGCGGTCGACAGTTGAGCAGTCAATTCTTGACTTATTTCTCAAAAAAAGTCAATTCTTGACATCTGAAAAAAAAGAATTTGCAAAAACCAAAAAGATTTGGAATTTAAACATATTTGCGAATTATGAAAAAATATCATGAACTTGGAAAGTAGTTTATTGATTTTTTTAAAAGGACATCAAATTTCAAAAAGATTTCATCGAATTTGATTTTTTTATGGATTTTATATTTATTTATCGAATTTTAGAAAATTTCATAAATTTCTAAAAAAGCATAAAGTTGAAAAAAAGTTCATCGAATTTTGAAAGTTTATCAATTTTGAGGAAAAAGTTCATTGATTTGAAGTTTTTTTAAGAATTTAAAAAAGATCATCGAACTAGGAAGAATAAAAAAGGAAAACTAAAAAATCTAAAAGGAAAAAGAAAAAAGAAAAGAAGGAAAAAGATGCAAGTAATCACTTTAGGTTAGTTGGTGGTGTGGTTACTGTAGTGTGCGTTGATGCAGGAGGTTGCTTGTTCGATTCACTCTTCTTTTTGCACATTAAAAAGGCAAAAAAACATATGGGCGGGCCCAGCGCGGAAGGGACTGTGCGCCAGTTTGTAAAGTTGACAGTAACGGCGCACTAAGCGCCAAATAGGAAATGCCAGCGCTGTGGGCGGCCTAGGTAAGTTTTTTAGGCAAGGCCCGGGTAAGTAGTGAGCGTTTGCCCACCTATTGAGCGCCTTAAGCCCGAAATAGGGGTTCCCAAATCCACCCCTTGAGACCCCACGCAGAAAAAGGGTCCTTGATTCTAAAAAAAGAGGCCACGGCATATTTCAGATTAAAAAATATATATTTGAGATCATTTCAGGAAAATCTAGTCGTTCATCTGTTGATTCTTCATCCAAGTGTACAACAGTTGCGTTTCCGCAAACTCGGATTTTTTATAACCCTAGGGCCCACGTAGTAAATTTCAGGAGCAATTACTAAGCGAACTAAGCATAGCTCAAATGGTTATATTTCTTGTGGTGGAACCAATCCATCAGGGTTCAAATTCTAGACTTGTCATCAACATGGCAATGGGTACCCGCAACCCACGAACCCGTCGGGTAAAAACCCTATTAGGTAAGGGTTTGGAAAAAAACAACTACCCATAGGTTTATAAATGTGAAAAAATTATACCCATCGGGTAAGCCGGGGACGGGTATGGGAAGGCAATACCCACACCCGTGTATCCTCATACCCATATACTAATTTCTTCTAGCAGTAGGTTCCATGTGTTATTCTGTAAAGGGCCAAAAGACCTAGCCACTTTAGCCTAGGCTAATGCAGCCGCTAGCCTCGACCCTAAATCCCTCCTCCCTAAGCATGTCTATGATTTTGTTTTGTGAGCTCATGATTTTGTCTCTGGTTTTGTTGATCTTATTATAAAGTCTCCTTCATTTGATTATTTCAATGTATGAGCTACAGAAGTATCTTCAATAAAATTAGAGAAAAAATGTGTCCCTTTTGTTTGTCTTGTAACTCGAAAAAAGAAGAAAAAACAGATGGTGTGTGAGATAGTTATGCAGAAATGCTAAAAAATACATAGTAGAGTGTGAATTAGGTAAGGTGTCAGAGATAGTTATTTTTACACGTGCGTATTACCTGCGTCCGACTGGGTATGGGTATGTTGAACGGTTTGAAACCCAAGGTGTGTGTATGGGTATGGGTTTGGGTGAAAAATATTGAGACATGTACGGATTTGGACGGTCATTACCCGCACCCGAAGTCGGCGGGTGCCATTGTCCACTTGGCACTAGTGGTTGCATTTCCTGGATTTATTTCGGAGCTTTCAGCGACATGCGTTCAGTGGAAGGAGACGTTGGCGTGGCTACAAAGATGTCTGTGACGACTTTGTCAATCTAAAATATTATGTTGGCTCATTATCTCGAAAGGGCTAAGGGCATCTCCAAAAGAAACCCGCAAATTTCCTGCCGCATCCATCCGCGGGGATGGACACGGATGCGGGAGACAGCCATCCAACTGTAGCCGCATACATTTTTACAACTAATCGAACAAACTGAACAAAATTCAATCAAACCGGGCAAATTTTGATATAAGCATGGCAGATTTCATTGAAACTAGGATAATTTGTACATAAAACCGGACGATATGTTGTCCGGTGAACTAAAAACCTAAAAATAAAACCCTTAACTATCCTATACTTCACGGTGACCTCATAGGCCATGTCGGGCTGGGCAGCAGCTCCCCCGCCGTCATCGTGGCCCGACCCGACGTCAGAGTCGTTGTCGTCTGGCTTGGGGTGGCGGAAGGTGGTGCCATCGCGGCAAGGCTTCTCGTCGACCCCCTGACGCTCGCGGCCGATCCTCTCCGCTTCCTCCTACATCGTGTGCAATATGATACGTCTCCAATGTATCTATAATTTATTAAGTATTCATGCCATATTTACAACAATTTTATATGTTTTTGGTATGCTTTGAATAGAACTAACTTGGACTGATGTTGTTTTCAGCAGAACTCCAATGGTGTTGTTTTTTGTGCAGAAATAAAAGTTCTCGTAATGGGCTGAAAATTTACGGTGATTTTATGGACCAGAAGAGACCCACGGAGTACCGGAGATGGACCAGGGGTTGGCTGAGGGAGCCATAATCCTGGGGGCGCGCCCCAAGCTTGTGGGCCCCTCGGGCACCCCCCTGACGTGAGACCGACGCCAAATATTCCTATAAATACTCAAACCTCCGAAAGAACCCTAGATGAGAAGTTCCACCGCCGCAAGCCTATGTATCCATGAAAACTCAATCGGGGCCATGTTCGGGCACCCCGCTAGAGGGGGAAATCACCACTGGAGGCCAATCTTCATCATCTCGACGGCCACCATGATGAGGAGGGAGTAGTTCACCCTCGGGGCTGAGGGTATGTAGTAGTAGTTATGTGTTTGATCTCTCTCTTTCTCTCTCGTGTTCTTGATTTGGCACGATCTTGATGTACCATGAGCTTTGTTAATATAGTTGGATCATATGGTGTTTTCCCCTGTCTATCTTGTTGTAATGAATTGAGTTTTACAGGTTTTACTATTTTCTATTGAGTACTTTGTTGGATTTGAGAACACTTGATGTATGTCTTGCATATGAATACTTGTGGTGACAATGAGTATTATATTGATTCACTTGATGTATGTTTTGGCACTCAACTCGCGGATTCCCGAGGCGACATTGGGGTAATCTATGCATAGGGGTTGATGCACATTTTCATCCTACTTTCTCCGGTAGAAATCTTGGGGTACTCTTTGAAGTTCTTTGCGTTGGATTGAATATTATGAATATGAAGTTGTTTGATGCATATCGAATAATCAAGCAACAGATACTTGTGGTGACATTGGATTATCTAGGTGACATTAGACTTGGTTGATGCGTATCGTATATTCATATGGTGTTATTTTAGTACGAACTCTAGGGTTGTTTGTGACACTTATAGGGATGACTCAATAGATTGATCGAAAAAGATAACTTTGAGGTGGTTTCGTATCCTACAACAATTTCATCTTAAGTTCTCTGCTAGATAAGAACTTTGGAGTGATTCTTTGTCACGCGTTGAGGGATTGTTATGTGATTCAATTATATTAGCACCGTTGAGAGATTGCACTAGTGAAAGTATGAACACAAAGCCTTATTTTCAAGCATTGAAATACTGTTTGTGCTTACTTTTGTTATGTGTTACCTTGCTGTTTTTATATTTTCAGATTACAAAAACCTATATCTACTATTCACACTACACTTGTATCACCATCTCTGCGTTGAACTAGTGCACCTATACAATTTTCCATTGTATTGGGTGTGTTGGGGACACAAGAGATTTCTTGTATTTGGTTGCAAGGTTGTTTGAAAGAGACCATCTTCACCCTACGCCTCCCGTAGATTGATAAACCTTAGGTCATCCACTTGAGGAAAATTTGTTGCTGTCCTACAAAACTCCGCGCTTGGAGGCTCAACACGAGTCTACAAGAACAAGTTGTGTAGTAAACATCACACTGCGGCCGCAACCATCTAGGACGTGGGATGGGGGAGAGGGCGGCGGTCGTTGCAGGAGGCGTAGTTGGCGGCGGCAATCTTGGCGAGGGACCATTTCTCGCCGTACCTAGCCATCTCCCCTTTGACATGGCGAGGACGATGCTTGGCCGCCTCTGACGTCGTCACGGAGCGGTCCAGGGCCCAGGCGTACGCCAGGTTCAGGTCCGCCGCGATGTATGGCGGTCTGACGTCGGAGTCCGCGAACTTGGACCGGTGTGCGGCGTTGATACTGTCCCGCCGGCGCTGCTCCCGGTCGGTGTACTCCTACGCCATCATGGACCTCCGGGACAACGACGAGGAGTTGCCGCCGGCCCCCCGCTGCCGCGGTGATACGTCTCCAACGTATCTATAATTTTTTATTGTTCCATGCTATAATATTATCTGTTTTGGATGTTTTATATGCATTAATATGCTATTTTATATTATTTTTTGGGACTAACCTATTAACCGAGAGCCCAATGCCATTTTCTGTTTTTTTTACCTATTTTAGAGTTTCGCAAAAAAGGAATACCAAACGGAGTCCAAACGGAATGAAACTTTCACGATGATCTTTCTTGGACCAGAAGCAAACCACGAGACTTGGAGATGAAGTCGGAGACGCAACGAGGCGGCCACGAGGGTAGAGGGCGCGCCCCCTACCTCGTGGGCCCCTCGTGGGTCTCCTGACCTAGTTCCTTCGCCTATATATACTCTTATACCCTAAAAACATCTAGGGGAGCCACGAAACCACTTTTCCACCGCCACAACCTTCTGTACCCGTGAGATCCCAACTAGGGTCCTTTTCCGGCATCCTGCCGGAGGGGGATTCGATCATGGAGGGCTTCTACATCAACACAACTGCCTCTCCGATGAAGCGTGAGTAGTTTACCACAGACCTACGGGTCCATAGCTTGTAGCTAGATGGCTTCTTCTCTCTCTTTGATTCTCAATACCATGTTCTCCTCGATGTTCTTGGAGATCTATTCAATGTACTATTCTTTTGCGGTATGTTTGCCGAGATCGATGGATTGTGGTTTTATGATCAGATTATCTATGAATATTATTTGTTCTTCTCTGAATTCTTATATGCATGATTTGATATCTTTGCAAGTCTCTTCGAATTATCAGTTTAGTTTGGCCTACTAGATTGGTTTTTCTTGCAATGGGAGAAGTGCTTAGCGTTGGGTTCAATCTTGCGGTGTCCTTTCCAAGTGACATTAGGGGCAGCAAGGCACGTATTGTATTGTTGCCATCGAGGATAAAAATATGGGGTTTTCATCATATTGCTTGAGTTAATCCTCTACATCATTTCATCTTACTTAATGCGTTACTCCGTTCTTTATGAACTTAATACTCTAGATGCATGCTGGATAGCGGTCGATGTGTGGAGTAATAGTAGTAGATGCAGAATCGTTTCGGTCTACTTGACACGGACGTGATGCCTATGTTCATGATCATTGCCTTATATATCATCATAATTATGTGCTCTTCTATCAATCGCTCGGCAGTAATTTGTTCACCCACCATAATATTTGCTATCTTGAGAGAAGCCACTAGTAAAACCTATGGCCCCCGGGTCTCTTTTCCATCATATAAGTTCTCTTTTACATCATACTAGTTTCTGATCTACTATTTTGCAATCTTTTACTTTCTGATCTATAAACCAAAAATACTAAAAATATTTACTTTACCATTTATCTATCTCTATCAGATCTCACTTTTGCAAGCAACCGTGAAGGGATTGACAACCCCTTTATCGCGTTGGGTGCAAGTTGTTGATTGTTTGTGCAGGTATTCGGTGACTCGTGCGTTGTCTCCTACTGGATTAATACCTTGGTTCTCAAACTGAGGGAAATACTTACTCTACTTTGCTGCATCATCCTTTCCTCTTCAAGGAAAAAACCAACACAAGCTCAAGAGGTAGTAGGAAGAATTTCTGGCGCCGTTGCTGGGGAGATCTATGTCAAGTCAAGCCATACCAAGTACCCATCATAAATTCTTTTCTCTTGCATTAAATTATTCGTCATTTGCCTCTCGTTTTACTCTCCCCCACCTCTAAAACGATTTTCAAAAACCTTTGCCTTTTCTTGGCCCCTCTTCCATTCGTCTTTTTTGTTTGCTTCTTGTGTGCTTTTTAGTTAGATTGGTTTGTTACCATCATGTCTAAAACTGGGGAGGTTATCATTGAAAATCTTGAGGAAACACTCGAATCTTGTTCTTTGAATTATGAAACTAAAACTCCTCCTAACTACAAAAAAAAACTGCTATCATATAAGTTCTCTTTTACATCATATGGGGGACGGTAATATTATTGGAAAAGGTGTTATCCAAGAATTCTTTGACTGCACGGGATCCATGCCTATTAATAAAAAGTCTATTCTTCTTGAGACCAACTGCTATGCAGATGCCATTGTTATGCTTGTTGAGAAATTAGAAAGAAAAATTGTGCATATTCATCCTGCTTTGCAAAAGGTGTTTTATGAACTTCCCAATATTAATCACCCGATAGCTAAAAAGATTACCACCATTATCCTTATGCATGAATTCGATTTTATATACAAGAATCTAGGGATATTTTTGCTTTCTATAAAAAGGATGTTGAACACCCTCCGACTATACATATTCTCTATGATAAAGAAACCATGCGTAGTTTGGAAACTAGAGATTATCAATCTTACATTGAAAATATTAGGAAGAGAGTTCCCTATTCAGAAATCTCAAATCTTTGTACCTTGAGGCTTTTGAGGAGTTTGATTGGATTATTAGGGGAATTTATGTAGGATTCAATAGGGATTGGTTGAATAAAATGATGAAGGAACCCGTTAGAAATGAACTATGCATTTTATATGATGATATATACGGTGATGATCCCGGCTATGGGTTTATGAATGTTAAAATTGAAGGAAATATGCCCTAGAGGCAATAATAAAGTTGTTATTTATATTTCCTTATATCATGATAAATGTTTATTATTCATGCTAGAATTGTATTAACCGGAAACTTAATACATGTGTGAATACATAGACAAAACATAGTGTCCCTAGTATGCCTCTACTTGACTAGCTCGTTAATCAAAGATGGTTATGTTTCCTAACCATAGACATGTGTTATCATTTGATAAACGGGATCACATCATTAGGAGAATGATGTGATGGACAAGACCCATCCATTAGCTTAGCATTATGAGCATTATAGTTTCATTGCTACTGCTTTCTTCATGACTTATACATCTTCCTCAAGACTATGAGATTATGCAAGAACATCCAGAAATACCTGAAAAGGACTAAGGATATGTTTCTCGCTTATGGGGGTGAAAAAGAGCACTGGACAGCGGTCAAGAACATCCTGAAATACCTGAAAAGGACTAAGGATATGTTTCTCGTTTATGGGGGTGACAAAGAGCTCGTTGTAAATGGTTACGTTGATGCAAGCTTTGACAGATCCGGATGACTCTAAGTCACAATCCGGATACATATTTATATTGAATGGTGGAGCTATCAGTTGGTGCAGTTCCAAGTAGAGCGTCGTGGCGGGATCTACGTGTGAAGCGGAGTACATAGCTGCTTCAGAAGCAGCAAATGAAGGAGTCTGGATGAAGGAGTTCATATCCGATCTAGGTGTTATACCTAGTGCATCGGGTCCAATGAAAATATTTTGTGACAATACTGGTGCAATTGCCTTGGCAAAGGAATCCAGATTTCACAAAAGAACCAAACACATCAAGAGACGCTTCAATTCCATCCGGCATCAAGTCACGGAGGGAGACATAGAGATTTGCAAGATACGTACGAATATGAATGTTGCAGGCACGTTGACTAAGCCTCTTCCACGAGCAAAACATGATCAGCACCAAGACTCCATGGGTGTTAGAATCATTGCTGTGTAATCTAGATTATTGACTCTAGTGCAAGTGGGAGACTAAAGGAAATATGCCCTAGAGGCAATAATAAAATTGTTATTTATATTTCCTTATATCATGATAAAAGTTTATTATTCATGCTAGAATTGTATTAACCAGAAACTTAGTACATGTGTGAATACATAGACAAAACATAGTGTCCCTAGTATGCCTCTACTTAACTAGCTCATTAATCAAAGATGGTTTTGTTTCCTAACCATAGACATGTGTTGTCATTTGATAAATAGGATCACATCATTAGGAGAATGATGTGATGGACAAGACCCATCCGTTAGCTTAGCATTATGATCGTTATAGTTTCATTGCTACTGCTTTCTTCATGACTTATACATGTTCCTCAGACTATGAGATTATGCAACTCCCGAATACCGTAGGAACACCTTGTGTGCTATCAACGTCACAATGTAACTGGGTAATTATAAAGATGCTCTACAGGTGTCTCCGAAGGTGTTTGTTGGGTTGGCATAGATCAAGATTAGGATTTGTCACTCCGTGTATCGAAGAGGTATCTCTGGGCCCTCTCGGTAATGCTCATCACTATAAGCCTTGCAAGCAATGTGACTAATGAGTTAGTTGCAGGATGAAGCATTACGGAATGAGTAAAGAGACTTCCCAGTAACGAGATTGAACTAGGTATGATAATGCCAACGACCGAATCTCGGGCAAGTAACATACCGATGACAAAGGGAACAACACATGTTGTTATGCGGTTTGACCGATAAAGATCTTCGTAGAATATGTAGGAGACAATATGAGCATCCAGGTTCCGCTATTGTTTATTGATCAGAGATGTGTCTCAATCATGTCTACATAGTTCTCAAACCCATATGGTCCGCACGCTTAACGTTCGATGACGATTCGTATTATGAGTTATGTGTTTTGATGACCGAAGTTTGTTCGGAGTCCTGGATGAGATCACGGACATGAAGAGGAGTCTCGAAGTGGTCCAGACATAAAGATTGATATATTGGAAGGCTATGTTTGGACACCGGAAGGGTTTCGGATGAGTTCGGGCATTTTCCAGAGTACCGGGAGGTTACCGGAAGTCTGGAACCCCCCGGGGAGTTGTTGGGACTTGGTGGGTGAGGGAGTCCTGGATTAGGGGGTATCCGGCCAACCGGACTATATACATCGTCCGGACTATCGAAGCGTGAAGATACAAGACTCAAGACTTCGGCCCGTGTCCGGATGGGACTCTCCTTTGCGTGGAAGACAAGCTTGATGATCCGGATATTATATTTCCTTCCTTGTAACCGACTCCATGTAAACCCTATCCCTCTCCGGTGTCTATATAAACCGGAGAGGATGGTCCTTAGAAGGCCGATCACAATTACAATCATACCATCATAGGCTAGCTCTTAGGGTTTAGCCTCTACGATCTCGTGGTAAATCTACTCTTGTACTACTCATATCTTCAATATTAATCAAGCAGGAAGTAGGGTTTTACCTCCATCGAGAGGGCCCGAACCTGGGTAAACATTGTGTCCCTTGCTTCCTGTTACCATCAGCCTAAGACGCACAGATCAGGACCCCCACTCGAGATCCGCCGGTTTTGACATCGACATTGGTGCTTTCATTGAGAGTTCCTCTATGCCGTCGCTTCATGGCTTGATGGCGTCTTCAATCGTCAACAACACGGTCCAGGGTGAGACTTTTCTCCTCGGACAGATCTTTGTGTTTGGCGGCTTCGCACTGCGGGCCAATTCGCTTGGCCATCTGGAGCAGATCGACAGCTACGCCCCTGGCCACCAGATCAGGTTTGGGAACTTGAACTACACGGCGAATATTCGCGGAGACTTGATCTTCGACGGATTCGACCCTGTGCCGGGAGCGCCGGACAGTCACGACGGGCACGGCCTAGACCTGCTGTCGGACAATGCTCGGAACGTCATCCCTGCAATAGCCCCGGATTTAAATCCGGAATAGGTTGCGTTGCCCAAGGACGGAGGGGTAGACCCCGCCCTGCAGGCCGCGTTCTCATCGGCGTTGGAGCCGAACACAGGTCTCACCTCTGTGGAGACCCATAACCTTGGACCCCCGGACTTGTATCTGGTCGCTGGTTCCGGTACGCACACCCTCGAGCCAGCCGAGCTAGGTTGGGCTCCGGCAATGGAGTTTACCGCTGCAGACATCTTTCAACACTCGCCCTTTGGCGACATGCTGAACTCATTAAAGTCTCTCTCTCTGTCAGGAGACTCTGGGCCGAACTATGTCCGACTTGAGTGGAAAGCAGGCGACGAAGGAATTCGCTGCCCACCCACCACCCACTTGATTGCCACGATCGATGATTTAACCGACGTTCTTGACTTCGACTCCGAAGACATCGACGGTATGGACGACGATGCAGGAGAAGCTCCAGAATCTCTAGGGCACGGGATTACTACCTTGTCACACGATATATACATGGTGGATACACCCAAGAAGGACGACATCGATAATCCGGTCGATAAAACACCCGGAGAAAAGCCAAAATGGTGGCGTAGACGCCGCTCAAAGTCCAACAATAGTGAAAATTGCGACAAGAGCGCAAGAAGGGCTGACATACCAGAAGGCAGTAATGACCACATGGACCCAGCGATGGAGCAGGATGAGCCAGGTCACGCCAAACCAAGTTGAGAGCAAATATCCGATCACAATGATCCGGAGGGACGAGCTCATGAAATCGCCCCAGAACAGGAACGGAGTCCGGACGACGATGCATTCATCATCCCGGACGAACGAGTGGAACGAGATAACCTCCACCGAAAGCTTTTGGCCACAACAAGAAGTCTAAAGAAGCAGAAACAACGGCTTAAGGCCGCACAGGAAAAGCTCAGTCGCAGATGGAATAAAGTGCTAGACACTGAAGAAAGATATGGCGACGATCGCCATACCAAAAGCTACCCAAGCATAAGCTACTGCCAGAATTCGACGACGAGGCCGTTCCACCAAAGAATAATACAACCAGGAGACCAGACGTACCGCGTCACAACCACAGCAGAGCGGCTACTGACACCACGCATGATCTACATGAGAAGCTGGATAAGAAGGCTGGTTCATCCAGGTCCATCTACGGATCTAAAGGACACACCCCGGCGAGGGACTATGGTCACCCAAACGCTAATACAAGCCAAATACCAGTTCAGAATAAACTTCGGACACAACAACAGCTGACTACATGCCACGGCGCGCCCAGATACAGAGGGGCTGCACACCCCCTGTGCTTCACCGAAGAAGTACTGGACCATGAATTCCCACAAGGTTTCAAACCTGTGAACACAGAGGCATATGACGGAACGACAGACCCAGGGGTTTGGATCAAGGATTTTATCCTGCATATTCACATGGCTCGTGGGGATGATCTCCACGCCATCAAATACCTTTCGCTCAAGCTGAAGGGACCAGCTCGACACTGGTTGAAAAGCCTCCCCGAAAACTCAATTGGGAGTTGGGAGGAACTAGAAGACGCTTTTAGGGCCAATTTTCAAGGGACTTATGTCCAGCCTCCAGATGCAGACGATCTAAGTCACATAATCCAACAGCCCGGAGAGTCCGCCCGCAAGCTTTGGAACAGATTCCTCACTAAGAAGAATCAAATTGTCGATTGTCCGGACGCCGAAGCCTTAGCGGCATTCAAACACAGCATCTGCGAGGAATGGCTCGCCAGACACCTCGGCCAAGAAAAGCCAAGGACAATGGCAGCCTTAACAAGCCTTATGGCCCGCTTTTGCACGGGTGAAGATAGCTAGCTAGCCCGTAAAGGCACCAGCGACCCCAGCACGTCCGAAATAAGGGACGACAACGGGAAGCCTCGGCGTAATAAACACAAACGCCAAAGCAAGGAAGGGAGCCCGGACAGCACAACGGTCAATGCTGGATTCAGGGGCTCTCAGCAAAAGAAGCCATTTAAAGGCAATAAAGAGGGACCGTCCGGTCTGAATAGAGTCCTGGACAGACTATGCCAAATTCATGGCACCCCGGAAAAACCTGCGGACCACACCCATAGAGAGTGCTAGGTCTTCAAGCAGGTCGGCAAACTAAATGCCGAACACAAAGGGAGGGAAACACCAAGTGAAGACGAGGACAAACCTCGCCAGCCGAACACTGGGGGACAGAAAAAATTTCCGCCAGAGGTTAAAATAGTAAACATGATCCACGCGACTCACACATTCACGAGAAGGCAAGAATGCGCGCTCGAAGACGCGCACGATGTAGAACCTATCGTACCCACATCTGACTACTGGATGTCTCGTCCGATCACTTTTGATCACATGGACGGCCGAACTAGTATTCGGCGCGAAGGATCACAGGCCTTGGTGCTTGACCCAATAATCGACGGATACCGTCTAACCCGTGTCCTCATGGACGGCGGCAGTAGTCTCAATTTAATATACGAGGACACTGTCCGCGGGATGGGGATAAACCTATCCAGAATTAGCCAAAGCAACACCACCTTTGAAGGGGTGATACCAGGCATTGAAGCCTACGACAGGGGCTCCGTCGTACTGAGGGTAACATTTGGCCCCCCAGGCAACTCTAGAAGTGAAGAACTACTCTTCATCGTTGCACCCTTCCAAAGCGGCTATCATGCACTGCTTGGAAGACCGGCCTTCGCCCGCTTCAATGCATTGCCGCATTATGGCTACCTTACACTCAAGATGCTTGGTCCACGTGGCGTCATCACCGTTAGCGGAATCACAGAGCACTCTTCATGCGCAGAGGAACACGCGATGGCCCTGACGGCCGGACTATAAGCGGCCTCTAATACCATAAAGCATGACTGGTCATTAAGACCACAGACACGGTTAGACGAGTCCGGTAGCCCGGATAAAATTCAACCGGACACCGTATATGTAATCCCATAGCGGAAACCAGGGGCTATAAATATTTAATGTAGCCCCAAAACTTGGCTCAACCTTATTGGCAGGCCATCATCTTACACTTTTACTATCTATCGCATACTTACGTTGTACTCTCCTATGAGTTTTCTTTTTTTCCACAGACAATGTTCGCGAGATACCCTTCCAGGATACGGCACAACGGAGACAAAGGCGCAGACGTGCAGCAGGGCCGCGTTCAACAGGTTTCTTTTTAGATTAAGCCCCTGTGTAAACCTTTTTATTGCCTCTTGTTGTTTGAACCATCCCATGGGTTCCATACCCACAGAGGATACTGTCGTTATTGGCATTTCGCCACGACAGATTACCGCATGTACCTGGAAACACAGGGTTTATATTGAATGGGCATTCTTGAGCCCATCTTCTGTTATAAAGTCCGAACACCTTCGGGAGTGTTCGGCATCACGAGTTTGGCCTTATATGCATCAACTCCGAATCATGTCTTGGGTCAAATGTTGGGTTTGCCCGGCTCCTGGGTTTGCCGCCTTACGTTCCGTTATTATCGGCTAAGGCAGGCCAAAGGATAACTACTGCGATTGTGCCCTGGTTATTCCGGATGAGCGCCTCAGTAGAGAAATCCGAAAACTGACTGTCATGATACAACGAGAGACTGTTCAACCACTCGAAGACTCGCCGGAATCTCTAGGATTCCTCTGCATTAACGAAGGGATGTTTTCCGGCCATGTACACACGTGCCCATATTCGGATGCCCGCGAAGGTACCAGGGGCTACATAGTAGCCCCACCATTATATCCCCATGGCTAAGCGAAAGTGTTACAACTATATAGTCCGGTTGCCTAGTTCGATGTGCGATCACCTCCTTAATGGACCAAGACGTTGGATCAAGTGTGATTAAGCATATTCTTCGCGAACACCCCCGCATTGTATGCGTGGGGGCTGAAGCCAACGACTGCTATCTTTCGACTACTTATACATATAAGAATGGCCGTACAGGGGACACAATCATATTTTCGGGCAAAAAATATAAATATAGCCTCATAATCAAAATAAACATTGTTTTTACAATTATTCGACTTATCACTCGAACAAAATATTCTTCGAGCATTCCGCCTCTATTAGGCGAGCACCCTCTGTGACCTGCGCCAAGTAGTGCTCGGGCGGATATTGGCCCCCCACCGGATCCTGGGTCGCTATAATGGTGGCCTCCATATCCGTCCAATAGGATTTTACGCGGGCAAGAGCCATCCGCGCACCCTCTATGCACGCCGACCTCCTCATGGCGTTGATCCGAGTCACGGCCCCAAGGAATTGTTGCACCAAACCAAAATAACTGTCCGTCTTGGGCCCCTTCGGCCAAAGATGGTCTGTTACAGACCGCATTGCAAGCCCGGACAGCCTATGAAGCTCCGCCACAGCAGCCACCTTCTCATTCAATGGCAGCGAGCGGTTGGGAGCATTGAACTGCGACTAGAAAAGCTTCTCCACTTCCTTATCACCTTGATCCTCGAAGAACTTGGCAGCGTCAGCTGTACTATTCAAAAAGTCCGCATATGCATCTGCAGGACTCCAACGCCCAGCTAGGGGAGCATACTTTGGATCCAAAAACTTCGTCCGCAGTAGGTAGGAGCCCCCAGCCACGATTTTGTTGGCCTGTTGGAGCTCCTCCCGCTTGCCCCAGATCTCAGTCCGCATCTCCTTGGTGGCATTAAGTGCCTTGTCCAGCTCAGCCAAACTAGCCTTATTCTCCTTTTCAAGGAGCACATACCGGTCGGCGGCATTTTTCAACTCTTCAGCCATTTCGGCTATCTTTTCCTCGTTTCGACGATGAGCAGCCTGTTCGGCTCTCAACTCTTCGGCCGCCTTTAGGGCAGCCGCATTGCTATCCCGAGCTTGTTCCTTGGCTTGAGCAAGCTCGGCCCTTAGGGCCTCCATGGCAGCAACACCATCTGCAGTGCATACACAGGACATTAACATTATGTCATTCTCGCATTTTCCTATACAATATAATAAGGGAAGCAGAGTACATACCCTGGGATTCTTCAAGACGTTTGTTCACTAGCGTGATATCGGCATCAATAGATCTGATCTGCCTTCTCAGTTCGGCAACTACAACAGACTGGTTGGCTGCCGGATCCTTGTATACCTGCACATACATATAGCGCAGCCATTAATATATGATCCCCCGTTTGCCGCCTATGGCGGGCAACCAGAGTGTCAGGGGCTACTATCCATAGGGAGCACACCTAGCGCGTGCTTCATAACAAAAAAAAAGAAAAAAGTGCATTTTTCACTGCATACCTCAAAGCCTTTGAGCAGGCTTGTAAATGCCTCATTCAAACCGCTGGTAGCGGATGAAATCTTCGTGAGAACCGTGCTCATTAAAGAGCGGTGCTCCTCCGAGAGCGTGGCTCGCTCCAGAAAGCCTATCAGTACGTCCGGCCGGACATCAAACTGTGCCGGACCCTTCTCATTGCCCCCCGTGGGAGCCAAATGCTCCGGGCTCAGGGTGACTGACATGTTCGCTTCCAACTTTGGTAGATCCGGACTCCTCCGTGACGACACCTCCATGTCGCCTGCTTCATGAGGCGGAGAGGTGGGTGGAGTCTCACTCTCCATCATCTCCGGACGAAGGTCCCCCGAAGACGAACTCTGTTGAGAAGAGCTGCTCGCCGGACTACAAAATATGAAGTCCCGGTTACAGATCTCGGAGTAACGCCATACCTTCGAATTAATGAATAACTTACGGCTCGGTGGAGGGCTGGCCCGTCGGTGGGCACGACGCGGTAAGGGTGCCCGTCGCGGCAGAGCCCCCTGGTGATACCTTCTTCCCTTGCTTGGGCGTCTCCACCTCCAAGTCTTCGGGGGCCGCCCTCTTCTTCCCGCGTGGGGAGGAAGCTTTAACCTCCCCTTCCCGGCTATCCTCCATAGTAGAGGTAGCGATTCCTCCGGTCTGTATGTGTAGTGCGGTTTCGCTGCCCTCTCCTTTGCCTTTCCTTGAGGGGATTTTGATGAGCGCCCGGCCAAGCATCTTTGCAATGGTTGGACTAGGCGAGCCTTCAGGAAGTGGCACCGGACACCTGATTCTCTCCACCTTGTTGAGCCATTCCTGGCCACGGAGGGATTTTTAGAATTACAATTATGATAAATATGAATGAAGTGTCCGGCTTTAAGGTTACTTACTTGGGTATCTAGGCGATTGCAGCTTAGGCCCACATCCTCGATGGTGCCCGGACAATTTACTTGTGGTCCAAAAAATAATTTGCACATTCCTTTGAGCTTCAGGCCAAAGAAGTGCTTAATAGTCCACGGACCCTCCGGGTTAAACTCCCACATCCGGAGAGGCCGACGTTTGCATGGCAGCGTCCGCCGGATTAGCATCACTTGCATTATGCTGAAAAGATATATGTCTCTCTCTATGAGCCCCCGGATACAATTCTGCAGTTCTAGTACATCGCCAGCAGGCCCATATTTCCATCCTATGTCGGTCCAAGACGCTAACTATGATGGAGGGCCCGAGCGGAACTCGGGGGCGGCTACCCACTTTGTGCCTCTGGGAGCTGTAACATAAAACAACCTCCGTGGCCACACATCGGATACTTCTGAAAAAGAGCCCTCTGGCCATGGGGCATCGACGTTCTTGCTTATTACGGCACCTCCACACTCTGCATGTCGCCCCTCGATCATCTTTGGCTTCACATTGAAGGTCTTGATCCATAAGCCGAAGTGTGGGTTGACGTGGAGAAAAGCCTCGCACACAATAATAAACGACAAGATGTGGAGGATGGCATCTGGAGCCAGATCATGGAAATCCAAGCCGTAGTAGAACATGAGCCCCCTCACAAAGGGGTTGAGGGTGAGGCCTAGGCCTCGGAGGAAGTGAGGAACGAACACGACGCTCTCATTGGGCTCCGGCGTGGGGATAACTTGCCCTGGAGTAGGAAGCCTGTGCTGGATATCGACGGTCAGGTATCCGACCTCCCTAAGCTTAGTAATATCCTCCTCCTAGATCGATGAGGCCACCCACCAGCCTTTTGCGTCGGATCCGGACAGACTGGAGGATCTGGGGTGTTGAGGCTTAGGTTTTGAGTGCTGGAGCTCGAGGTGCGAGAAGGAGTAGGAGAGGTGGAAAAGAGGTGTAGGCCTCGACCCCCTTATAAAAAGGATGAATATCAAGAGTCCTCAGCGTGACTGCTTGAGACTTGTCTAAAATACACGGAGTCATACCAACGGTCGCCATGGGGTCACACACGCCCATATTGATGAGAGATCCCACAATAAGAGGAACACGATCTCTGCTTTGGCAGGACGTGCCAATAAAACCGCCTCACGACGCGAGTCGAGGTGGAGCAGGAAACGCCGGTTCGTGTTGAACCAGGCCATGATGCAGGAGCACAACGTACAAAGTTTGCCAGCAGAACGAATTCACCATCTTGCAGATCCGGACACGATCTACGTGTTCGATAAATAACCTTGGAGTATTTGGAGAAGGAACCTGCCTTGCAATGCCGAAGACAAGACTGCGTGCCGGACTCATCGTCATTGAAGCCTGGTTCAGGAGCTACTGAGGGAGTCCTGGATTAGGGGGTATCCGGACAGCCGGACTATATACATCGTCCGGACTATCGAAGCGTGAAGATACAAGACTCAAGACTTTGGCCCGTGTCCGGATGGGACTCTCCTTTGCGTGGAAGACAAGCTTGGTGATCCGGATATTATATTTCCTTCCTTGTAACCGACTCCATGTAAACCCTAGCCCTCTCCGGTGTCTATATAAACCGGAGAGGATGGTCCTTAGAAGGCCGATCACAATTACAATCATACCATCATAGGCTAGCTCTTAGGGTTTAGCCTCTATGATCTCGTGGTAGATCTACTCTTGTACTACTCATATCTTCAATATTAATCAAGCAGAAAGTAGGGTTTTACCTCCATCGAGAGGGCCCGAACCTGGGTAAACATTGTGTCCCTTGCTTCCTGTTACCATCAGCCTAAGACGCACAGATCGGGACCCCCTACCCGAGATCCGCCGGTTTTGACACCGACAGTGGGCCTTAGTGGGAAGAGGAGGTAGTGGCTAGGAGGTGGCGCCCCCCAGCCCAGTCCGAATTGGACAAGGGATTGGGGGCGCGGCCCCCCTCTCCCTTCCTTTCCCCCTCTCCTTTAGGTGGAATCCTACTAGGACTTGGAGTCCTAGTAGGACTCCCCTCTCCCGGCGCGCCTAACAAGGGCCGGCCGGCCTCCCCTCCCTTCTTTATATATGGGGGCAGGAGGGCACCCTAGAACACACCAATTTTTGCCTTAGCCGTGTGTGGTGCCCCCCTCCACAGTTACACACCTCGATCATATCGCCGTAGTGCTTAGGCGAAGCCCTGCACCGGCAACATCATCATCACCGCCGCCACGCCATCGTGTTGACGGAACTCACCCTCGTCCTCAATTGGATCAAGAGCACGAGGGACGTCATCGAGCTTAACGTGTGCTGAACGCGGAGGTGCTGTGCGTCGGGTACTTGGATCGGTTGGATTGCGAAGACGTTCTACTACATCAACCGCATTACTAAACACTTCCGTTTTCGGTCTACGAGGGTATGGACACACTCTCCCTAGATAGATCTTGCTTGATCGTAGGGATTTTTTTGAATTACTACGTTCCCCAACAGTGGCATCCGAGCCAGGTCTATGCCTAGATGTTTTATGCACGAGCAGAACACAAAGAGTTGTGGGCAATAATAGTCATACTGCTTACCACCAACGTCTTACTTTGATTCGGCGGTATTGTTGGATGAAGCGGCCCAGACTGACATTACATGACCGCGTTCATGAGACTGGTTCTACTGACGTGCTTTTGCACATAGGTGGCTGGCGGGTGTTTGTTTCTCCAACTTTAGTTGAATCAAGTTTGACTATGACTGGTCCTTGTTGAAGGTTAAAACAACACAATTGATGAAAAATCGTTGTGGTTTTGATGCGTAGGTAAGAACGGTTCTTGCTAGAAGCCCGTAGCAGCCACGTAAAACTTGCAACAACAAAGTAGATGACGTCTAACTTGTTTTTGCAGGGCTTGCTGTGATGTGATATGGTCAAGACATGATGAGATAGAAATTGTTGTATGATATGATCATATTTTGTAATAGAGTTATGGCAACTGGCAGGAGCCATATGGTTATCGCTTTATTGTATGCAATGCAATCACCATGTAATTGCTTTACTTTATCACTGAGCGGTAGCGATAGTCGTAGTAGCAGTAGTTGGCGAGACGACTGATACGTCTCCAATGTATCTATAATTTTTGATTGTTCCATGCTATTATATTACCCGTTTTGGATGTTTATGGTCTTTATTTTACATATTTATATCATTTTTGGGACTGACCTACTAAACGGAGGCCCAGCCCGTACTGTTTTTTTGCCTATTCCATTATTTCGAAGAAAAGGAATATCAAACGGAGTCCAAACAGAATGAAACCTTCGGGAAGCGTGATTTTTGGAACAAACGTGATCCAAAGAACTTGGAGTGGAAGCCAAGAAGCGATCGAGGCGGCCAGGAGATAGGAGGGCGCGCCACCCCCCTCTGGACGTGCCCCTTGTCTCCTGGGCCCCTCGGGCGGCCACCGACGTACTTCTTCCTCCTATATATACCCACGTACCCTGAAAACATCCAGGGAGCCAACGAAAAACAATTTCCACCGCGTAACCTTATGTATCCGTGAGATCCCATCTTGGAGCCTTCGCCGGCGCTCCGCCGGAGGGGGAATCGACCACGGAGGGCTTCTACATCAACACCATAGCCCCTCCGATGAGTTGTGAGTAGTTTACCATAGACCTTCGGGTCCATAGTTATTAGCTAGATGGCTTCTTCTCTCTTTTGGGATCTCAATACCATGTTCTCCCCCTCTCTTGTGGAGATCTATTCGATGTAAACTCTTTTTGCAGTGTGTTTGTCGAGATCCGATGAATTGTGGGTTTATGATCAAGTTTATCTATGAGAAATATTTGAATCTCCTCTGAATTCTTTTATGTATGCTTGAGTTATCTTTGCAAGTCTCTTCGAATTATTAGTTTGGTTTGGCCTACTAGATTGATCTTTCTTGCCATGGGAGAAGTGCTTAGCTTTGGGTTCAATCTTGAGATGTCCTTACCCAGTGATAGTAGGGGTCGCAAGGCACGTATTGTATTGTTTCCATCGAGTATAAAAAGATGGGGTTTATATCATATTGCTCGAGTTCATCCCTGTACATCATGTCATCTTTCTTAATGCGTTACTTTGTTCTTATGAACTTAATACTCTAGATGCATGCTGGATAGCGGTCGATGTGTGGAGTAATAGTAGTAGATGCAGGCATGAGTCGGTCTACTTGTCACGGACGTGATGCCTATATACATGATCATGCCTAGATAATCTCGTAATTATTCTCTTTTCTATCAATTGCTCGACAGTAATTTATTCACCCACCGTAATACTTATGCTATCTTGAGAGAAGCCACTAGTGAAACCCATGGCCCCCGGGTCTATCTTTTATCATATAAGCTTTCAATTTACTTTTATTTGCATCTTTACTTTTTTGCATCTATATTATAAAATACCAAAAATATATTTATCTTATCATACTATCTCTATCAGATCTGACTTTCGCAAGTGGCCGTGAAGGGATTGACAACCCCTTTATTGTGTTGGTTGCAAGTTCTTTGTTTGTTTATGTAGGTGCGTGGAACTTCTGAGGAGCCTCCTACTGGATTGATACCTTGGTTCTCAAAAACTAAGGGAAATACTTACGCTACTTTGCTGCATCACCCTTTCCTCTTCGAGGAAAACCAACACAAGCTCAAGACATAGCAACAACAACGATGCTACAATGGAGATCAAGGTGTCATGCTGGTAACGATGGAGATCATGACGATGCTTCGGTGATGGAGAACACAAGCACAAGATGATGAGGGCCATATCATGTCACATATTTTGATTACATGTGATGTTTATCTTTTATGCATCTTATTTTGCTTAGTACGGCGGTAGCACTATAAGATGATCCCTTACTAAATTTCAAGGTATAAGTGTTCTCTCTGAGTATGCACCATTGCTACAATTCGTTGTGCCGAGACACCACGTGATGATCGGGTGTGATAAGCTCTACGTTCACATACAACGGGTGCAAGCCAGTTTTGCACACGCAGAATACTCGGGTTAAACTTGACGAGCCTAGCATATGCAGATATGGCCTCAAAACACTAAGACCGAAAGGTCGAACGTGAATCATATAGTAGATATGATCAACATACTGATGTTCACCATTGAAAACTACTCCATCTCACGTGATGACCGAACATGGTTTAGTTGATTTGGATCATGTGATCACTTAGATGAACAGAGGGATGTCTATCTAAGTGGGAGTTCTTAAGTAATATGATTAACTGAACTTTAATTTATCATGAACTTAGTCCTGATAGTTATTTTGCATGTCTATGTTATTGTAGATCAATGGCCCGTGCTACCTTTCCTTTGAATTTTAATGCGTTCCTAGAGAAAGCTAAGTTGAAAGATGATGGTAGCAATTACATGGACTGGGTCCGTAACTTGAGATTATCCTCATTGCTGCATAAAAGAATTACATCCTAGAAGCACCGCTGGGTGCCAGGCCTGCTGCAAACGCAACCATGGATGTTAGGAATGTCTGGCAGAGCAAAGCTGATGACTACTCGATAGTTCAGTGTGCCATGCTTTAAGGCTTAGAATCGGGACTTCAAAGACATTTTGAATGTCATGGAGCATATGAGATGTTCCAAGAGTTGAATTTGATGTTTCAAGAAAATGCCCGAGTTGAGAGATATGAAGTCTCCAACAAGTTCTATAGCTGCAAAGTGGAGGAGAATAGTTCTGTCAGTGAACACATACTCAGAATGTCTGGGTACCATAACCACTTGACTCAGCTAGGAGTTAATCTTCCTAATGATAGTGTCATTGACAAAGTTCTTAAATCACTGCCACCAGGCTATAAAGGCTTTGTGATGAACTATAATATGCAAGGGGTGAACAAGACGATTCCCGAGCTATTCGCGATGCTAAAGGCTGCGGAGGTAGCAATCAAGAAGAAGCATCAAGTGTTGATGGTCAACAATACCACTAGTTTCAAGAAAAAGGGCAAAGGAAAGAAGGGGGACTTCAAGAAGAATGGCAAGAAAGTTGTTGATCAGGAGAACAAACCCAAGTCTGGACCTAAGCCTGAAACTGAATGCTTCTACTGCAAAGGCACTGGTCACTAGAAGCAGAACTACCCCAAGTATTTGGCGGATAAGAAGGATGGCAAAGTGAAAGCTATATTTGATATACATGTTATTGATGTGTACCTTACTAATGCTCGTAGTAATGCTTGGGTATTTGATACTGGTTCTGTTGCTCATATTTGCAACTTGAAACAGGGGCTATGGATTAAATGAAGATTGGCTAAGGACGAGGTGATGATGCACGTTGAAATGGTTCTAAGGTTGATGTGATTGCTGTCGGCACGCTACCTCTACATCTACCTTCAGGATTAGTTTTAGACCTGAATAATTGTTATTTGGTGCCAGCGTTGAGCATGAACATTATTTCTGGATCTTGTTTGATGCGAGACGATTATTCATTTAAATCAGAGAACAATGGCTATTCTATTTATATGAGTAATATCTTTTATGGTCATGCACCCTTGCTGAGTGGTCTATTTTTGTTGAATCTCGATCGTGGTGATACACATGTTCATAATATTGAAGCCAAAAGATGCAAACTTGATAATGATAGTGCAACTTATTTGTGGCACTCCCGTTTAGGTCATATTAGTGTAAAGCGCATGCAGAAACTCCATGCTGATGGGCCTTTGGAATTAGTTGATTATGAATCACTTGGTGCTTGCGAACCATGCCTCATGGGCAAGATGACTAAAACTCCGTTCTCCGAAAAAATGGAACGAGCTACTGACTTCTTGGAAATAATACATACCGATGTATGCAGTCCAATGAGTGTTGAGGCTCATGGCGGGTATCTTTTTTTTATTACCTTCACAGATGATTTGAGCAGATATGGGTATATCTACTTAATGAAGCATAAGTCTGAAACATTTGAAAAGTTCAAAGAATTTCAGAGTGAAGTGGAAAATCATCGTAACAAGAAAATAAAGTTTCTACGATCTGATCGTGGAGGAGAATATTTGAGTTACGAGTTTAGTCTTCATTTGAAACAATGTGGAATAGTTTCGCAACTCACGCCACCTGGAACACCATAGCGTAATGGTGTGTCCGAACGTCATAACTGTACTTTATTGGATATGGTGCGATCTATGATGTCTCTTACTGATTTACCGCTATCGTTTTGGGGTTATGCTTTAGAGACGGCTGCATTCACGTTAAATAGGGCACCATCAAAATCCGTTGAGATGACGCCTTATGAACTGTGATTTGGCAAGAAACAAAACTTGTCGTTTCACAAAGTTTGGGGTTGCGATGCTTATGTGAAAAAGCTTCAACCTGATAAGCTCGAACCCAAATCGGAGAAGTGTGTCTTCATAGGATACCCAAAGGAAACTATTGGGTACACCTTCTATCACATATCCGAAGGCAAGATATTCGTTGCTAAGAATGGATCCTTTCTAGGGAAGGAGTTTCTCTCGAAAGAAGTGAGTGGGAGGAAAGTAGAGCTTGATGAGGTAATTGTACCTTCTCTCGAATTGGAAAGTAGTTCATCATAAAAATCAGTTCCAGTGATTCCTACACCAATTAGTGAGGAAGCTAATGATGATGATCATGAGACTTCAGATCAAGTTACTATAGAACCTCGTAGGTCTTCTAGAGTAAGGTCCGCACCAGAGTGGTACGGTAATCCTATTCTAGAAGTCACGTTACTAGACCATGATGAACGTACGAACTATGAGGAAGCGATGGTGAGCCCAGATTCCGTAAAATGGCTTGAGGCCATGAAATCTGAGATGGGATCCATGTATGATAACAAAGTGTGGACTTTGGTGGATTTTCCCGATGATCGGCAAGCCATAGAAAATAAATGGATCTTCAAGAAGAAGGCTGACACTGACGATAATGTTACTGTCTACAAAGCTTGACTTGTTGCGAAAGGTTTTCGACAGGTTCAAGGAGTTGACTACGATGAGACTTTCTCACCCGTAGCAATGCTTAAGTCTGTCTGAATCATGTTAGCAATTGCTGCATTTTATGATTATGAGGCAGATGAGTGTCAAAACTGCATTCCTGAATGGATTTCTGGAAGAAGAGTTGTATATGATGTTGATGTCACTTGAAGCTATGTCGGTATTTCTCCAAAGAGGAAGGGATGATGTAGCACAGCGGCGGTAGGTATTTCCTTCAGATATGAAACCAAGGTTATCGAACTAGTAGGAGAACCAAGCAACACAACGTAAACATCCCCTGCACACAAATAACAATACCTCACAACCCGACATGTTAAAGGGGTTGTCAACCCTTTTGGGGTACGACGCCTCAAGATAGGCAAAGGACGTGAGGTAAATTTGTAGATATGATAAATAGATCGCAGAACAAATAAATTGCAGCAAAGTATTTTTGTATTTTTGGTTTAATAGATCTGAAAATAAATGCAAGGAAAAAGTAGATCGCAAGGCAAATATGTGAGAAAGAAGACCCGGGGGCCGTAGGTTTCACTAGTGGCTTCTCTTGAGAAAGATAGCAAACGGTGGGTGAACAAAATACTGTTGGGCAATTGATAAAACTTCAAATAATTATGACGATATCCAGGCAATGATCATTACATAGGCATCACGTCCAAGATTAGTAGACCAACTCCTGCCTGCATCTACTACTATTACTCCACACATCGACCGCTATCCAGCATGCATCTAGTGTATTAACTTCATGGAAAAACTGAGTAATGCAATAAGAATGATGACATGATGTAGACAAGATCCGTTTATCTATTGCGGCAGATATGGATCCCATCTTTTTTGTTGGGTAATAGGGTAATTTCAAAAAAAATCCTACGATCATGCAAGATCTATCTAGGTGATGCATAGCAACGAGAGGGGAGAGTGTGTCCACGTACCCTCGTAGACCGAAAGCGGAAGCGTTATGTAACGCGGTTGATGTAGTCGAACACCTTCATGATCCAACCGATCAAGTACCGAACGCACGACACCTCCACGATCTGCACACGTTCAGCTCGGTGACGTCCCTCGAACTCTAGATCCAGCTGAGGCCGAGGGAGAGTTCCATCAGCACGATAGTGTGGTGACAGTGATGATGAAGTTACCGACGCAGGGCTTCGCCTAAGCACTACGACGATATGACCAAGGTGTGTAACTGTGGAGGGGGGCACCGCACACGGCTAAAAAATCAACTTGTGTGTCTACGGGGTGCCCCCTGGCCACGTATATAAAGGTGGGAGGGAGAGATGAGGCCGTCCAGGTTGGGCGCGCTAGGGGGGAGTCCTACTTGGACTCCTAGTCCAAGTAGGATTCCCCCCCCCCTTTTCCTTTCTTCCACCGGAGGGAAAGGGAAGGGAGAGAGAGGGAGAAGGAAAGAGGGGGGCCGACCCCCTCCCCTAGTCTAATTCAGTTTGGGCAAGGGGAGGGCATGCCCCTCCCTTGTGGCCTCTCTCCTCTCCTCCAATCAGGCCCAATAGGCCCATTACTTCTCCGGGGGGGGGGGGGTCCGGTAACCTCCTGGTACTCCGAAAAAATTCCCGAACCACTCGGAACCATTCCGATGTCCAAATGCAACCTTCCAATATATGATTCTTTATGTCTCGACCATTTTGAGACTCCTCGTCACGTATGTGATCTCATCCGGGACTCCGAACAAACTTCGGTCATCAAATCACATAACTCATAATACAAATCGTCATCGAACATTAAGCATGCGGACCCTACAGGTTCGAGAACTACGTAGACATGACCGAGACATATCTCCGGTCAATAACCAATAGCAGAACCTGGATGCTCATATTGGCTCCTACATATTTTACGAAGATCTTTATTGGTCAAACCGCATAACAACACACGTTGTTCCCTTTGTCATCGATATGTTACTTGCCCGAGATTCGATCGTCAATATCATCATACCTAGTTAAATATCGTTACCGGCAAGTCTCTTTACTCGTCCCGTAGTGCATCATCCCATAACTAACTCATTAGTCACATTGCTTGCAAGGCTTCATATGATGTGCATTACCGAGAGGGCCCAGAGATACCTCTCCGAAACACGGAGTGACAAATCCTATTCTTGATCTATGCCAACCCAACAAACACCTTCGGAGACACCTATAGAGCATCTTTATAATCACCCAGTTACGTTGTGATGTTTGATAGCACACAAGGTGTTCCTCCGGTATTGGGGAGTTGCATAATCTCATAGTCTGAGGAACATGTATAAGTCATGAAGAAAGCAGTAACAATGAAACTGTCACGATCATAATGCTAAGCTAACGGATGGGTCATGTCCATCACATCATTCTCCTAATGATGTGATCCCGTTCATCAAATGACAACACATGTCTATGGTTAGGAAACATAACCATCTTTGATTCATGAGCTAGTCAAGTAGAGGCATACTAGGGACAATGTGTTTTGTCTATGTATTCACACATGTACTAAGTTTCTGGTTAATACAATTCTAGCATGAATAATAAACATTTATCATGAAATAAGGAAATAAATAATAACTTTGTTATTGCTTCTAGGGCATATTTCCTTCAGTCTCCCACTTGCACTAGAGTCAATAATCTAGTTCACATCGCCATGTGATTTAACACTGATAGTTCACATTTGTATGTGATTAACACCCATAGTTCACATTACCATGTGATCAACACCAAAAGGGTTTACTAGAGTCAATAATCTAGTTCACATCGCTATGTGATTAACACTGAAAGAGTACTAAGGTGTGATCATGTTTTGCTTGTGAGAGAAGTTTAGTCAACGGGTCTCTATATTCAGAGTCGTATGTATTCTACAAATTTTCTATGTCTACAATGCTATACATGAGCTACTCTAGCTCATTGCTCCCACTTTCAATATGTATCCAGATTGAGACTTAGAGTCATCTGGATTGATGTAAAAGCTTGCGTCGACGTAACTCTTTACGATGAACTCTTTTATCACCTCCATAACCGAGAAATATTTCCTTGGTCTTCTTAGGTAACTAAGGATAATTTTGACCGATGTCCAGTGATCCACTCCTGGATCACTATCGTACCCCCTTGCCAAACTCATGATAAGGTGCACAATAGGTCTGGTACACAGCATAACATACTTTATAGAACCTATGGCCGAGGCATAGGGAATGAATTTTCATTCTTGTTCAATTTTCTGCTGTGGTCGGGTTTTGAGTCTTACTCAACTTTACACCTTGCAACACAGGCAACAAATCCTTCTTTACCTGTTCCATTTTGAACTATTTCAAAAACTTGTTCAAGGTATGTACTCATTGAAAAATCTTATCAAGAGTCTTGATCTATCTCTATAGATCTTGATGCCCAATATGTAAGCAGCTTCATCGAGGTCTTTCTTTGAAAATTTCCTTTCAAACACTCCTTTATGCTTTCCAGAAAATTCTACATCATTTATGATCAACAATATGTCATTCACACACACTTATTAGAAAGGCTGTAGTGCTCCCACTCACTTTCTTGTAAATACAAGCTTCACCGCAAGTCTGTATAAAGCTATATGCTTTGATCAACTCATCAAAGTGTATATTCCAACTCCGAGATGCTTGCACCAGTCCATAGATGGATCGCTGGAGCTCACACACTTTGTTAGCACCTTTTGGATTTATAAAACCTTCTGGTAGCATCATATACAACTCTTCTTTAATAAATTCATTAAGGAATGCCATTTTGACATCCATTTGCCAGATTTCATAAAATATGGCAATTGCTAACATGATTCGGATGGACTTAAGCATCACTACGGTTGAGTAAATCTCATTGTAGTCAACACCTTGAACTTGTCGAAAATCTTTTGCGACAAGTCGAGCTTTGTATATAGTACCACTACTATCAGGATCCGTCTTCCTCTTGAAGATCCATTTATTTTCTATGGCTTGCCGATCATCGGGAAACTCCACCAAAGTCCACACTTTGTTCTTATACATGGATCCCATCTCAGATTTCATGGCCTCAAGCCATTTCACGGAATCTGCGCTCATCATCGCTTCTTCATAGTTCATAGGTTCATCATGGTCTAGTAACATGACTTCCAGAACAGGATTATCATACCACTCTGGTGCGGATTGTACTCTCGAAGACCTACGAGGTTCTATAGTAACTTGATCTGAAGTTTCATGATCATCATCATTAACTTCCACACTAATTGGTGTAGGAATCACTGTAACGGATTTCTGTGATGAACTACATTCCAATTCGGGAGAAGGTACAATTACATCATCAAGTTCTACTTTCCTCCCACTCACTTCTTTTGAGAGAAACTCCCTCTCTAAAAAGGATCCATTCTTAGCAACGAATATCTTGCCTGCGGATCTGTGATAGAAGGTGTACCCAATAGTTTCCTTTGGATATCCTATGAAGACGCACTTCTCCGATTTGGGTTCGAGCTTATCAGGTTGAAGGTTTATTACATAAGCATCGCAGCCCCAAACTTTAAGAAATGACAACTTTGGTTTCTTGCCAAACCACAGTTCATAAGGCGTTGTCTCAACGGATTTTGATGGTGCCCTATTTAACGTGAATGCAGTTGTCTCTAATGCATAACCCCAAAACGATAGTGGTAAATCGGTAAGACACATCATAGGTCGCACCATATTCAATAAAGTGTGGTTATGACGTCGGACACACCATTACATTGTGGTGTTCTAGGTGGCGTGAGCTGTGAAGCTATTCCACATTGTTTTAAAAGAAGGCCAAACTCGTAACTCAAATATTCTCTTCCATGATGAGATCGTAGAAACTCTATTTTCTTGTTATGATGATTCTCCACTTCACTCTGAAATTATTTGAACTTTTCAAATGTTTCAGACTTATGTTTCATTAAGTACATATACCCATATCTGCTCAAATCATCTGTGAATGTCAGAAAAAAACGATACCCGCCACGAGCATCAACACTCATTGGACTGCATACATCGGTATGCATTATTTCTAATAAGTCACTAGCTCGTTCCATTGTTCCGGAGAATGGAGTTATAGTCATCTTGCCCAGGCACGGTTCGCAAGCATCAAATGATTCATAATAAAGTGATTCCAAAAATCTATCTTTATGGAGTTTCTTTATGCGCTTTACATTGATATGACCCAAACGGCACTGCCACAAATAAGTTGCACTATCATTATCAACTTTGCATCTTTTAGCATCAATACTATGAATATGTGTATTACCACGATCGAGATTCAATAAACCATCAACATTGGGTGTATGACCATAGAAGGTTTTATTCATGTAAACAGAATAACAATTATTCTTTGTCTTAAATGGATAACCGCATGGCAATTAACATGATCTAATCATATTCATGCTCAACGCAAACACCAAATAACATTTATTTAGGTTCAACACTAATCCCAAAAGTATAGCGAGTGCTCGATGATGATCATATCAATCTTGGAACCACTTCCAACACACATCGTCACTTCATCCTCAACTAGTCTCTATTTATTCTGCAACTCCTGTTTCGAGTTACTAGTCTTAGCAACCGAACAAGTATCAAATACCGAGGGATTACTATGAGCACTAGTAAGGTACACATCAATAACATGTATATCAAATCTACCTTTGTTCACTTTGCCATCCTTCTTATCTGCCAAATATTCGGGGCAGTTCCGCTTCCAGTGACAATTTCCTTTGCAGTAGAAGCACTCATTTTCAGGCTTAGGTCCAGCTTTGGGCTTCTTCATGGGAGTGACAACTTGCTTGCCATTCTTCTTGAAGTTCCCTTTCTTTCCCTTTGCCCTTTTCTTGAAACTAGTGGTTTTGTTTAATCATCAACACTTGATGCTCTTTCTTGATTTCTACATTCGTCGATTTTAGCATCATGAAGAGCTTGGGAATCGTTTTCTTCATCCCTTGCATACTATAGTTCATCACGAAGTTCCAGTAACTTGGTGATGGTGACTAGAGAACTGTGCCAAACACTATCTTATCTGGAAGATTAACTCCCATTTGATTCAAGCGATTGTAGTACCCAGACATTCTGAGCACATGCTCACTAGCTGAGCAATTCTCCTCCAGCTTTTAGGCGAAGTACTTGTCAGAGGTCTCATACCTCTTGACACGGGCATAAGTCAGAAATACCAATTTCAGCTCTTGGAACATCTCATATGCTTTGTGACATTTCAAAAATGTTTTTGAAGTCCCGGTTCTAAGCCGTAAAGCATGGTGCACTAAACTATCAAGTAGTCATCATATTGAGCTTAGCCAAACATTCACAACATCTCCATCTACTCCCGCAATAGGTCTGTGTGATGCCCGGATAATGGTGCCATGTCAACTCGGTTACTATTGATAGACCCGCGTTAGTTCAAACCGATTCAAATTCAAAATTTAATTAACGACAAACATCAAAAGTTTTCAAATGTAAAAACTAAAATGTACAAACTGTGGCAAATATTCCAGAAGTAATTATGGTGGTGAACCAACATTTTTTAAAGTGTTTTAGTGCACTAAAATAAAATAAAACAGTAAAAGAAAACTAAAAACAAAACAATAACAAAAACTATAGAAAAAGGAGAAAAGGCCTCCCCCAAGGCCACAACCCACTTGTCCACTAGGCCGGCCCACCTACCCCACCCTCCTGCTCCTCCCTGTTTACGAGAGGTACTGGCACACATCCGACCACCATGGCCGCGGCTGTGAGTGCGTGGCGGCCATCCCGCGATTCCCCGTCGTCTATAAGGCGGCCCCGACGCCCTCCTCCCTACCTTGACGAACCCTAGCACCCTACCCCCTCTCTCCTTTCCTCCTCTCGCCGCCACTCTCTCCCGAGCACACAACCGTCGCGGCCATCATCGCACCTTCCTCGTCCCCGTGTTGACCAGCCACTGCTAGCCATTCCAAGGCGTCCAGAAGAACCCCTGGGCTCGTTGTCGTTGTCTACAACACCGGATTGGCATCGGGAACCCCTATAGTGCCACCATCGCCTTGTTCCCCTCCGCCTCGGCCATCGTCGATCCCCGCGAACACCACCGCTCCGGTCCTCCCCAAGCCCGCCTCGAGCTCCTCGGGCGTCCCCGGGCCTTCTCGTCAACGCTGTGAGCACCAGCGCACGCTCCCCTCTGCTTCCCTCTCTGTTTTACTATCGTGGCTAGCCCCACCGCCGCGCCCGCGAGATTGCCGCCATCGTTCGTGTCGCCACCGTTAGCCCCGCTCGCGCCCAAGCTGTCGGTGTTCTGGGAACGGGGGTCCCCAGACTTGTCTGCCTGCGGCCTGCAGCATGGCTCAAGGGGCGGCCCAGCATGTCCCATCTTCATCAGCACGAGCTCAAGACCCTCACGAGGGGCCAAGCCTCGCGGGGCGGACGACAGGAGGCTTCCTCCGGCACGGCCTCGTCAGGCTGGCTAGCGAGGAGGCGGAGAGATCAAGGCGGGGTACCTCACGAGGTGCCCATGACGCAAGCCATGACGACCAAGGGCGCCAAGCGGGCGCTAGGCCGCGCAGTGTCCTCCCTTTCTTCTTTGGTGCAAAGGGAGCAAGCGCAGGCGGGAGCATCAAGCAAAGGCATCCATTTCGGTGCAACAAGACCAAGACCAGCAGAACGGCAGGATGGAGGTCATCGTGGAGCCCAAGCCGGCGTCACCACTAGAGCCTTTGGCAGGCGAGGACCAACTTTAGTCAGGATAAGTGTACTAGATGTTCCCCTTCAAAATGGCCAATTGTTGGCGCCCTTCCCGCTCAATATTTGGGAGGAGGCCCAGGGCCTTTGCCTATAAATAGGACTAGCCACCACAAGGTAGAGACAAAGGGATCCAACGGACCAATCGATCGAGAGAGCGACTGAACTCCCCCTAGTAGTTCATCGCACCAGCCAAGAACAGACCCTCGCGAGGCTGTTCTCCCTTGTATTGTTCATCATCAGCCCAAGAGGCAATCCACCACACCACACACTGGAGTAGGGTATTACACCACAATGGTGGCCTGAACTAGTATAAACTCTGTGTCTCTTGTGTTGTTCCTTTGATTGCTTAGATCATAGCGAGGCAGTGAGGTGCAGGTAGGCAGAGGGTGAAATCTCCGCGCGCACCCCAGAGCTCGAACCTAGAGGGTCTGCCGGAACCCGAAATCCGACATTTGGCGCGCCAGGTAGGGGTGCGCCGGAATTCGCCTTCCGCCGTCCTGTTCTTCACCGACCATCGCGTCCATGTCAGACGCTCGTCGGGCCCGCGCCGAGCGCCGAGCCGCTCTCGCTTATCGCGTCGCCCAGACGGTCCCCGTCGGCGGCCACCCCCGCCGTTCCCCGTTGCCCGCCGTCAACGCCGCCACCGGCCCGGCGGGGATCGAGCAGCAAGCATCGTCCTAGCATCCATCCATGAGGCGAGACGGCCGCACTGCCACTCCCTCACTCGCCCCGGCTGGTTCTTCGTCCCGCGCGCCCCGCGCCGCCATGGAGGCTCGAGTTGCGCTCGTCACGGCAAACGAGCTCCTGCGCTACTGCCCAGTCGACGACGTCTATGAAGAGTGGCTTGACCGCGTCGCCGAGCTCGTCCTCGCCGCAGGGGGCTCCCCCGCCGTCCTTCTCGCTGCACCGCGCCCTGCCCTGCGCGGGCAATGAAGCTCCGGGGGCGCCTCAGCTGCCTCCTCCTCAAGAAGGCGTCCTGGCCCCAAGGCGCATGGCCCCTGGATGGAACCCACCCCGTCCGGCGCCAGCACAGCAAGAGCGGAGCTGCCAAGAGGTTCCTCGCCCCCAAGAAGCTGCCCGAGTGCTCCCTGCACCGGTCCGTCACGACCACGCTCCTATCCCAGCGCGGCAAGACCCTGCGCTGCTCCCAGCTACAACGCATGGGGGCCTGCAAGACCAAGCTCCCCATCACCAGAGGCCTCCCGTGGCCACGGCAGGATGCCGCGCCTACACCGCCAGGATGCGCAGCGTCCTGTGGCCCTGCAAGTTCAAGCCAGACCTGCCTCCTCGCTACGACAGCACGGCCGACCCTGCGGAGTTCCTCCAGCTCTATGAGCTGGGCATCGAAGCCGCCAACGGGGACGAGAAGGTCATGGCGAACTGGTTTCCCATGGCACTCAAGGACGGGGCCTGCACCTGGCTCCTGAACCTGGCGCCAGGCACGATCTCCTCCTGGGACGAGATGCGCAACCGTTTCAATGCCAACTTCCAAGGTACTCACGACCGGCCACCTGCCATGAGCGACATGCGCCGCATCAAGCAGCAACCAGGGGAGACCCTACAGAAGTACATCCAGCGCTTCAACAACGCACGTCTCAAGATTCCCAAGGTGACCGAGGAGGCCATCATCTCGGCCTTCTTTGACGGCGTGCGCGACGTCAAGATGAAGGAGGAACTGGTGATGCATGAAGATCTATGCACTTCCTTGGAGCTGTTCAACTTGGCAACCAAGTGCGCCAGGGCTGAGGAAGGGCGCCTTTCCCTCCTCGAGCTGCCAGCCGCCGACCCAGAAGAGAAGAAATCCAAGGCCAAGGACGTGAAGCGCAAGGGGGCTGCCGTGCTCGCGGCAGAACCAGACACCAAGCGGGGCAGAGATCAGCCCGAGTCTTTCAAGGGCAGCCGGTACTGTGTGTACCACGACCTCCACATCCACAACACCAACGAATGCCAAGAGCTCCGAGCCGTGCGAGAAGGAAGGGTCGGCCGACGCCCCGACCGCAACGATCGCGGCTATGGCCGAGGAGGAGGAAGGAACGCAGGACGCTGGGAAGACCGCGGCCCTCGCCAAGGGTGGCGCGACCGACCTCGCGAGGATCGCTGGCAGGATCAGCCTCGCGAGGGAGACTGGAGGGATCGGCCTCGCGAGGATCGCCCACAAGGAAACGCAGGCTTCCCTCCACTGCCGCCGCAGCCAAGGAGAAATGAGGACCATCATCAGGACGAGGGGGCTGGGGGCTTCCAGGAGCCGCGCGCGATCGCCTGCATCCTGGGCGGAGCTCAAGCCCCAGCCTCTCAACGCATCTTCAAGCAGTTCGCCCGCGAAGTGAATGCAGTCCTCCCAAGCTTGAAGCCACGTGCCCCCTCAGGTGGTCGGCGTGCACCATCACGTTCAGCTCAGCGGATCAGCTCAAGTGCGTGGCCACGGCCGGAGTCCTCCCAATGCTTTGCTCCCCAGTCATCAGCAACGTGCAAGTCACCAGGACCCTCATCGATGGCGGGGCAGGGCTCAACGTCCTGTCCGTAGAGACGTTCAACAATCTCCAAGTGCCTTACGATCAGCTTCAGCCAACCAAGCCTTTCTCCGGAGTCACCGACGGCTCCACAGTTCCAATTGGGCAGGTCCGCCTCCCTGTCACCTTCGGGGCGCGCAACAACTACCGCACCGAGCTCATCGACTTCGACGTCGCCCACATTCGCCTGCCGTACAACGCCATCCTCGGCTACCCAGCTCTCGCCAAGTTCATGGCCGTGACTCATCACGGCTACAACGTCCTCAAGATGCCAGGAAGCGGTGGAGTCATCACGGTGCCTTGTGAAGAAAGAGACGCGGTGTGCTCCCTGGAACGAGCTTTTCAGGCCGCATCACTTGAAGACCCAGATCGCGGGAGCGGGAGGCTCCCTGAGACCGCCCCCAAGAAGAAGAAGACATCGCCAGGCCCGACCCCTCAGGAGGCAGGCCCCTCAGGGTCTGCGCCTGCTCAGGGGGTACCTCCTTCCGTCGCATAGGGAGGCGCGCCTGACGCCCTCCTCAAGCAGGGCTCGGGGGCTCCCACCTGGAGGGCCACCAACCTTGCTAAGGTCACGAGGGAGGCGCTTGGGCACCACTTGGAGGCGTGTTTCAGAACACGTTTCCCTCAGGAAGGAGCAAAGCAAGGAGGGCCAAACCCTCAGGAGTTCGTCAGTCAGATCACGCAGGAGTTGCAGGAGTCAAGAGTCATGAGCGGCAGCCGCCGCTTACCCGCTGTAGCTCCCCATCCAGGTGAGGATGGCGGGCTGCGCGTCTGCATCGACATCCCAGGGCTCAACCGAGTCGCCTCTCAGGAGCGCTTCTGGCCCTCACGTGTGGGGCGCTGCGGAGGCCCACCCCACAGCTACGTTCGCATGCCCTACGGCTTGCCGAACGCGGCTGCGGTGCGCCAGCGCCTCATGAGGAGCATCCTGGAGGCTCAGGAGGCCAGGCGTTCTGCAGTCCTGGCGGAGATGGAGATGGTTCGCGAGGAGCCACCAGCGCCTCCGGAGCCTCCCGAGGCTCCTGGGCCTGGGGGCTCGTGAAGATCGGCTCCCGCAGCCCGCTACGTCTGCTACTTCAACACCCCTTCGTCGTCAACACTATCAGGTGACATCTTTCAAGTTTCGTTTCCAGCTGGGAGCGCCCTCAGGGCTGCATCATTCCCAGGCCGCGTGGGTCCGTCCCTGCGGCGTGTATCCCTTTTGCTCGTGTTTTTAGCTTACTTTGTTGGGGGCGCCCCTCGGGCTGCATCATCCCCAAGTCGCTCGGGTCAGACCCAGCGGCGTGTACCCTCTTGCGTTTATTTTCGGGCCATGCATTCGACCCATCATGCTTGTTATTTGGTGCCTGTCCGTGGCACCTCTTCTTCCTTGATGTCGGCAGCTTGCGCGTTAAAGGGGGGGTGCCTGAGCATCGCGACTCAGGGCTCCTACCGGCTCTCCAGCCCTCACCCTCTGGCTTTGCCCACGGCATCGCGCCCCGGCAAACCAGCGATGGCTGAGACCAGCTCGAGGGCCGGGACCCGAGGACGTAGAGCGTCGACATCTAACCAAGCTTGCGCGTTAAAGGGGGGGTACCTGAGCATCACGACTCAGGGCTCCTACCGGCTCTCCAGCCCTCACCCTCTGGCTTTGCCCACGGCATCGCGCCCCGGCAAACCAGCGATGGCTGAGACCAGCTCGAGGGCCGGGACCCGAGGACGTAGAGCGTCGGCATCTAACCCAGCTTGCGCGTTAAAGGGGGGGTGCCTGAGCATCGCGACTCAGGGCTCCTACCGGCTCTCCAGCCCTCACCCTCTGGCTTTGCCCACGGCATCGCGCCCCGGCAAACCAGCGACGGCTGAGACCAGCTCGAGGGCCGGGACCTGAGGACGTAGAGCATCGGCATCTGGCCAAATTTGCATGAACACATCACAAGTTAAGGCCCAGTGCCAGGTGCAACCCGCCTTGGGGTAGGGCCCCGTGAGTCCCGCGCTGGCTCACGGGTGCCCCAATACACCTCGTCAGGCCTTTAGTGCCTCGTCGCCTCTCCAAAGCAACTAACGGCTGACCGACGCTTGTCACAGCAGACTTTTGCTCTTTTTGTGGTGGGTCTGCAGGATCCCCCCAAAGAGAAGTGCCAGGCGAGGCCCTCAAGGCGTCCTCTTCACTCTCGTCCGCGCGAACCGCTTGCGCGTTAAAGGGGGGGGGTACCTGAGCATCGCGACTCAGGGCTCTTACCGGCTCTCCAGCCCTCACCCTCCAGCTTTGCCCACGGCATCGCGCCCTGGCAAACCAGCGACGGCTGAGACCCGCTCGAGGGCCGGGACCCGAGGACGTAGAGCAGAAAGGGGAGCAGAGGCGAGAGGAAAGAGGCACACGGAGACCTCGCCAGGCAACCTCTCGCCGGCCAAGGCACGGACCTAGCGCCGCACCAGGAAGCGTTTCCTAGCCCTCGAGATAAGTCACTCTCCGGAAACACTAGCTATCGCAGCACCGTCACCGCATCCAACGCAATCCCGTGTTAGCAACGTCACATTCCTTTCTCACCGAACGATAGCTGCTTGAGCGCTAAAGGGGACCTCCTGAGCATCGCGACTCAGGGGCTCTTACTGGACCCCGGGCCGCTCACCTCCTGGCCTTGACCACGGCATCGCGACCTGGCATACCAGCGACGGCTGAAGCCGCCTTGGGACCGGGACCTATCGGCGTAGAGCACCAAGCCCTCGTGAGGTCTGAAAGGAAGAAACTAAGCTAAGACGAAATAAGCATCTCGCACCGCTTCACGATAAGGATCATATTGACAAACGGAGCTACAGACACCTTACAAGCCCCCACGGGGTGTATTCTTGGCTCCTCGCAGGGACAAAAGACGCGTATCCTAAGGAGTCCTAACTACAGGAACCGTCGCGGTAGACGCCATCATCAACAGTGGGCCGCCAGGCACCGGCGCCAACCTCATCCAGATCAGAGACGGCGGCGGCCTAACGAGCCCGTCCTGCTCCGAGAGCGGCGTAGGCTCGGGGGCTCGTAGCTGTCATCGCTCGTCTCTAGAGTCGCGAAGAGCTTGGCGTTGTCGCTGGATCCTCCGGCGCCCACGCCGCTTGAGGAGCTGCTGGAAGAACATGTGACGGTAGGCCTGGTCCTTGCCACTCCGGGGCTTCTGCTGCTGCCTCTGGGACAGCACTCCAGCTGACGCCCATCTTCGTCGAAGACCTTGAATAGCATCATGGAAGCACCGTCGAACTCCAGGTGGATCCCGAGGGCACCCCTCATCCTACAAACTCGGGCGATCTCGCCCCAGCCCCGGGTCATGAAGACCTTACCTGGAGCAATGACCTCGACATCCGCATCGGTCGCAGGGGTCTGGAAATTGGCGTGCTACAGCCAGAGCCTGAAAGGCCCCCTCGGTGGAATCTCGAAGGCGAAGGAAGGAGGAAGGCGAATCCAAGATCGAGGAGGCATGGCGGCGTGGAGCACAAACTCTCGGGAGGAGCCCTCAGCGTGAACTCCCGGAGGGATAACACGCACCGCCGTGAGCCGCCGGCGTCGACGGCGGCGGCGTCCATGGCGCTCAGCATCAGCTCCTGCAGGGCCCTCAAGGCGGGCGTACAAGGGCAGAGGAAACCCTGGCGGCGGCCGCTCGCACCAAGGCCTAGACACCTCCTGCCGTGCGCCCTCATCTCGGCGGCGGAGGACCAACCGTTTCTTTGGCGGAAGTGGGTCGGGGCCCTCTCGGGGGGCCTTCCCCTTCTCTTCCGCAGAGAACCGGCGTATCGAAGCCATGGCGGCAAGGCGGAGCAGTAGCGAAGATGAAGAAGAGGAGAAGTAGCAGAGGAAGATGAACTGGAGTGGCTCGCGCCGCTCCGTACTTATAGCCAGAGGAGGCCAACCGTCGGCTTCCATGATCGCAGGTAATCATGACCAGTTTTTGCATGCAGGGACTTGTCAGCTCACGCAGTTGCCAAGGTGTTGTGGGGGAGCGGAGCCACCCACGTCCAATCAACCGCCACGCGGCGCCCAAGGCCGCAGGCTGTTAGGGCCCGCGACGCTTCGCACTTGCCCCTTCACCTCTCTACTCAGCCAAGTTCGGGCGCGCCTCGGGCCCGGGGGCTACTGTCGGCGTTCTGGGAACGGGGGTCCCCAGACTTGCCTGTCTGCGGCCTGCGGCGTGGCTCAAGGGGCGGCCCAGCATGGCCCATCTTCATCAGCACGAGCTCAAGACCCTTGCGAGGGGCCAAGCCTCGCGAGGCGGACGACAGGAGGCTTCCTCAGGCAGGGCCTCGTCAGGCTGGCTCGCGAGGAGGCGAAGAGATCAAGGTGGGGTACCTCACGAGGTGCCCATGACGCAAGCCATGACGACCAAGGGCGCCAGGCGGGCGCTAGGCCGCGCAGTGTCCTCCCTTTCCTCTTTGGTGCAAAGGGAGCAAGCGCAGGCGGGAGCATCTAGCAAAGGCATCCATTTCAGTGCAACAAGACCAAGACCAGCAGAATGGCAGGATGGAGGTCATCGTGGAGCCCAAGCCGGCGTCACCACCAGAGCCTTTGGCAGGCGAGGACCAACTTTAGTCAGGATAAGTGTACTAGATGTTCCCCTTCAAAATGGCCAATTGTTGGCGCCCTTCCCGCTCAATATTTGGGAGGAGGCCCGGGGCCTTTGCCTATAAATAGGACTAGCCACCACAAGGTAGAGACAAAGGGGATCCCAACGGACCGATCGATCGAGAGAGCGACTGAACTCCCCCTATTAGTTCATCGCACCAGCCAAGAACAGACCCTCGCGAGGCTGTTCTCCCTTGTATTGTTCATCATCAGCCCCTGAGGCAATCCACCACACCTCACACTGGAGTAGGGTATTACACCACAATGGTGGCCCGAACCAGTATAAACTCTGTGTCTCTTGTGTTGTTCCTTTGATTGCTTAGATCATAGCGAGGCGGTGAGCTGCAAGTAGGCAGAGGGTGAAATCTCCGCGCGCACCCCAGAGCTCGAACCTAGAGGGTCTGCCAGAACCCGAAATCCGACACAAGCCATGTACCGTACTCCTCGGTCTCGTACGGGTCCAGCTCCCGCAGCCGCACTACTCGCCGTCCTCACATCGGAGCTCAACTCCCGCGCCCTGGCCTTGCCTCCCCGCTCGCCGCTACGACTGCTGCTAGTTGCGCTTGCCCACCGTGACGCCCCCGCGCGAGCTCGCCCCTCCACGCGTGATTGCGCAGCCCCGCGCCCGTCCCTCATGCTCCCATGCCGCGCTGCTCTCCGCCGATCCGGGGGCTCCCGTCTATGCGCGGGCATAGCCCCTGCCGGCTGCGCCTCTGCCATATTGGGCAGGCCCTGTTAATTGGGGGTTAGATTAGCACTAACCCCCTAGTTAGCCACTAAAAGGGGGCCCCGCCCCCTAAAACGTTTTCTTAAAAAAATTAAAATAATAATAATTACTTAATTAATTAAGTTAATATAAGCACAATTAATTAACCTAAACACCTATTTAATTAACTAAACCTATTTAGTTAGCCTAAGCCTATGACATGTAGGACCCACACATCAGATTGACCAAGTCAAGTGACTGTTGACTGCTGACATCACCCTAATGTCATGCTGACATCATAATGGCATTTCCTAATTAAATTAATTCTGTTAGTTCCAAAAATGATTTCAAACTTAGAAAATTAATATAAATTAAACCGTACCTCGGTTGAAAATACTTTGTACATGAAAGTTGCTCAGAATGACGAGACGAATCCGACTATGCAGCCTGTTCGTCAGCCACGCATCCCTAGCATAGAGAGCACGCAACTTTCCCCCTACGGATCACGTGTCCGAAAACGCGAAACACCGGGGATACTTTCCCGGTTGTCCCCCCCCCTTCGTCGGTATCACCTACTACCGCGTTAGGGCACACCTAGCACCACGTATTGCCATGTTACGCTTTGTGATGCTTTGATTTCTCTGTTGTTTATTGTGTTCCCCCTCTGTTACTTCTTTCCGGTAGACCCCGAGACTGCCGGCGACCCCAGTTCGACTACAGAGTTGACGACCCTTACTTGCCAAAGCAACCAGGCAAGCCCCCCCTTGATCACCAGATATTGCCTATTCTTCCTCTACTGCTTGCATTAGAGTAGTGTAGCATGATACTGTTTTGATTAATCCTATTCTGTTGCATAGCATGTCATTGTTGCTACATCTGTTGATACCTTACCTGCAATCCTAAATGCTTAGTATAGGATGCTAGTTTACCATTAGTGGCCCTACATTCTTGTCAGTCTGCCATGCTATACTATCAGGCTGTGATCATTCGGGAGGTGATCACAGGTATATATTATACATAAATATACTATACAGATGGTGACTAAAGTCGGGTCAGCTCGTTGAGTACCCGCAAGTGATTCCGATGTGGGGGCTGGAAGGACGGGTGGCTCCATCCCGGTAGAGGTGGGCCTGGGTTCCCGACGGCCCCCGACTATTACTTTGTGGCGGAGCGACAGGGCAGGTTGAGACCACCTAGGAGAGAGTTGGGTCTGGCCCTGGTCGGTGTTCGCGGATACTTTAATTAACATGCTTAACGAGATCTTGGTATTTGATCTAAGTCTGGCCACTGGCCTATACGCACTAACCAACTACGCGGTAAAGATATGGGTACTCGACATCGTGGTATCAGCCGAAGCCTTCTAGACGTCAGCGACTGAGCGGCGCGCGCCGGATTGGACTGGAACGCCTGCTCTTGTATTAGGAAGGCTAGGTCTGCTTCCGGCCGCCCACGCAACATGCAGGTGTGCAATGGGCGATGGGCCCAGACCCTTGTGCCATAGGAGTTAGACCGGCGTGCTGACCTCTCTGTTAGGCCTAGGTGGGGCTGCGACATGTTGATCTTCCTAGGCCGGGCATGACCCAGCAAACTGTGTTCGGCCAAATGGGATCGAGCGTGTTGGGTTATGTGGTGCACCCCTGCAGGGAAGTTTAACTATTTGAATAGTCGTGTCCCTCGGTAAAAGGACGACCCGGAGTTGTACCTTGACCTTATGACAACTAGAACCGGATACTTAATAAAGCACACCCAGACAAGTTCCATAGACAACCCGGTGATCGCTTTTCCACAGGGCGACGAGGGGAGGATCACCGGGTAGGATTATGCTATGCGATGCTACTTGGAGGACTTCAATCTACTCTCTTCTACATGCTGCAAGACGGAGGCTGCCAGAAGCGTAGTCTTCGATAGGACTAGCTATCCCCCTCTTATTCTGGTATTCTGCAGTTCAGTCCACCCATATTGCCTCTTTACACATATACCCATGCATATGTAGTGTAGATCCTTGCTTGCGAGTACTTTGGATGAGTACTCACGGTTGCTTTTCTCCCTCTTTTCCCCCTTTCCATTCTACCTGGTTGTCGTAACCAGATGCTGGAGCCCAGGAGCTTGACGCCACCATTGACGACAACTCCTACTACACCGGAGGTGGCTACTACTACGTGCAGGCTGTTGACGATGACCAGGAGTAGTTTAGGAGGATTCCAGGCAGGAGGCCTACGCCTCTTTCGATCTGTGTCCTAGTTTGTGCTAGCCTTCTTAAGGCAAACTTGTTTAACTTATGTCTGTACTCAGATATTGTTGCTTCCGCTGACTCGTCTATGATCGAACACTTGTATTCGAGCCCTCGAGGCCCCTGGCTTGTATTATGATGCTTGTATGACTTATTTTATTTTTAGAGTTGTGTTGTGATATCTTCCCATGAGTCCCTGATCTTGATCGTACACGTTTGCGTGTATGATTAATGTACAATTGAATCGGGGGTGTCACAGTCTGTCACCTAGCGGTGCATCAAGGACATAATTTTTCTGTGCAGCAATAAGGATAAACCTCAGATCACGGACCCAGTCCGCATCAGTGCTACCATCATCTTTCAACATGGTTTTCTCTAGGAACATATAAAATCACAGGGAAACTATAACGCGAGCTATTGATCTACAACATAATTTGCAAAATACTATCAGGACTAAGTTCATGATAAATTAAATTTCAATTAATCATATTACTTAAGAACTCCCACTTAGATAGACATACCTCTAGTCATCTACTTGATCACGTGATCCAAATCGACTAAACCATGTCCGATCATTACGTGAGATGGAGTAGTTTTCAATGGTGAACATCTCTATGTTGATCATATCTACTATATGATTCACGCTCGACCTTTTGGTCTCTAGTGTTCCGAGGCCATATCTGCATATGCTAGGCTTGTCAAGTTTAACCCAAGTATTCTGTGTGTGCAAAACTAGCTTGCACCCGTTGTATGTGAACGTAGAGCTTCTCACACCCGATCATCACGTGGTGTCTCAGCACAAAGAACTGTCGCAACAGTGCATACTCACGGAGAACACTTATACCTTGAAATTTTAGTAAGGGATCATATTATAATGCTACCGCCGTACTAAGCAAAATAAGATGCATAAAAGATAAACATCACATGCAATCAAAATATGTGACATGATATGTCCATCATCATTTTTTGCTCATGATCTCCATCACCAAAGCATCGTCATGATCTCCATCGTCACTGGCGCGACACCTTGATCTCCATCGTAGCATCGTTGTCGTCTCACCAACTATTGTTACTACGACTATCGCTACCGCTTAGTGATAAAGTAAAACAATTACATGGCGATTGCATTGCATACAATAAAGCGACAACCATATGGCTCCTTCCAGTTGTCGATAACTTTGTTACAAAACATTATCATCTCATACAACAATTTATATCACATCATGCCTTGACCATATCACATCACAGCAAGCCCTGCAAAAACAAGTTAGACGTCCTCTACTTTTTTGTTGCAAGTTTTACATGGCTGCTATGGGCTTTAAAGCAAGAACCGTTCTTACCTACGCATCAAAACCATAAGGATTTTTCAAGTGTGTTGTTTTAACCTTCAACAAGGACCGGGCATAGCCACACTCGATTTAGCTAAAGTTGGAGAAACCGACACCCGCCAGTCACCTATGTGCATAAGCACGTCGGTAGAACCAGCCTCATGAACGCGGTCATGTAATGTCGGTCTGGGCCGCTTCATCCAGCAATACCGCCGAATCAAAGTATGACATGCTGGTAAGCTGTATGATTATTATCGCCCATAACTCTTTGTCTTCTACTCATGCATGTAACATCTACGCATAGACCCGACTCTGATATCACTGTTGGGTAACGCGGTAATTTCAAAAAAAATGATCATGCAAGATCTATCTAGGTGATGCATTGCAACGAGAGGGGGATGTGTGTCCATGTACCCTCGTAGACCGAAAGCGGAAGCGTTATGTAACACAGTTGATGTAGTCGACGTCTTCGCAATCCAACCGATCAAGTACCGAATGCACGACACATCCATGATCTGCACACGTTCAGCTCGGTGACGTCCCTCAAACTCTAGATCTAGCTGAGGCCGACGGAGATTTCCGTCAGCACGACGGCGTGGTGACGGTAATGATGAAGTTACCTACGCAGGGCTTCGCCTAAGCACTACGATGATATGACCGAGGTGTGTAATCGTGGAGGGGGGCACCGCACACGGCTAAAAGATCAACTTGTGTGTCTATGGGGTGCCTCCTGGCCACGTATATAAAGGAGGGAGGGAGAGAGGAGGCCGGCCAGGTTGAGCGTGCCAGGGGGAGTCCTACTTGGACTCCTAGTCCAAGTAGGATTCGGCTCCCCTTTTTCCTTTCTTCCACCGGAGGGAAAGGAAAGGGAGAGAGAGGGAGAAGGAAAGAGCGTGGCCGCCCCCTCCCCTAGTCCAATTTGGTTTGGGCAAGGGGAGGGCGTGTCCTTCCCTTGTGGCCTCTCTCCTCTCCTCCAATAAGGCCCAATAGGCCCATTACTTCTCTGGGGGGGGGGGGTTCGGTAACCTCCCGGTATTCCGGAAAAATGGCCGAACCACTCAAAACCATTCTAATGTCCAAATGCAACCTTCCAATATATGAATCTTTATGTCTCAATCATTTTGAGACTCCTCGTCACGTCCGTGATCTCATCCGGGACTCTGAACAAAGTTCGGTCATCAAATCACATAACTCATGATACAAATCATCATCGAACGTTAAGCGTGCGAACCCTACGCGTTCGAGAACTATTTAGACATGACCGAGACACATCTCCGGTCAATAACCAATAGCGGAACCTGGATGCTCATGTTGGCTCCTACATATTCTATGAATATCTTTATCGGTCAAATCGCATAACAACATACATTGTTCCCTTTGTCATCGGTGTGTCGATTCGATCATCGGTATCATCATACCTATTTCAATCTCGTTACCGGCAAGTCTCTTTACTCATTCCATAGTGCTTCATCCCGTAACTAACTCATTAGTCACATTGCTTGCAAGGCTTCATATGATGTGCATTACCGAGAGGGCCTAGAGATACCTCTCCAAAACACGGAGTGACAAATCCTATTCTCAATCTATGCCAACCCAACAAACACCTTCGGAGACACCTGTAGAGCATCTTTATAATCACCCAGTTACATTGTGACGTTTGATAGCACACAAGGTGTTCCTCCGGTATTCGGGAGTTGCATAATATCATAGTTTGAGGAACATGTATAAGTCATGAAGAAAGCAGTAGCAATGAAACTGTCACGATCATAATGCTAAGCTGACGGATGGGTCATGTCCATCACATCATTATCCTAATGATGTGATCCCATTCATCAAATGACAACACATGTCTATGGTTAGGAAACATAACCATCTTTGATTCATGAGCTAGTCAAGTAGAGGCATACTAGGGATAATATGTTTTGTCTATGTATTCACACATGTACCAAGTTTCCGGCTAATACAATTCTAGCATGAATAATAAACATTTATAATGAAATAAGGAAATAAATAATAACTTTATTATTGCCTCTAGGGCATATTTCCTCATTTCTATCCTTAGTAGCAACGATGCATATGTGTTGGTTCCCTTTCTGCCATTGGGATCAAGCACCGTAAGATCGAACCCACTACCGGGCACCTCTTCCCATCGCAATATAAATAGATCAAGTTGGCCAAACAAAACTCAAATATCGGAGAAGAAATATGGGCTATAAGCAATCATGCATATAAGAGATCAAAGAAACTCAAATAACTTTCATGGATATAAAAAGATATAACTGATCATAAACTCGAAGTTCTTCAGTCCCAACAAACACACCACCAGAAAACTTACATCATATGGATCTCCAAGAGACCATTGTATTGATAATCAAGAGAGAGATATAGGAAGCCATCTCGCTACTAAGTACGGACCCGAAGGTGTACAAAGAACTACTCACACATCATCGGAGAGACACCAATGGAAGTGGTGAACCCCTCCATGATGGTGTCTAGATTGGATCTTGTGGTTCTGGACTCTACGGTGGCTGGATGAATATTTCGTCGACTCCCCTAGGGTTTCTGGAATATTGGGGTATTTATAGAGCAAAGAGGCGGTCCGGGGGGTACCCGAGGTGGGCACAACCCACCAGGGCGCGCCTAGGCCTCCTGGCGCACCCCCCCTCCTTGAGACTCCCCCCAGGTGTAACCAGGGCCTGTTGTGTTCCTTTTGGCCCATAAAAAATCATCATAAGTTGGCGTGGCATTTGTACCTCCTCTAATATTGATTTCCTGTGATGTAAAAAACATGCAGAAAACAACAACTGGCACTTGGCACTATGTCAATAGGTTAGTACCAAAAAATGATATAAAATGATTATAAAACATCCAAGATTGATAATAAAACAACATGGGATAATCAAAAAATATAGGTACATTGGAGACATATCATCATCCCCAATCTTAACTCCTGCTCGTCCTCGAGTAGGTAAGTGATAAAAACAGATTTTTTGATGTGGAGTGTTGTTTATCATGTCATATCGTATTCTTTTCTTTATAGCATGGAAATTTGGACCTTTATGTGATTCAAAGCAATAGTGTAGTTTTGACATAATGATTTAGATACTCAAGCATATCAACAAGCAACCATGTCTTTCAAAATATCAATGCTAAAACAAGTTATCCCTAGCCCATCATGCTCAAACATTGATCCATTCATGAAACACACTCGAATATTAGCTACACCCAATACTTAAGTACGTTCATATTGCCCCCTACTTGGTGCTTTTATAAGAGAGGATGGAGATTCAAATTCAAAAATAAAAATTGCATAAAGTAAAAGAAAGGCCCTTCGCAGAGGAAAGTAGGGATTTGTAGAGGTGCCAGAGCTCTAAGCGAAAAAATAGAGATAAAAACATTTTTGGGAGGTGTATCCATCCCACCAACGAGAACGACTTGGAGCATCCCAACACTTTCCATGGTATATATATCATAGGCAGTTCCCAAACAGAAAATAAAGTTTATTCCCTTTTCCACCATACTTTCACTTTCCATGGCTAGCCGTATCCACGGGTGCCCTCCATACCAAAACTTTCCATGGAATTTATTATTTGATAACATAAAGTAAATTCATTTTTGCATTTCGGGACTGGGCATCCCTAAAACCTTTGCCTTACTCTCGTGCAATGACAAGTGAATAAACACTCATCGTGAGAATAACACATCTAGCATGGAAGATATTAGCTACCCGTTACCGTTCCACGAGCGAAACAAACACACAAAAGAGAAGTTTATTTTGAAAATTAGAGACGGCACATGCAAACTTTCTTAGAACGGAAAAATAATACCGCGTATAGGTAGATATAGTGCACTCATGTGGCAAAACTGGTTTATAGGATTTTGGATGCACAAGTAGAGGTCATACTTGGTGCAAAATGAAGGCTAGCAAAAAGATTGAGAAGCGACCAACCAAGAAATGAATAATCTCATAAGCAAGCATTAAGCATAATTAACACCAAATAATGCACCACAAGTAGGATATAATTTTCATTTCATGATTATTGACTTTCGTGCATGCATAGGGAATCACAAACCTTAACACCAATATTCTTACTAGAGCACAATTACTCATCAACATAACTCACATATCATATCATCATATCTCAAAACTATTACTAAGAATCAAGTTTATTTTGTCCAATGATCTTCATGACATATTTTTTTTCTTTCTTTATCCTTCTTGGATATCTATCACTTCGGGACTAATTTTCATGTGTTGCTTTTCGTAAGCTCAAACAAATATAAGTGAAGATCATGAGCATAACATATTTTCTTTCTCTCAAAACAATTTAAGTGAAGCAAGAGAGAATTTCTTCAAAATTTTACTAACTCTCAAATAAATCTAAGTGAATCAAGAGAGCATTTCTTCAAAAATACTAAGCACACCGTGCTCAAAAAGATATAAGTGAAGCACTAGAGCAAGTCCATTGCTCATAAAAATTTAAGCGAAGCTTAGAGAGCAATTCTAACAAGTCATGGCATAATTTTGGCTCTCTCAAATAGGTGTGTCCAGAAAGTATTGATGACTTAAAACACAAAATAAAACAAGCAAAGACACAAATCATACAAGATGCTCCAAGCAAAACACATATCATGTGATGAATAAAAATATAGCCTTGAGTAAAATACCGATGGTCGTTAGAAGAAAGAGGGGATGCCACTTGGGGGCATCCCCAAGCTTAGCTGGTTGCTCATTCTAGGATAATAGCTTGGGATGCCGGGGAATCCCCAAGCTTAGGCTCTTCTATCCTTCTTTCATCCATCGTAAGATAACCCAAAACTTGAAAACTTCAATCACACAAAACTCAACAAAACCCTTGTGAGATCCGTTAGTAAAAGAAAGCAAATCGCTACTATAAGTGTTGTGTAAAACCAATTCTTATTTTGTTTTTGTATTATATATACTGTATTCCAACTTTTCTATGGCAAAAACTCATCAAAGAAAACCATAGAGCCATCAAAATAAGCACACAACACAAAGAAAACAGAATCTGTCAAAATAGAACAGTCCGTAGTAATCTGGAACTTTCGAATTCTTATCAAACTCCAAAAATTATACCAAATTAGGAAGACCAGCGTAATTTGTATATTAATCTTATTCAACAATAATAAGTGAAAAATATCTTTTCTTTGATTTATGATAATTATTTTTGTGAGCACATAGTTTTTGTCTTTTTCAGCAAGATCAAACAACTATCACCCCAGAAGATCCTAAAGGCTTTACCTGGCGCAAACACTAATTAAAACACAAAAACCACAATTATAACAGTATCATAATTGTTATAACACTCAAGAACACAAATCAAAAATAAAAAATAAATTTTATTCATTGGGTTGCCTCCCAACAAGCGCTATCATTTTACGCCCCTAGCTAGGCATTGATAATTTTGATGATGCTCTCATGAAAGACAAGAATTGAAGCACAAAGAGAGCATCATATAGCACATGACAAACATATCTAAGTCTAACATAATTCCTATGCATAGGCATTTTATAAGCAAACAAATTATCAAGGCAAGCAAAAACTAGCATATGCAAGGAAGAAGAAAGAAACATTAGCAATCTCAACATGAAGAGAGGTAATTTAGTAACATGAAAATCTCTACAACCATATTTTCCTCTCTCATAATAATTAAATGTAGGATCATAAGAAAATTAAACAATATAGCTATCACATAACATATTCTCAACACGATCCACATGCATGCGAAGTTGACACTCTTCCAAAATAGTGGGATTAACATTAACTAAAGTCATGACCTCTCCAAACCCACCTTTATCAAAAATTTCATAAGATTGAACATTCTCCAAAGTAGTGGGATCTAAAGTTGACACTCTTCCAAACACACTTTCAAATTTATTGCAAACACTATTATCAATCTCATATTCATCATGGGGCTTAAATAAATTTTCAAGATCATAAGAAGAATCACCCCAATTATGATCATTGCAATAAGTAGTGGACATATCAAAATTAGCATTCCCAAGCTTGGGGTTTTGCATATCAATGGCACAATTGACATTAATAGAATTTATAAGAACCTTATTGCAATCATGCTTTTCATTCAAAGAGCTATCATGAATCACTTCATAAATTTCTTCATCACAATTTTCAGATTCACGAATCTCGAGCAAAACTTCATAAAGATAATCTAGTGTACTCAAATCACTAGCAATTTGTTCATGATAATTGGATCTCTTAAAAAGATTAGCAAGTGCATGAGGGTCCACATCAAGAGATATTTAGCAAGCGAAGATGCAAGCAAATAGAAGACACATTGCACAAAAGCAAAGAAGAGATCTGTCGAGAAAACAACGGACGAAAAAGAGGGCAAATAAAACGGCAAATTTTTTGAAGTGGGGGAGAGGAAAACGAGAGGAAAATGGCGAATAATGTAAATTTCAAGGAGATGAGATTTGTGATTAGGAACCTGGTTGATGTTGAAGATCCTCCCCGGCAACGGCGCCAGAAAGTCCTTTTGTTGTCGCTTGAAGCTACGTCGATATTTCTCCAAAGAGGAAGGGATGATGCAGCACAGCGACGGTAGGTATTTCCCTCATATGTGAAACCAAGGTTATCGAACCATTAGGAGAACCAAGCAACACAACGTGAACAGCCCCTGCACACAAATAACAATACCTCGGAACCCGACGTGTTAAAGGGGTTGTCAATCCCTTTCGGGGTACGACGTCTCAAGATAGACAAAGGACGTGAGGTAAATTTGTAGATAGGATAAATAGATCACGGAACAAATAAACTACAGCAAAGTATTTTTTGTATTTTTGTTTTAATAGATCTGAAAATAAACGCAAGGAAAAAGTAGATCGCAAGGCAAATATATGAGAAAGAAGACCCGAGGGTCGTAGGTTTCACTAGTGGCTTCTCTCGAGAAAGATAGCAAACGGTGGGTGAACAAATTACTGTTGGACAATTGATAGAACTTCAAATAATTATGACGATATCCAGGCAACAAAAATTACATAGGCATCACGTCCAAGATTAGTAGACCGGCTCCTGCCTGCATCTACTACTATTACTCCACACATCGACCACTATCCAGCATGCATCTAGTGTATTAAGTTCATGGAAAAACAGAGTAATGCAATAAGAATGATGACATGATGTAGACAAGATCCGTTTATCTATTGTGGTAGATATGGATCCCGTCTTTTTATCCTTAGTATCAATGATACATACGTGTCGGTTCCCTTTCTGTCCTTAGTAGCACCGTAATATCAAACCCACTACCGAGCACCTCTTCCCATTGCAAGATAAATAGATCAAGTAGGCTAAACAAAACCCAAATATCGGAGAAGAAATACAAGGCTATAAGCAATCATGCATATAAGAGATCAAAGAAACTCAAATAACTTTCATGGATATAAAAAGATATAACTAATCATAAACTCAAAGTTCATCAGATCCCAACAAACACACCGCCAAAAGACTTACATCATATGGATCTCCAAGAGATCATTATATTGATAATCAAGAGAGAGAGAGAGGAAGACATCTAGCTAATAACTATGGACCTGTCGTGGAATTAACACGTCAGATGTCCTAGTAGAAGGACTTAGTCGTGGAGCCATCGCAATGATATTAGCTAAAAGGGGTTAAACCAGACAAGGGACATGAGAGTTTTATACTAGTTCAGCCCCTTACGATGAAGGTAAAAGCCTACGTCTAGTTGTGATGGAATTACTGGGGTTTCGATGACCAGGGAGCGAATACGCTTTGCCTAAGTCTCGAGTTGTTGTTTCTCATCCCTGAACCGCCGCGGGTCATCCCTTTATATCCACAGGTTGATGCCCGACCGGTTTACACAGTCCGAGGCCGGCTCATACAAGTGTCCGACTCGGTCTCTTCCTTTCCCTAACTTACAATACAAGTTATACGATTATGGCGGTTTACAACTGTGGGCCCTAATCCGCCTTTGGGCTCTGGGCCTCTAAGCTTTAATAGTAGAGCGCCATCTTCTTTGTCTTCATGGGCTTCAATATAGATGAGCATGAACCCGCCCCTCCTGGGCGGTTTACACTTATTAGTTATATCCTCAACATTAGGCCCCAGATTGATTTGAACATGTTCATGTCAATCTTCAGTACTTAGAAAAATTCCCTGAACACCTTCTTATGATCCTCGTAAACCGCCATGATATCTTTTCCCTGTAAACTTTGGTAAACCGCCATGACGTCATCTTCTGAAATTGTAGTGAATCGTCATGACGTCATCTCTGTATAAAAAGGTTATAAAGATTCCCTTCATTAATTATCTTCCGAAGATCGTGGCAACAGTTGCGCCCCATTTTACCGCTTCGGGCTCCTTGATTCTCGCGCTTGCCTACTTTATCCATTCGGGTTATAAATAAGCTTAGGGGTCCTTCCCTTTTCCCCTTCCACACTTCTTCCTCTTCCTCTCAACGCTCAAGCCCGATAGCTCCGCCACCGCCGTCAACCTTGAAGCTCTTCCTCATCCCTGGTCGCTGCATCAAACTGAACGCACCAGAGATTCGCGGCTCTCCTCTGCTGCTCCTGTGAATCTGGTAAGCCTTTCTCCCTCAACCCTAGATCTGCATTAGGGTTTCGGTGCTCTTCTGTGTTCATCAGTGTTCGTCCGTGCTCATTATTTTGCCCTTACTATCTTATTGAATCTAGATCAACTTGACCTGTTTCTTCTGCGGCCGGAGCTTTTAGTTTATTTCGCCTTCGCATAATATCTTTAGGATCACAAACAACTCTCATCTGGCTCCTTCCTGTTCTGCTGTCGCCATTTTATGACCTTGATATTTTTTCCTTTTCCTGAACTGTGTTAGATCCAAAATAATAATCCCTAGCTTGTGAAACCTGTTTGTGTAGCACTTAGTAATTTTCAGATTTGTTGCCCTTCATGCCATTGTAGGCGGTTTAACCTATAAAAAGCAACAATCTGGCAGGTACCATTATCCCTCTCGTAAACCGCCACCTGTCCTTGAACATCCATCTCCGGTTTAATGTACACACACGCTTTGATTAAATTCCCGGTTGGATACTAGTTTGTACATATCAATCTTTAACCGTGAACCGGCGTTTGCACTTCCTTTACAGTTTGTCCTCCAAAATGGCCAAGCAATTCTCTTCTTGCAACTGGGTTCCTTCCCGGATCACAGAAACACAACTAAATGGATATGTTCTAACTAGCACTTTAGCCAAGAAGGAGGCCATTCATTGGTGAGTCCCTGGCCCTGAGTGCTCTCCTGAACCTCAAGATGGCGAAGTGGTTGTATGCAGCATCTAGACTGGGGATTTAGCCCTCCCGGATCAAAGTTTTTCCGGGATGTGCTTGCCAACTTCCAGCTCCATCCTCAAGACATTGGACCGAACTCTATGTCCAACATCTGCAATTTCCAAGTGTTCTGTGAAGTTTACCTTCAAGAAGAACCAACTGTTGAACTCTTCAGGGACTTCTTCCACTTGAACCGCTGCACTGAATTTTCTGACGGCCCCAATACTGAACTTGGTGGAGTGTCGATTCAGAAAAGGAAAGAAGTCGATTTTCCTCATTCCAAACATCACAGTCACCCCAAAGATTGGAATCAAACATGGTTCTATTGTCAGAACACCGCTCCCGCTGATGAAAACCCTCTGCCGGGTTACCGTGCTCACCGTCTTAGCAATGGCCATCCACTGCCTCAGCGGCTCACTGCCAAAGAATGACAAACATATGCTCCATAACTTGCCAAACTTCGGGCTCTTCTAGCAAACGGCTTAACCGGCATTGATCTCGTCCGTTGCTGGGTTTCATGGGGTATCCTGCCCTTAAGCCGCCGCACCAGGTTGATGCACGAGTATACCGGGAATGTCAATGACCCTCAACGGCACACTGAAATATAGATGAATGATGATGAAGCCACTGAGTCTGTAAAAAAGATGCTAGATGAACCGATTGTGGAGTGCAGCAAAACTGGGTTGCGTCCCTTTTATGCCTCCAACAAACCGCCAGCGGTAAAATTTTACCCTTCTGCTTTTCAATCCGTCTTCACTTTAACATTTTTCTGATAGCCTTTTGTCTATTCTTACAGGCCAAAGACCCTTTCTGGAAGAGAAAAACTCAAGACAAACCGGCAAAAGCTCAAGACAAACCGGCGAGGGCTCCTCGTGCCAAGAGCAAGGCCACAAAGAGGCCAGCCAAGAAGAAAACCGCCGATTCCTCTGTTCCGCCCGAAGATGTCGATGATTCGGGACAAGAGGTAGAACTTGACTCCCTTGGTTCATTTTTCATACATCTTATTTACAATGACCATTATCAGGATGATGCGGAAGCCAACCGTGCTGACCATGTAGAGGTAATCTCCCTTTCCTCCGATTCAGATCATGTGCCGGTTCAAAAACTTCGCCGAGCAGTTCGGAAAGTAAAACACTCACATCCTCTTGCTCATTTGGATCCACAATTTTCTTTGAAGACACAACAACATGAAGGTTGTCGCACAACCCGGCACAGTGGCCAGCAAGTCACTTCCTCCGGTTTACCGGACACCCCAAACCAGAAGCGTCGTCCAGAGGTCTCTTGTTCTTCTAATAAATCTTATCCCTTGGCGGGTTAATTCCGACACCCACTTAATCCGTCTGACTTGAATTATCAGGTAACTTCCAATTCATCCTCTGGCGATTCATCAACCACTCAAATGCCGCCCCTCAAGACCGTCCCTGGGTAAGCATAATTATTTTAAGCTTTGCCTCCTTGCACCGGTTTACCGTACTAACCTCTGTTTGATATTGCAGCGCCAAAGCTCGACTTAGCAAAAGGCAAAAACAAATACTCCCACTGAGGATGTTGAACCGGAGAAGACCCCAGAAGGTGCTGGTGGAGATGCTGATATTGCCATGGATGATCCTGTACCATAAGGTCAGGACACTTATGTTGATCCGCCAGAAGTTAACCCGGCTAGTCCTCATGCCGATCCACCAAGTCCAACCGCTGACCCTCCAAGTCCAGCCGTGGATCCGCCGAACCTAGCCGCTGATCCGCCGAGCCCAGCCAAAGCTTCAGATAAACCGGCGAGCCCAAATACAGCAACTGATGATGTTGTGATTACCGGTTTTGGCCACACTTCTCCTGGAAATCATGTTGCTTTGTCCAAGCATAGTGCCAAAGTGGAATCTGTTGCTGTGGAGAAAGGCAAATGGAAGACTGATTTGACAAGCTATGCTCATCTCAGTGCTCAGGAGCTCCATTCCGGATTTCTAAACCGCCTGTACACAAGCCGTGACTATGAGGCCGGTTTAGTCAACATGATGAAGGAACGCTATGAGGTAACTTCCATTCCAAACCCCTGTGTAACAACTCCACTCTAGCCCCCAAGGGCCGGTTTACTGCTTGAAGATGAACCGGGACTTCCTGTTCAAAATTTGTCTTTGTTGAATTCCTTCACCGTTGATTTTATTGATCAATTACGCATTAGCCCCCAAGTGCCAAGATTAATACTTGTATTGAGCCTTGGGACTTTAAATAGTAGTCAAAATAGAAGCAATCCGCATTAGCCCCCAAGTGCCAAGTGTATAACTTGTTATATGCTTGGGACTTTGAGAAAAAATATTAACATCATCATCTGGCTTTTGCAGGCTGACATGAACAACAAAGATTCCCAAATTGCCGATCTTCAAGAAAATATCAAGTCCCAGCAAGTAGAAACCTCCAAGGCCAAGGATGAACTGAAGGGTGCGTTAACTGCCATGAAACAATTAAAGGATGGTTTCAAAAGCGAGCGGGCGGACTGGGAAACCGAGAAGGCTGCTCTGTTAAAGCGGGCTGAAGATGCCGAATCAGCTCTTAAACCGGTGGCAGAAGAACTATCTGGGCTAAAGCATCAAGTCAATGCTATGACTTCTGCAATATTTGGTAAGTACACTTTGTAAGAACCTTGCTGAAACATCTTTGAAATTGCCGGGTTGACAGCAAATTCTTGAACCGTTGTAGGTGGTCGTGTTGCTCATCTGGGCTCGGATATGCGGATGAAGTTGAAAGCTGCCTACATGTTGATAGAACAACTGTATACCGGTGCTCAGCGAGTCATCTATGCATCCTCATACAATAAACACCAATCTTGGTCAAGGATACGCTGGCCAAATTATATATGACCCCGGCCCAGATGGAAGAGGTAAAGCGGACTGCCGCAAGAGCTGGCGCTTTAACAGCCCTGACTCGGGCCAAAGCCTGGATTGTTGATCTTGATCCGATAGATATCACAAAGGGCTATCCCAGTCAACAAGAAGACAGATCAGACTTTGATAATGAAGCCCTCAAAGCCCTGACAAAAGAGATGCGCCCACAGGCAAGCCAATTGGCTGAAGAGGTTGACTTGTCTGTCTATCGGTCCAGCTATGATGTAGACAACAAGCGGGTGGACGCTGCTGTGAAAGAAGCACAGAATCTTATCCCTCCAATCCGTAAGCACACCCACACCCCTGACATTGAACCGTCCAATCTTATAAGCAACGAAGCTGTCTTTCAAGCCTTAACCAGGATTGATTGGACCACCCTTGACTTCCAGCCACTAGGTGACGAGGAGGAGGTTGAACTGACGCGAGATGATCCTTTAACTTCACGTCATCCTCATGACGAATCATAATCCGGCAGCCGGTTTGATTTTCCCAGATAGCATTGTGGGCAACAAACAATTATTCTTTTGGGCATCAAAGCGCCTTGTAATAGGCTAGTGGAAGTACTTTGACCTTCTGCATCGTGCACTGCTACCTGATATTGTAATCCGACATGAGTGTTGCTATGTTTGCTTTATTTGCCTTGGTATTTACAAAATCCTGCCTTCTGCATTTGAAAAACTTAAACATGTCCTGGAGGTTTTACCGCCGGACGGGTTATGATACCCAATACAGAACCAGAATTCTCATAACCATGGTTATAAAGTAATGAAATATGAAATATATCATACCTGTGATATGAAATCACATTTGTTGGTTTACCAACTTGATATAGTAAGGGTGATAACCCAAATCTTTGAGTAGTGATAACTTCCACCATGTTGTACTGGTGCATAATAAGCCATACCGGGTTATGATAAACTCCAGATGATCATCCTGGGGACATGTAGTCAAAGCCAGACCGGGTTAAGAAACGTCAGTTAAAATTTGAATGTGATCTGACAACTTTGTAGCTGAAAGCCAAACCGGGTTATCAAACACCAGGTTATTGTGATGACTGATAGCCATGTCGGGTCAATAGACGCCGGTTCAACATAAAATTTCGTAAAAGGACAAAAATTATCAAAGGCAAATAAAACCGTGTAGTCAAGGCTTTTCAGGGGCTGCCAGGCCCAAATTCGAGGCTTTTCATGGGCTGCCAGGCCGCTGAGTTAAACCATTTTGCAAAGCCTTTCAAGATGGGCCTCCAACTAACCAATCGTCGTTTTAACTTTGACAAGTTCAGGGTCTGTATAAGATTGACTTGTCAAATGTTCGACGGGTCATGCCAGGATTACCTGGATAGGAGTGGCTTACTTGATAAAGACAGGTTAACCCGGGGTTTTAGGTGAATACAGCAGACTTCCAAGCCGTGCTTGATAGCATATTACAAGGGTCCTTTCAAACTCTTTATTGCAGTGCACAAAGAGCCCCCAAGTAACTTTGTGAGCTGTGCTCAATGGGTGCCTATGTTTGAGCTGTGCATAGCAACCACACTCTCTTTGGCCCCTTGGGTGTGAAGCTCCCAAGCTGTATTGTGGCGTGATAGCCGGATTAATAGGTAGAACTCCGCTTTGTCAGCTGAAGCCCCCATGTAATCAGAAGATATCGGAAAAAATAGCAGAGACCCTGCGAATAGCAAGGGTGCCGGTATATTATATTGATCATAATATATACATTGTCAAAATATGTACATAAGAAGAGCCTATAGCTCAGGTGTAGTAAGGCCGAAGATGAGCTATATTCCGCGGCCGACGGGTCTCCTCCTCCGATTTGCGTGAGTCTTTGTGCTCTCGAACGTTGATGAGGTAGTATGATTCGTTGTGCAGATTCTTGCTGACCACAAAGGGCCCTTCCCAAGGTGGGGATAACTTGTGCATATCGGTCTGATCCTGGATGAGCCGGAGCACTAAGTCGCCTTCTTGAAAGGTTCTTGTTTTAACCCGGCGGCTGTGATAACACCGCAGGTCTTGCTGATAAACCACCGAACAAGCCAACGACATGTCCCGCTTTTCATCTAACAGGTCCAGTGCTTCTTGACGTGCTTGCTCATTGTCCGCTTCAACATAATTGGCAACCCGGGGCGAGTCATGACGAATATCACTTGGGAGGACTTCCTTTGCCCCGTAAACCATGAAGAAAGGTGTATAACATGTAGATCGATTTGGGGTGGTGTTTATGCTCCATAACACAGATGGTAATTCCTCCACCCAACAACCCGGCGTCCGTTTCAAAGGAACCATAAGCCGGGGCTTGATACCCTTCAAGATTTCTTGATTAGCTCTCTCGGCTTGACCATTAGATTGGGGGTGAGCCATGGACGACACATCAAGCCTCTCGTTGACAAAAATCCTCCATCTCACCTTTGGAAAGGTTTGTGCCATTATGTGTGATGATGCTGTGTGGAAAACCAAAACGGAAGATCACCTTTTTGATGAATTGAACCGCCGTGGCTGCATCACACTTGCTTACGGGCTCCGCTTCAACCCATTTAGTAAACTTGTCAACCGCCACCAACAGGTGGGTCTTCTTATCCTTGGATCGCTTAAAAGGCCCGACCATATCAAGCCCCCAAGTAGCGAACGGCCAGGTGATTGGAATCATCCGTAGCTCCTGAACCGGAACGTGAGCTCATCATGAGAACTTATGACAAGCGTCGCACCGCTTTACCAGGTCCTCAGCATCAGCATGAGCCGTTAACCAATAGAAACCATGGCGAAAAGCCTTAGCAACCAAGGATTTTGAACCGGCATGGTGACCACAATCTCCTTCATGGATCTCACGCAAAATCTCTTGGCCCTCTTCAGGAGAAACACAACGCTAGGAACACGCCTGAAACACTGCAGTGATGTAACTCGCCATTGTGAATAACCATGGACTTTGATCGTCGGACTATCTGCCTGGCCAGAACTTCATCTTCTGGTAACTCGGCTCAGTTCATATACGCCAAAATATGGAACCGTCCAATCCGGAATTACATGTAAAGCGGCAACCAACTGTGCCTCCGGATCAGGAATAGCTAAGTCCTCCTCTGTAGGCAATTTAACAGACGGGTTATGCAGGATATCCAGAAAGGTATTGGGTGGTACCGGTTTACGTTGAGATCCCAGCCGGCTTAAAGCATCTGCTGCTTCATTCTTGCGCCGATCAATGTGCTCAACCTGATAACCCTTGAAATAACCAGCCACAATATCCACTTCGTGTCGGTAAGCCGCCATGAGTGGATCCTTTGAATCCCAAGTACCTGAAACTTGCCGAGCCACTAGATCAGAGTCTCCAAAGCATCGTACCCGGCTTAAGTTCATTTCCTTAGCCACTCGAAGACCATGGAGTAAGGCCTCGTACTCAGCTGCATTGTTAGTACAGGGAAACATTAAGCGGAGAACATAACGAATTCACCTCGAGGGGAAGTAAGGACAACTCCACCCCCGAGCCCTCCTATTGTCTGGACCCGTCAAAGTGGATAGTCCAATATGTGTTGTCCGGTTTGTCTTCCAGTGCCTGCAACTCTGTCCAGTCATTGATGAAATCCACAAGAGCCTGAGACTTGATAGCTGTGCGAGGCATGTATTTCAAACCGTGTGGTCCAAGCTCAATAGCCCATTTAGCAACCCGGCCAATTGCCTCCCTGTTCTGGATTATATCCCCCAAAGGAGCGGAACTAACCACTATGATGGGATGGCCTTGAAAGTACTGTTTAAGATTCCGGCTTGCCATAAAAACCCCATACACCGGCTTTTGCCAATGCGGATATCTTTGCTTTGACTCAATGAGCACTTCGCTGATATAATAAACCGGCCTTTGAACCGGGTACTCCTATCCAGCTTCCTTGCGCTCCACCACAATAGCGACACTGACAGCCCGGGCATTAGCAGCCACGTATAGCAATAGTGGCTCCTTATCAACCGGAGCAGCAAGAATCGGTGGTTCAGCCAACTGCTTCTTTAAGTCCTCAAACGCCGCATCAGCAGCATCATTCCAGACAAAATTGTCTGTCTTCTGCAACATCTGATATAGAGGGATCGCCTTCTCTCCCAACCTACTGATAAACCGGCTCAAAGCTGCAATACGACCCACCAAACGTTGAACATCATTGACACACGCCATTTTAGCGAGAGACATAATAGCTTTAATCTTTTCCGGATTAGCCTCAATGCCCCTGTTAGATACCATAAAACCTAAGAGTTTGCCTATCGGAACACCAAAGACACATTTGTCCGGATTGAGCATCATCTTATAAACCTGAAGATTATCAAAGGTCTCCTTGAGGACATCTATCAATGTCTCCTTTTTCCTGGATTTTACCACGATATCATCCACATAAGCATGAACATTGTGCCCAATCTATGTATGAAGACAATTCTGCACACATCGCTGATAAGTTGCTTGGGCACTCTTGAGCCCAAAGGGCATAGACACATAACAGAAGGCTCCAAAGGGAGTGATGAAAGATGTCTTCTCCTGGTCCTTAACTGCCATCTTGATCTGATGATATCCAGAATAAGCATCCAAGAAACTCAAACGCTCACAACCCGTCGTAGCATCAATGATTTGATCAATGCGAGGGAGGGCAAAGGGATCAGCTAGGCAAGCTTTGTTCAAGTCTTTGTAGTCCACGCACATACGCCAAGTGCCATTTTTCTTAAGAACCAGCACCGGATTAGCCAACCACTCAGGGTGAAACACCTCCACAATAAACCCTGCTGCCAACAGTCGGGCTACCTCCTCACCAATGGCTTTACGCCGCTCTTCATTAAAGCGGCGAAGAAACTGTTTAACCGGTTTGAACTTCGGATCAATATTAAGAGTGTGCTCAGCGAGTTCCCTCGGTACACGTGGCATGTCAGAAGGTTTCCATGCAAAGATGTCCCGGTTCTCACGATGAACTCGATGAGCGTGCTTTCCTATTTTGGATCCAAGTTGACGCTGATGCTGAACTGCTTGGATGAATCGCCAGGAACAAAGTCAACCAATTTAGTCTCATCAGCCGATTTAAACTTCAAAGCCGGATCATGTTCTGTAGTGGGCTTCTTCAGAGAAGTCATATCTGCCGGATCAACATTGTCCTTATAGAACTTCAACTCCTCCATTGCACAAACTGACTCAGCATAGGCCGCATCACCTTCCTCACACTCCAGAGCAATCTTTCGGTTACCGTGAACCGTGATGGTCCCCTTATAACCCGGCATCTTAAGCTGCAGATAAACATAACACGGCCTTGCCATGAATTTAGCATAAACCGGCCGTCCAAACAAGGCATGGTACAGACTTTGGTTTTTAACCAGCTCGAAGGCCACCGTCTGTGACCTTGAATCATGATCATCACCAAAAACCACCTCCAGAGCTATCTTACCGACCGGGTAAGCCGATTTACAAGGCACTACACCATGAAAAATGGTGTTTGACGGTTTAAGATTCTTATCAGTTAACCCCATACACCGGAAGGTTTCGTAATACAAGATACTGATACTACTTCCTCCATCTATGAGCACCTTGGTGAACTTAAAACCTCCAACCTGTGGTGCAACCACCAAAGCTAGATGGCCAAGGTTGTCAACCCGGGGCGGATGATCCTCCCGGCTCCAAACAATGGGCTGTTCAGACCAGCGTAGATAACGGGGCACTGTCGGTTCAATAGAATTTACTGCCCTTTTATGAAGCTTCCGATCGCGCTTGCACAGGCTAGTAGTGAAGACGTGATACTGCCCTCCATTTAACTGCTTCGGGTTGCTTTGGTAACCCGATTGCTGCTGATTCCCCTGATTATTCTAATGATTGTGACCACCTTGGTTGTTCTGGTTGCCCTGATTATTCTGAAATCCAGAGTTTGAACCGCCGCCACCGTAACCTGGTCCGTGAAATCCTGGAACTGAACCGCCAGATGGACCCTGATCATACCGGAAGAGATCAGAACTTTTGAACTCCTTCAAAATGAAGCAATCCTTCCAGAGGTGTGTGGCCGAAGTCTCCTTCGTCCCGTGCTTTGGGCAGGGCTGGTTTAACAGACGCTCCAGATTCATGCTTCCACCATGCTTGGGCGGTTTACCCTTACGACGCTCCGTATTGCCCTGTACATTTGTGTTAGCCACGAAATCCGAATTATCCACTTTGCGCTTACCATTGTTCCCATGGCTCCCTTGGTTATGCTGCTGTCCCTTCGCACTGTCGTTCTTCTTTCCCTTCTCCAGTTTCTCCTCGCCAGAATCGGGATCCTCGGTATTATCAGAATCGGCATACTTAACCAAGGCTGCCATAAGCGTTCCCATGTCATTGCAGTGGCGTTTGAGTCGTCCCAACTTCATCTTCAGTGACTTAAACCGGCAATTACGCTCCAATGTTACAATCGTTGTGTTAGCATTGATGCGGTCTCACGAATGCAGGACTTCTGAAACCCGGTGCACCCAATGAGTGGTTGACTCGTTCTCTTCTTGAACACAGGCATCTAGATCCACAATGGACATGGGTTGTTTGCATGTATCCTTGAAATTTGCTATAAACCGGGCCTTCAATTGGTCCCATGACCCAATGGAGTTAGCAGACAGGCTCTTTAACCAAGTGCGGGTTGTCCCTTCCAACATCATGGTGAAGTATTTTGCACATGCCGCTTCATCCACCTCCAGCATCTCCATAGCCATCTCGTAGCTCTCAACCCATGACTTGGGGGGTAAATCAGCGGTGTAGTTAGCCACCTTACGCGGGCCCTTGAAATCCTTGGGAAACCACACATTACGAAGAGCCGGGGTGAGACACGGCACTCCCCAGGAGCTGAAGGCATGTCCTCTTTCTACTGACGCCGGTGGTTGAAACGGGGCGGGTTGATGATGACATGCGTACTGCGCTGCTAATGCGGCCTCCCTTCATGCTCTGGCATTATCCACTACGTCCTGAGCATTTGCACCACCGCGCGCCAGATTAGGCTCTCGAGGGGCATTATGGCGCCGCGCACTGCTTGACACAGCTGGTTCGTCCATGTGCCTGCTATAACTTTTGCTCGGACGAGGGGTTGAAAGAATTCTGTCTCGGCTATAGGAATAAGCCTGCTGCTGCACAACAGCGGTTTGAAGAAGATCCCTGGCCCGTCGCGTCTCAACCGCCGCTAGCGAATCACCCTCCATCGGAATAGCCTCTAGGCGAGATGCCGCAGCAATCATGTTATCCAAAGGGCTAGAAAAATGACCCGGCGGCATCGATACGTATTGTGGCGGGTTATCCGTCCGTCGAGGCAGGTCCGTTATCCGTGGTTGATCCAGTGCTGCCCCAGGTGCCTCGGTTCGGTTTACTGCTGCCGGATTGCTTGGCCCGGCTCCTGGCGTATTGAAGAGATTCAGTCCTTTGTAAACCGGCGGCAGACGAGACCGGTACTTCCTTTGCAGTACTTCGTTTGACGCATTCTGATCCAACATAAGCCGGTAATTCTGCGCCTGGATCTGCTGTGACTGGGTATCTAAAGCAGCCCGTTCCTCAGCCATCCTAACTTCCTCAACTGCCAGGTCCTCCTTGGCCTGTGTTATCTGGTCCTTTAGCTTGGTAACCTCTGCATTATGTCGATCCTGCGTCTCCGGGGTGACTACCGTGGTTAACAAGGTCGCCCAGACATCCAACAAACAGGAAAGAACTTGAGCCAGCAGCGCGCAGGGCCTCCTGCCGTGGCTGCTGACCCGGACATCATTGCTGCGGTGGATGAAGATTGCAAGGTGGGCTGTGTTCCGGCCATGAAGATTGCAACCCGGTTCAGCGGTTCAAAGGGGTCTGGAATACTGTTGCCATCGGAATAGCCCCCAATCCGGCCGTCTTGCAATTGGTACAACGACTCAGTTTCACCAGTGGATGACTCGCCATCTGAGTAGATGGTCGTATCACCATCGGACACCGGTCCAGATCCTGCACCGTGGATGCATCCTATGAACGCATGCTTCATGGCAGGCTGAACCCGGGCAGGACTCGCACGCTGAGCCGTCTCGATGAGGTCGGTGGAGATGTCCGGCTCAGGGCCCGGTTCCCGATCTTGCCGATGAAGACGTGAATTCCGCCAAAGGGGACCCGGTACCCGTACTCGATTGAGCCGGCCTCTGGGCCCCATCCTGCGTCGTCAATGTAGAGCTTGCCACGACGACTCTTGGTCATCCGGCCAACCGCGTATCCCTTGAGTCCTTCAAAGTTGCCCTTGAAGAACTCAAAACCATCATGCGATAGCCCCACGATGGGCGCCAATTGTCGTGGAATTAACACGTCAGATGTCCTAGCAGAAGGACTTAGTCGTGCAGCCATCGCAACGAGATTAGCTAAAAGGGGTTAAACCAGACAAGGGACACGAGAGTTTTATACTAGTTCAGCCCCTTACGATGAAGGTAAAAGCCTACGTCTAGTTGTGATGGAATTACTGGGGTTTTGATGACCAGGGAGCGAATACGCTTTGCCTGAGTCTCGAGTTGTTGTTTCTCGTCCCTGAACCGCCGGCGGGTCGTCCCTTTATATCCACAGGTTGACGACCGACCGGTTTACAGAGTCCCGAGGCCGTCTCATACAAGTGTCCGGATCGGTCTCTTCCTTTCCCTAACTTACAATACAATTTATACGATTATGGCGGTTTACAACTATGGGCCCTAATTTGCCTTTGGGCGTTGGGCCTCTAAGCTTTAATAGTAGAGCGACATCTTCTTTGTCTTCATGGGCTTCAATATAGATGAGCGTGAACCGGCCCCTCCTGGGCGGTTTACACTCAGTAGTTATATCCTCAATAGGACCCGAAGGTCTACAAAGAACTACTCACGCATCATCGGAGAGGCACCAATGGAAGTGGTGAAACCCTCCATGATGGTGTCTAGATTGGATCTGGTGGTTCTGGACTCTGCGGTGGCTGGATGAATATTTCATCGACTCCCCTAGGGTTTTTGGAATATTGGGGTATTTATAGAGCAAAGAGGCCGTCCGGGGGGTACCCGAGGTGGGCACAACCCACCAGAGCACGCTTGGGCCTCCTGGCGTGCCCTGGTGGGTTGTCCCCTCCTCGGGACTCCCCCTAGGTGCAACCAGGGCCCATCTTCTTCCATGTGGTCCATAAAAAATCATCGGAAATTGGCGTGGCATTTGGACTCCGTCTGATATTGATTTCTTGCGATGTAAAAAACATGCAGAAAATAGCAACTGGCACTTGGCACTATGTCAATAGGTTAGTGTCGAGGAATTGTCACGGCAGATGTCCTTAGTGTGAGGGCTTAGTCACGAGGCCAACACATCTATGCGGTAGCTTGAGAGGGGTTGGGCGGAATCGAGATACGCAACACAAGACAAGGATTTAAACAGCTTTGGGCCCCAGGAAACATCATCCAGTAATAACCCTACATGCTGTTTGTGGCTAGGTCTCATTATGATCATGAGGGAGTCGCCGGTAAGCCGACTCTTTGTGTCTAACCCTAGAGATTGTTTCTTGCTTCCCCCCTCTTGGGGTGCCCTGCCCCTCCTTATATAAGTTAGAGGGGCGGGTTACATGTGGAGTCCTAGTAGGATTAGGACTAGTCTATTTTCTCTTACAAGCTGAACACAAGTCCGGGTCTTACTTCCTCGTAAAGGAAATATTTGTCATCCCTTTTCTCTTAAGCCAGCCCATCATAACGTGAGCCGGCCTTCTGGGCCTTGGGCCTTGTCTTCTATCTGACCCTCCGTCAGGGCCATCCTTGAGTCGCCAGTCCTCCGGCGAGTTACCAATGAAAATGCCAAGCCCGGCCGGGTCATACTTCCGGCCGGATCATACCGCGGGGTATATCCCCGACATTAGCCCCAGCTTAATTTGGATTTATCCATGTTAAACTAATCCTGTAAAATAAACACAAGAACAAACTTGATAGGTTATGCTCCGGGTTAAATATTTTCCTGAACCGGCACCTGATCATCTTTAAGTCCAATTGTCATTTCCTTCTTCTGAGAAGTCCGGGTCAATAAGCCAGCTTCATACTCAATTTGCTGATGTTGGTTTCTCACAAAGAAATACTGTGAAGAATAATCCACTTGAGTCGGCTTCCAATGCTCTGACTTTGATAAAAATATTGGTCTCTGGAATATTCAATTGATATTCAGCCGGTTTAAAGATGTAGATCTTGCCGGTTTATCATTGCCAAAATATCCGGTTTGTAAATATTGATAGCACCGGGTCATAATTGTTGTTGATGTCAGGTCATGATTGTTGCAGACACCGGGTTAATCTGGTCTGCTCAAAACTGAGAATTTTAAGATTTTTCTCCCTTATATGCATATCACCTGTAGCCCCCAAGTGTCGGGTTATCATACTTCCAGCAACCTGGGACTTGTAATTGCCTTATGCTCATAAAAAACTGCAACCAGTGTAGCCCCCAAGGGTCGGGTCATTATGCAATAATGAGCAGGGACTTTTTAAATATGATCATGTAAACTTGAGCAGCAACGTGTAGCCCCCAAGGGCCGGGTCAGTAAGATAATATTGAGCTGGGACTTTGTATATAATTCATTGATAATAACATCATATGATGTAATCTCCACCATGGGGCTTGAACCCACGTCCATAAGGTTAAGAGCTTTATTCTCTACCAACTGGGTAGTGGATCTTTCAACATAATGGATTAAGGCTTGTGTACCTTCAATTTTTGACAGGAGCAATTTGTAGCCCCCAAGGGCCGGCTCATTACAATGTGATGAGTCGGGTCTTCAATAAGTTGAGCAAAAATGAATTTGCATTAGCCCCCAAGTGCCATGGTGCATGCTGGCAGTGACATGGGACTTGCCTATTTGATGTAACCTCAACTTGAATAATATAGCCCCCAAGTGCCGGGTCATAAGCCAGCAGCAACTCAGGACTATTCCCTCCATTGTAAAATAAACACATATACCTTGATAAAATAATAGCCATTGCGCTGAAGCGACTTTAAAGAACTCCATCATAATATTGATAATCATAATAAAAATCCAGCCATGTTGGCTATTCAAGATTTGAATAATATAATCCGGTATGAAAATCTCAATCATTCAATATCATCATGAAAATCCAGCCAAGTTTTGGCTATTAAAAATTTGAATACCTTATCGGTTGACAAGTAGATCCGAAGTTCAAATACTCGGCGGCTCTTGGCCGATGGCAACTTAATGTCCATTCATTGTAAGGCAGAATTTCATAACCCGGGGGCTTATAGCCTTTGAGAAAATCAAGAATTGATAACCCTTTTGAGACACCAATTTCAATCTTTGATGATTGGCTTGAACTTAATCATTTATGTAAGTCATAGCTCTGTAAATCCCGCACAAAGTTTAAACAACATATGCCCTGGCGACTTAACATCAAAAGCCAGGGCGGGTAACCACCCAAATGTAGTCTTATCCTGCACACAAGTAGATCACAAGAACCCTTGGCGGTTTATCACAGGGTGGGTCATAATATCTCACATATAACCATTGATGTGTAACAAGGAGTCACAGATAAGCCTGTTATGAATCATAACTTTGAAACATAACTATAATAATAATATCATACCTGTGATATTGAATTTTCACTACCGGTTTATGTGACCTGTGCAGTAAGGGTGACAACTCAATCTTTAGAAGCCAAGACTTCCAAATGTTTGATGATTGTCATATGCTGGCGACTTATCATCCAAAGTTAAGCCGGGTTAAATAGAAACCACATATATATATATATATATACATATATATATATATGTATGCCTAAGATATGAACAAAAAAGTATCAAGACAAAATTAAAGATTGCTTACAAAATACTTAAGCCAAATAGAGAGAAAAGATCGAGGCTTCTGATTCAAATACGATTACTAAACCTTTCCAAAGGGGTTAAGCTAGGATTCGAATACGATCATGTAGCCCCCAGTGGCTTTGGCATTGCGCCGATCAAGAGGGTACCGACAGCTATGTTCTCTTTGGTTTGAATACGACCTATATTTGAACAGGAAGCCCCCTAATGATCTTGAGAGTGTTTTAACGACTCTGATTCGAATACGATCAAAGTTGGTTCCCAAAAGGGGTTGAGCTATGATTCGAATACGATCAAGAAGCTCCCTAGTGAGCTCGGCAGTGTGCCGATCAAGAGGGTACCGACAGCTATGTTCTCTTTGGTTCAAATACGACCTATGTTTGAACAGGAAGCCCCCAAGTGATCATGAGAATATTTAACGACTCTGATTCGAATACGATCAGGGTCAGACCAAAAAGGGTTAAGCTAGATTCAAATATGATCAGCTCACAATGGTCATTAAAGTAGGGTACCTACGTTTGAGTTGTGCTTTGCAACAGGCTCTCTTTGGTCCCCTTAATTTTTCCTGAGAACTCGAGCTTGTGAGTAATGAATTCTTCTTGAACCGGAATTTTAAACCGGATATTGAGATCTTCAAAACTTTGTGAGATACAAATTTCTCTTGAACCGGATTTTAAACCGGATATGGAGATCTTCAAAACTTTGTGAGAGACAGATTTCTTTTGAAATGGATTTTAAACCGGATATGGGGATCTTCAAAACTTTGTGAGAGACAGATTTTCTCTTGAACCGGATTTTAAAACGGATATTGGCAAGACTTGCTGAGTCATACCATTGTAGCCCCCGAGTCTTAAGACGACTCGAGGAGTTGTCTTGAGATTCTCCATATTTGATCATAGCAGAAGGTGTATATCATTGGTGTTGATAGCGCGATGTGAATCCACAAAATGTTGAGGTGACTGCGGCGGGTTATAAATGATCCCGTATGAGCCGTGTCAGCAACTCGGCCAATGGTTCCTTCCAACTGGATGTTTGAAGTTAACCAAACTGTAGTGGCGGCGACTTGTGCGCCTGCCCATTGAGCCATCCAGTGCAGACGACGGCTGATAATACATGATAATTTGCCTCCAATTTGTCGGAAGAAAACCGGGCTACCCAAGCAGTGACTTGCTCATACTCAATAATCATCTCATGCAAACAGGTGTGGCTCGGTATGTTGATATAGACCAAGCCGCGAGAGACAGACCGTGAAGACGGCCGTAGCATCAGAGGCGGTACAAACAGATGAGTCGGTCGCGGCATTGTAAGCCGACGCGGACGGATGAGTCAATCACATTACGTTGATGTAGTGAACAGTTGTCCTGCATCAAAAACATCGCAAACCAGAGTAATTGTTCTTTGACAAAAAACAATGTATGCTAATAAACTTAAACGGATAAATATCACCTGATTATTCGGATGACGGATGATCCATTCAACGCAGCAGAGGCGGCTTTAGGCGGACCGATGACTCAATATAGCCCAGGTGGATCAACACGGCAGAGGAGGCTCAACGCGGCCCCGACGGCTCAACACAGCCGCGAAACGGAGGCATCACCATGGCGGCGTCTCAGAAACTGCAGCGGTAGCACGTTTGAGACGGCGGAGGCGGCGATTTGAACAGCTTGAAACGGACACGAGTCGACCCGGGGGCAGGTTGATGTAGATGAAACTGCAGGAGCGACGATTTACGCACGTCCACTGAACAGCGAGCAAGCGCGATCCCAGCAAGTTGATGTAGACCGAGCCACAAAGGCGGCGCATGTCCATTAAGTAGCATGGCACAGACGAACACCAGTCCAAAATGTTGCTAGCGCTTGCGCGCTCCCGCAGTGTAAACCATGTTTGCAATGGATGACTCCACGTGACCTCTCCTTCTTTGTCTCTTTCTTTTTCTTTGTCTTGACGTGATGAAGAAACGGCAGTGGCCCTTGATCCCCATGTATAAGTAGTACTAATAGATTTGCAACACCAATGCTTTGCAGTATGCTTCGGGGTGCACTTTATGTAATAGCACGAGGCCGCCGCTGTCCCTCACCACCGCATGAGCCTTTTGGATTTAGGCTTTTTTTAACTGAAGTACGTGGACTGATGGGAAGTAGCAGCCGCGTGTCCTCATAACAACTATACATGGACTGCAGGAAAACACCTTCAGGCAAGCCATAGCAGAGAAGCGGAGGCGCGGGGCGAGCCGTAGCCGGAGGGGCGCCGGGCGGAGCAGTGAGTCAATGATAGGCCGACTCGCAGCCGGGGCGGCTTAGGAGGTGGCAATGGCGGATCAACGACGGCGTGTCGAGGCCGAGGGGCTTGAGAGCGAAGCAGGTCTGTGTCCGGGTTGAAGCGCGGCTGCAACGCACTGGCGGAGGCCATGCCTACGTCCGTTTCCCGGGTCGTGGCCAGCTCTGTTGACTCAGTCCGTGTCCTCCTCAAAGTAGTGTTCTTCTTTCCTCCTCTTCTTCTTTTGACCTTATCGTGAGGGTGTTTCTGTAGTAGCACTTGTCCTTTTCCGACTCGGATGGATGTGGTAATCAACGAAAAACACATCTGATCTAACATCACTCAAGTAGTACTAGCCTTTCTCCTAGGAAAGAATCCTTGATGTTGGTTTTCACGTGGCGAAGTGCTAGTTTAAGTAGTACTAGTCTATTACTTTTGCCTTGGTCTTGTGTAATTGTCCGTAGATGGTAAGACGTGGCCGTGTTTTCTTGACCGGCCACACGCGGCTGTAGCGAATTTTGCCTCCGAGCCGGAAAACGAGACACCTTTGGTGGATTTCTTCAACTGTATCAAGGGAATCTTCCTGTTGATCTCAGCGACTTTATAGGACACTGCAGCAGAATCGTCGCGTGCGGCCACGCGCACAACCCTAAATTCTCTTATCTCTGATCTAGCACTACCAGCTCCGAGTTTAACCATGACACTACTCTCAAAAACGATGATTTTACCAGCTCTCTCCGAGGTTGTCTCATGTCGGGTTATCCTGCGGGCTTTCCGTGCTAGCCCTTTTTCATCCGATCAATCGTGAGCTTCTCGATCCCTAAAAATCTCCCTCCAAAAACTCATCACTAGTTCACCACCATGCGCAGCCCCACGGTGGGCGCCAACTGTCGAGGAATTGTCACGGCAAATGTCCTTAGTGTGAGGACTTAGTCGCGAGGCCAACGCATCTATGCGGTAGCTTGAGAGGGGTTGGGCGGAATCGAGAGACGCAAGACAAGACAAGGATTTAGACATCTTCGGGCCCCAGGAAACATCATCCGGTAATAACCCTACATACTGTTTGTGGCTAGGTCTCATTATGATCATGAGGGAGTCGCCGGTAAGCCGGCTCTTTGTGTCTAGCTCTAGAGATTGTTTCTTGCTTCCCCCCTCTTGGGGTGCCCTTCCCCTCCTTATATAAGTTAGAGGGGCGGGTTACATGTGGAGTCCTAGTAGAATTAGGACTAGTCTATCTTCTCTTACAAGCTGAACATAAGTCCGGGCCTTACTTCCTCGTAAAGGAAATATTCGTCATCCATTTTCTCTTAAGCTGGCCCATCATAACGTGAGCCGACCTTCTGGGCCTTGGGCCTTGTCTACTATCTGACCCATCGTCAGGGCCATCCTTGAGTCGCCAGTCCTCCGGCGAGTTACCAATGAAAATGCCAAGCCCGGCCGGGTCATACTTCCGGCCGGATCATACTGCGGGGTATATCCCCGATAGTTAGTGCCAAAAAATGATATAAAATGACTATAAAATGATTATAAAACATCCAAGATTGATAATAAAACAACATGGAATGATAAAAAATTATAGATACATTGGAGACGTATCAGATGCAACCAGAAGGTTTTGTCGATCCAAAGGGTGCTAACAAAGTGTGCATGCTCCAGCGATCCATTTATGGACTGGTGCAAGCCTCTCAGAGTTGGAATAAACACTTTGATAGTGTGATCAAAGCATATGGTTTTATACGGACTTTTGGCAAAGCCTGTATTTACAAGAAAGTGAGTGGGAGCTAGCATTTCTAATATTATATGTGGATGACATATTGTTGATTGGAAATGATACAGAATTTCTGGATAGCATAAAAGGATACTTGAATAAGAGTTTTTCAATGAAAGACCTCAGTGAAGCTGCTTACATATGGAGCATCAAGATCTATAAAGATAGATCAAGATGCTTAATTGGACTTTCACAAAGCACATACCTTGATAAAGTTTTGAAGAAATTCAAAATGGACCAGTCAAAGAAAGGGTTCTTGCCTGTGTTACAAGGTGTGAAGTTGAGTCAGACTCAATGCCCGACCACTGCAGAAGATAGAGAGAAAATGAAAGTCATTCCCTATGCTTCAGCCATAGGTTCTATCATGTATGCAATGCTGTGTACCAGACCTAATGTGTGCCTTGCTATAAGTATAGTAGGGAGGTATAATCCAGGAGTGGAGCACTGGACAGCGGTCAAGAACATCCTGAAATACCTGAAAAGGACTAAGGATATGTTTCTCGTTTATGGGGGTGACAAAGAGCTTGTTGTAAATGGTTATGTCGATGCAAGCTTTGACACTGATCTGGATGACTCTAAGTCACAATCCGGATACGCATTTATATTGAATGGTGGAGTTGTCAGTTGGTGCAGTTCCAAGTAGAGCGTCGTGGCGGGATCTACGTGTGAAGCGGAGTGCATAGCTGCTTCGGAAGCAACAAATGAAGGAGTCTGGATGAAGGAGTTCATATCTGATCTAGGTGTTATACCTAGTGCATCGGGTCCAATGAAAATCTTTTGTGACAATACTGATGCAATTGCCTTGGCAAAGGAATCCAAATTTCACAAAAGAACCAAACGCATCAAGAGACGCTTCAATTCCATCCGGCATCAAGTCGCGGAGGGAGACATAGAGATTTGCAAGATACATACGGATATGAATGTTGCAGACCCATTGACTAAGCCTCTTCCACGAGCAAAACATGATCAGCACCAAGACTCCATGGGTGTTAGAATCATTACTGTGTAATCTAGATTATTGACTCTAGTGCAAGTGGGAGACTGAAGTAAGTATGCCCTAGAGGCAATAATAAAGTTGTTATTTATATTTCCTTATATCATGATAAATGTTTATTATTCATGCTAGAATTGTATTAACCGGAAACTAAGTACATGTGTGAATACATAGACAAAGATGGTTATGTTTCCTAACCATAGACATGTGTTGTCATTTGATAAACTGATCACATCATTAGGAGAATGATGTGATGGACAAGACCCATCCGTTAGCTTAGCATTATGATCGTTATAGTTTCATTGCTACTGCTTTCTTCATGACTTATACATGTTCCTCAGACTATGAGATTATGCAACTCCCAAATACCGTAGGAACACCTTGTGTGCTATCAACGTCACAATGTAACTGGGTAATTATAAAGATGCTCTACAGGTGTCTCCAAAGGTGTTTGTTGGGTTGGCATAGATCAAGATTAGGATTTGTCACTCTGTGTATTGAAGAGGTATCCCTGGGCCCTCTCGGTAATGCTCATCACTATAAGCCTTGCAAGAAATGTGACTAATGAGTTAGTTGCAGGATGAAGCATTACGGAACGAGTAAAAAGACTTGCCGGTAACGAGATTGAACTAGGTATGACAATACCGACGACCGAATCTCAGGCAAGTAACATACCGATGACAAAGGGAACAACGTATGTTGTTATGCGGTTTGACCGATAAAGATCTTCATAGAATATGTAGGAGCCGATATGAGCATCCAGGTTCCGCTATTGGTTATTGATCAGAGATGTGTCTCGATCATGTCTACATAGTTCTCGAACCCGTATGGTCCGCATGCTTAACATTTGATGACGATTTGTATTATGAGTTATGTGTTTTGATGACCGAAGTTTGTTCGGAGTCCCGGATGAGATCACAGACGTGAAGAGGAGTCTCAAAATGGTCGAGACATAAATATTGATATATTGGAAGGCTATGTTTAGACACCGGAAAGTTTTCGGATGAGTTCGGGCATTTTTCGGAGTACCGGGAGGTTACCGGAACCACCCGGGGAGTTGTTGGGCCTTGGTGGGCCTTAGTGGGAAGAGGAGGAAGCGGCCAGGAGGTGCCCCCCCAAGCCCAGTCCGAATAGGACAAGGGGTTGGGGGCGTGGCCCCCCTCTCCCTTCCTTTCCCCCTCTCCTTTAGGTGTAATCCTACTGGGACTTGGAGTCCTAGTAGGACTCCCCTCTCCCGGCGCGCCTAGCAAGGGCCGGTCGGCCTTCCCTCCCTCCTTTATATATGGGGGCAGAGGGGCACCCTAGAACACACCAAGTTTTGCCTTACCCGTGTGTGGTGCCCCCCTCCAGAGTTAGACACCTCGATCATGTCGCCGTAGTGCTTAGGCGAAGCCCTGCGCCGGCAACATCATCATCATCATCGTCACCACGCCGTCGTGCTGACAGAACTCACCCTCGTCCTCAACTGGATCAAGAGCACGAGGGACGTCATCGAGCTGAACGTGTGCTGAACGCGGAGGTGCCGTACGTTCGGTACTTGGATCGGTTGGAATGCGAAGACGTTCGACTACATCAACCGCGTTACTAAACGCTTCCGTTTTCGGTCTATGAGGGTACGTGGACACACTCTCCCGTCTCGTTGCTATGCATCTCCTAGATATCTTGCGTGATCGTAGGATTTTTTTTAATTACTACGTTCCCCAACAAAAATTACCAATTGAAGTCCTTTCCATGATTTAAGTTCATCTTCTACGAGGGAAATAAAGGAAAGGATAGATTTTCTAAGACGAGTTCTAGAGGATTTGATGAGAAAAGAATTGCATACCAAAGAAGGCAATACCTAGATCAATTCGTGTTTTTATGTCTGGCTAAGGGCGTTAAACAATAGCGTTTATTGGGAGGCAACCCAATTTTATTTTTGTTCTTTGCTTTTTGTTCCTGTTTAGTAATAAATAATTCATCTAGCCTCTGTTTAGATGTGGTTTTATGTTTTAATTAGTGGTTGTGCCAAGTTAAACCTTTAGGATAGCTTACGGTGATAGTTGTGTTGATCCTTCTAAAAATCAGAAACTTTTGCGCCCAGTAAATTAGTTTTGATAATTCACATAAACCTGATTTTGATCTGATTCTTTTTTATATGAATTTGTACATAAATGTCTCAGGTTTTCCTAATTTTACTAGATTTTTGGAGTTACAAAAGTATTCGAGAGTTACAGATTACTACAGGCTGTTCTGTTTTTGACAGATTCTGTTTTTCGCGTGTTGTTTGCTTATTTTGATGAATCTATGGGTAGTATCGGGGGGTATGAACCATGGAAAAGTTGGAATACAGTAGATATTACACAATTATAAATAAATAATGATTTTGCAATAGTACCTTAAAGTGGTGATTTATTTCCTTATACTAACGGAGCTCATGAGATTTTCTGTTGAGTTTTGTGTTGTGAAGTTTTCATGTTTTGGGTAAGGATTTGATGGACTATGGAATAAGGAGTGACAAGAGCCTAAGCTTGGGAATTCCCAAGGCACCCCAAGGTAATATTCAAGGACAAACAAATGCCTAAGCTTGGGGATGCCCCGGAAGGCGTCCCCTCTTTCGTCTTCCTTTATCGGTAACTTTACTTGAGGCTATATTTTTATTCACCACATGATATGTGTTTTGCTTGGAGCGTCTTGTATGATTTAAGTCTTTTCTTTTTAGTTTACCACAATCATCCTTGCTGTACACAACTTTTTGGAGAGACACGCATGAATCATGATTTATTAGAATACTCTATGTGCTTCACTTATATCTTTTGAGCTAGGCAATATTGCTCTAGTACTTGACTTATATCTTTTTGGAGCACGGCGGTGGCTTTATTTTATAGAAATTGTTGAACTCTCATATTGACTTATATTATTTTGAGAGTCTTTTAGAACAACATGGTAATTTGCTTTGGTTATAAATTTAGTCCTAATATGATGGGCATCCAATATGGATATAGTGAAAACTTTCATATGAAGTGCATTGAATACTATGAGAAGTTTGATTCTTTATGATTGTTTTGAGATATGAAGATGGTGATATTAGAGTCATGCTAGTGGAGTAGTTGTGAATTTGAGAGATACTTGTGTTAAAGTTTGTGATTCCCATAGCATGCACGTATAGTGAACCGTTATGTGATGAAGTTGGAGCATGATTTATTTATTGATTGTCTTCCTTATGAGTGGCAGTCGAGGACGAGCGATGGTCCTTTCCTACCAATCTAACCCCCTAGGAGCATGCGTGTAGTACTTCGTTTCGATAAATAATAGATTTTTGGAATAAGTATGTGATTTTTTTATGATTAATGTTGAGTCCATGGATTATGCGCATTCTCACCCTTCCACCATTGCTAGCCTCTCTAGTATCGCGCAACTTTCGCCGGTGCCATACACCCACCATATACCTTCCTAAAAACAACCACCATACCTACCTATTATGGCATTTCCATAGCCATTTCGAGATATATTGCGATGCAACTTTCCACCATTCCGTTTATTATGGCACGCTCCATCATTGTCATATTGCTTTGCATGATCATGTAGTTGACATCGTATTTGTGGCAAAGCCACCACTCATAATTCTTTCATACATGTCACTCTTGAATCATTACACATCCTGGTACACCACTGGAGGCATTCACATAGAGTCATATTTTGTTCTAAGCATTAAGTTGTAATTCTTGAGTTGTAAGTAAATAAATGTGTGATGATCTTCATTATTAGAGCATTGTCCCATGTGAGGAAAGGGTGATGGAGACTATGATTCCCCCACAAAATGGGATGAGACTCCGGACGAAAAAAAGAGGTCAGAAAAAAAGAGAAGGCCCAAATAATAAAAATGAGAGAAAAAGAGAGTAGGGGCAATGTTACTATCTTTTTTCCACACTTGTGCTTCAAAGTAGAACCTTGATCTTCATGATAGAGAGTCTCCTATTTTGTCACTTTCATATACTAGTGTGAATTTTCATTATAGAACTTGGCTTGTATATTCCAACGATGGGCTTCCTCAAAATGCCCTAGGTCTTCGTGAGCAAGCGAGTTGGATGCACACCCACTTAGTTTTTTTGAGCTTTCATACACTTATAGCTCTAGTGCATCCGTTGCATGGCAATCCCTACTCACTCACATTGATATCTATTGATGGGCATCTCCATAGCCCGTTGATATGCCTAGTTGATGTGAGATTATCTTCTCCTTTTTTTCTTCTCCACAACCACCATATTCTATTCCACCTTAGTGCTATATCCATGGCTCACGCTCATGTATTGCGTGAAGATTGAAAAAGTTTGAGAACATCAAAAGTATGAAACAATTGCTTGGCTTGTCATCGGGGTTGTGCATGATTTAAATATTTTGTGTGATGAAGATAGAGCATAGCCAGACTATATGATTTTGTAGGGATAGCTTTCTTTGGCCATGTTGTTTTGAGAAGACATGATTGTTTTATTAGTATGCTTGAAGTATTACTGTTTTAATGTCAATATTAAACTTTTGTTTTGCTTTCGGATCTGAACATTCATGCCACAATAAAGAAAATTACATGGATAAATATGTTAGGTAGCATCCCACATAAAAAAATTTGTTTTTATTATTTACCTACTCGAGAACAAGCAGGAATTAAGCTTGGGGATGCTTGATACGTCTCCAACGTATCTATAATTTTTGATTGTTCCATGCTATTATATTACCTATTTTGGATGTTTTATATGCATTAATATGCTATTTTATATTATTTTTGGGACTAATCTATTAACCGAGAACCCAGTGCTAGTTTCTGTTTTTTTACCTATTTTAGAACTTCGCAGAAAAGGAATACCAAACGGACTCCAAACGGGATGAAACTTTCGCGATGATCTTTCTTGGACCAGAAGCAAACCACGAGACTTGGAGATGAAGTCGGAGACGCAACGAGGCGGCCACGAGGGTGGAGGGCTTGCCCAGGGGGGTAGGGCGCGCCCCCTACCTCATGGGCCCCTCGTGGGTCTCCTGGCCTAGTTCCTTTGCCTATATATACTCTTATACCCTGAAAACATCCAGGGGAGCCACGAAACCACTTTTCCACCGCCCCAACCTTCTGTACCCGTGAGATCCCATCTACGGACGTTTTTCAGCGTCCTGCTGGAGGGGGATTCGATCATGTAGGGCTTCTACATCAACACCATTGCCTCCCCGATGAAGCATGAGTAGTTTACCACAGACCTACGGGTCCATATAGCTAGTAGCTAGATGGCTTCTTCTCTCTCTTACCATGTTCTCCTCGATGTTCTTGGAGATCTATTCAATGTAATATTCTTTTGCGGTGTGTTTGCCGAGATGCGATGAATTATGGATTTATGATCAGATTATCTATGAATATTATTTGGTTCTTCTCTGAATTCTTATATGCATGATTTGATATATTTGCAAGTCTCTTCGAATTATCGGTTTAGTTCGGCCTACTAGATTGGTTTTTCTTGCAATTGGATAAGTGCTTAGCTTTGGGTTCAATCTTGCGGTGTCCTTTCCCAGTGAAGGTAGGGGTAGCAAGGCACATATTGTATTGTTGCCATCGAGGATAAAAAGATGGGGTTTTCATCACATTGCTTGAGTTAATTCCTCTACATCATGTCATCTTACTTAATGCGTTACTCTATTCTTTATGAACTTAATACTCTAGATGCATGCTGGATAGCGGTCGATGTGTGGAGTAATAGTAGTAGATGCAGAATTGTTTCGGTCTACTTGACACGGACGTGATGCCTAAGTTCATGATCATTGCCTTAGATATTGAAAGCAAAAGTGCTCCCTAGGTGGTTTTGGTAATTAATGTCAACATATCCCTTGTTGGACTAACACTTTTATCTAGTATGTTTCAGATAAGTTCAACAATGGAGTGGCATGGACTAAAGGATGTGGGAACTCCTTCAAAATACTAAGGACAAATGATTGGCTCAAGCTCAAAAGCTCTAGACTCTTCATTTTACATTTTAGTGATCCAAGATCACATTGAGTCTATAGGAAAAGCCAATACTATCAAGGAGGGATGAGGTGTTGCTTAATGATCCTCTTGCTTCAAGTGCTTAGAGATATGCTCCAAATACCCTCAACTACTTTCCCACTTCCACACATATGTCCTAAACCTAAAGTCAAACTCGGCCCCACCGATTCTTCCTATCCGGCGCCATCGAGTTTGGATGTCTTAGCCACTGCCACAAACCCTAGGCAAATCGGTCTCACCGATGGGGATCTCGGTCTCGCTGAGATGGGATTGTAATCTCTCTATGTATGTCCATTATCAAAATCGGTCTCACCGAGTTTGAGCAATCGGTACTACCGAGATTGCAATGCAAACTTTCTGGTTGACTCATTACCAAAATCGGCCCCACCAAGTTTGAGTAATCGGTCCAACCGAGTTTGCCTGACCAACTCTCTGGTTAGCTAATTACCAAAATCGGTCTCACCGAGTTTGTGTAATCGGTCTCACCGAGATTACGTTATGCCCTAACCCTAACCATATCGGTCCTACCGAGTTTCTCAATTCGGTCCCACCGAGTTTGGCAAATTGTGTGTAACGGTTAGATTTTGTGTGGAGGCTATATATACCCCTCCACCTCCTCTTCATTCGTGGAGAGAGCCATTAGACTGAACCTACACTTCCAGCTTACTATTTCTGAGAGAGAACTACCTACTCATGTGTTTAGGCCACGATATTCCATTCCTACCATATGAATCTTGATCTCTAGCCTTCCCCAAGTTGCTTTCCACTCAAATCCTCTTTCCACCAGATCCAAATCCTATGAGAGAGAGTTGAGTGTTGGGGAGACTATCATTTGAAGCACAAGAGCAAGGAGTTCATCATCAACGCACCATTTGTTACTTCTTGGAGAGTGGTGTCTCCTAGATTGGCTAGGTGTCACTTGGGAGCCTCCGACAAGATTGTGGAGTTGAACCAAGGAGTTTGTAAGGGCAAGGAGATCACCTACTTCGTGAAGATCTACTGCTAGTGAGGCAAGTCCTTCGTAGGCGATGCCATGGTGGGATAGACAAGGTTGATTCTTCATGGACCCTTCGTGGGTGGAGCCCTCCGTGGACTCGCGCAACCGTTACCCTTCGTGGGTTGAAGTCTCCATCAACGTGGATGTACGATAGCACCACCTATCGGAACCACGCCAAAAACATTCGTGTCTCCAATTGCGTTTGAATCCTCCAAACCCTTCCCTTTACATTCTTGCAAGTTGCATGCTTTAATTTCTGCTGCTCATATACTCTTTGCATGCTTGCTTGTTATGTATTGTGAATGTTAAACTTGTGCCTAAACTCCACTTAAACTTTAAAAAGGTTAAAAACTACAACTTTGGTACTTAGTGTCTAATCACCCCCCCTCTAGACACCTCTTCTCAAGGTCCTACAAGTGGTATCAGAGCTTTGGTCTCCATTGCCTTGGTTTAATCACCATTGGAGGAAGATGGATGAGTCTACTTTGGGGAGTCTTAGACATAGAGTGCCTATTCTTGATGGAGAGTATTTTCATGAGTGGAAAAATGAGATGCTTGTAATTTTCAATCAATATCATTTGAACAAGTACATTGCTAGCCCTTGTGCACCTTATGTTGACCCTATGCATCCAACCCATGATGAGTCAATTGACATGGTTAGGAATCTTAGAACTGCCGAACTTATCATTAGAGGATTGCCTAGAAACTTGATTGGATGTTTGCCTACTTTTAACTGTGCCTATACTTTATGGAAATTTCTTGAGGAACGATTTCCAGATTATTCATTGAAAAATCTAGATGAAATTCTCCATAAGTTTATTGCTTTGAGTAAAATGAATACTAGTGATCCTATGTTTGGTGATCGTCTATTTGAGCTTACAAACCTCATGCGTGCCAAAGGAAATGTTGGTATTATTAGTGATATTATTTCCAAAGCTATAAAAATTCATAGACAAGATCATTGTCAAACTCACTCTAACGAATCACCCTCTCTAGGATTTGATCCACCACATGACGATGTTGAACATGGATACTATGATGATGATAGTGACTTCGATCTTGATGATGCAATGAGACACCTTGGTCTTATGGCAAATCTTCGGGGATATATGTCAGGAGGAAAGGAATGGGTTCTTGATAGTGGATGTACCGATCACATGACCAGAGATAAAGACATGTTTCGTGAGCTTGCTGATAATGATAGTCCTCGAAAGTATGTCACTTTCGGTGACAACTCAAAGGGTAAGGTGGTTGGCCTTGGTAAGGTGGCCATATCATATGATAGCTCCATACAAAATGTCATGCTCGTTGAATCTCTTGGGTACAACTTACTTTCAGTATCTAGACTTGCTGATTTCGGTTTCAATGTCCTATTTACTGAAGTAGATTGCCAAGTGTTTCATCGAGACAATCATAAAATGGTCTTTACAAGTGTGTGTAGAGGTGATCTATACATCGTTGATTTCACTAAAAAAGGCTCAACCTAAAACTTGTTTCATTGCGAAATCCTCAAAAGGTTGGTTATGGCATAGACGATTAGGTCACGTTGGCATGAGAAACCTTGACAAGCTTATTAAAGGGAATCGTATCCTTGGAGTTAATGATGTCATATTTGATAAGGATAGACTGTGCAGTGCTTGTCAAGCAGGTAAACAGGTTGGAGGAAGGCATCTCGTGAAGAACATCATGACCACAAAGAGGCCACTCGAGCTACTTCACATGGATCTCTTTGGTCCCAACTCTTACAAGAGTCTCGGTGTAATTTTTTTGGTCTAGTTATAGTTGATGATTTTTCAAGATTTACGTGGGTGTTCTTTCTCGACGTTAAATCGCAGGTCCAAAAGATCTTCAAAAACTTTGCTAGGAAGGCCCAAAATCAATTTGAAGTGAAGATCAAGAAGGTTCGCAGCGACAACGGAACGGAGTTCAAGAACGCAAATGTGGACACCTTTCTTGACGAAGAAGGGATTTCACACGAGTTCTCGGCTACGTACACACCTCAACAAAATGGAGTTGTTGAGAGGAAGAACCGGACGCTCATCAAAATGGCGAGAACGATGCTTGATGAGTACAAGATGCCAAAGCACTTTTGGGCAGAAGCGGTTGAGACAGCTTGTCATGCAACAAATCGCTTGTATCTTCACAAGCTACTCGGCAAGACGGCATACGAGCTCCTCACCAGTAACAAACCCCAAGTTGGATACTTTCGAGTATTCGGCTCAAAGTGCTACATTCTTGATAAGCATTGTCGTTCTAAATTTTCTCCTAAGTCTCATGAAGGTATCCTACTAGGTTATGGCTCAAACTCTCACACTTACGGTGTCTACAACAATTTCACCTGAAAGGTTGAAGAAATGGTAGATGTGAAGTTTGATGAATCTAATGGCTCGCAAGTAGAGCAATTGCCAATTGATGTAGGAGACAAAGATCCTTCGGAAGCAATCCAAGACTTGTCTATTGGCAAGGTCCGTCCAACGGAGGTGAAGGAGAGTACCTCGTCCGTCCAAGTGGAAGCTTCTACCTCACAACAAGGTGAACCAAGAGTTGATACGGAAGCATCCACAAGTGGGACAAACCAAGATGAAGAAAACGAGGAAGTGCATCAAGATGAACGTCAACAACCTCCTTCTCCACCACGACAAGAGAACGACAACGCCAACAATGAAGAAGGCCAAGAAGAAGAACAAGATGAAGAAGATGTTCAACCAAGATCCAAGAAAAAGCTTTCACGAGTTCGAGCAAGAATTGCTAAAGATCATCCCGTCGAGCAAATCTACAATGACATTCAAACCGGGAGAATCACTCGCTCTAAAACTCATTTAGCTAACTTTTGTGAAAACTATTCTTTCATATCTAGCGTTGAACCTATGAAGGTTGAAGAAGCATTGGAAGATCCGGATTGAATAAATGCTATGCATGAAGAGCTACACAACTTTGAGAGGACCAAGTTTGGACATTGGTTGAGAAGCCCGACAACAACCACAACATCATCGGTACCAAATGGGTGTTTCGCAACAAGCAAGATGAAGATGGACAAGTAGTTCGCAACAAAGCACGTCTCGTCGCCCAAGGCTACACGCAAGTCGAAGGTATGGAGTATGGTGAGACTTACGCCCCCGTTGCTAGACTTGAGTCCATTCGCATCTTACTTGCCTATGCTAATCACCATGATATCACCTTGTACCAAATGGACATTAAAAGTGCTTTTCTAAATGGTGAAATAGTGGAGGAAGTTTATGTTAAGCAACCTCCCGGCTTTGTCAATCCTAAGAAACCCAATCATGTTTACAAACTTCACAAATCTCTTTATGGTCTTAAACAAGCTCTTAGAGCATGGTATAAATGCTTGACCAAGTTCCTTATTGAAAAAGGCTTTGATATTGGGAAAATTGATTCTACTCTTTTTACTAAAAGGGTTAATGGAGAAATCTTTGTGTGCCAAATTTATGTTGATGATATTATATTTGGTTCAACTAACCCTCATTTTAGTGAAAAGTTCGGAAAGCTAATGTCGGAGAAGTTTGAGATGTCTATGATGAGTGAACTCAAGTTCTTTCTTGGGTTGCAAATCAAGCAAATTAAGGAAGGTACCTTTGTTTCTCAAACGAAGTACACCAAGGACTTATTCAAGAAGTTCAATATGCAAGAATGCAAAGGTATGACTACACCCATGCCTACTAGTGGGCATCTTGACTTAACCAAAGATGATGAACCGGTTGATCAAAAGGCTTATCGCTCTATGATTGGTTCATTGTTATATCTATGTGCTTCACGTCCCGATATTATGCTAAGTGTGTGCATGTGTGCACGATATCAAGCTGCTCCTAAAGAATGTCATCTTAAGACCGTGAAAAGGATAGTGAGATACTTAATCCATACACCAAATTTTGGCATTTGGTATCCTAAGAGGGCCTCTTTCGATCTTGTTGGCTACTCCGACTCGGACTATGCCGGAGACAAGGTTGATAGAAAGTCCACTTCGGGTACTTGTCAATTTCTTGGTAGATCTCTTGTGTCTTGGTCCTCCAAGAAACAAAACTCGGTATCCTTATCCACCGCCGAAGTGGAATACATTGCCGCTGGTTCATGTTGTGCTCAATTACTTTGGATGACCCAAACTCTTAAAGATTATGGGATATATGTGAAACATGTTCCATTGCTTTGTGACAATGAAAGTGCTATCAAAATTGGTCATAATCTGTGACGCCCCCGATTCAATCATACACTAATCATACACGCAAACGTGTACGATCAAGATCAGGGACTCACGGGAAGATATCACAACACAACTCTAAAAATAAAATAAGTCATACAAGCATCATAATACAAGCCAGGGGCCTCGAGGGCTCGAATACAAGTGCTCGATCAAAGACGAGTCAGCGGAAGCAACAATGTTTGAGTACAGACATAAGTTAAACAAGTTTGCCTTAAGAAGGCTAGCACAAACTGGGATACAGATCAAAAGAGGCGCAGGCCTCCTGCCTAGGATCCTCCTAACTACTCCTGGTCATCGTCAGCGGGCTGCACGTAGTAGTAGGCACCTCCAGTGTAGTAGGAGTCATCGTCGATGATGGCGTCTGGCTCCTGGACTCCAGCCTCTGGTTGCGACAACCAGAAAGAAAGGAAAGGGGGGAAAGGGGGGGAGAAAGCAACCATGAGTACTCATCCAAAGTACTCGCAAGCAAGGATCTACACTACATATGCATGGGTATATGTGTAAAGGGCCATATCGGTGGACTGAACTGCAGAATGCCAGAATAAGAGGGGGATAGCTAGTCCTATCGAAGACTACGCTTCTGGCAGCCTCCGTCTTGCAGCATGTAGTAGAGAGTAGACTGAAGTCCTCCAAGTAGCATCTCCAAGTAGCATCTCCAAGTAGCATCGCATAGCATAATCCTACCCGGCGATCCTCTCCTCGTCGCCCTGTAGAAAAGCGATCACCGGGTTGTATCTGGCACTTGGAAGAGTGTGTTTTATTAAGTATCTGGTTCCAGTTGTCATAAGGTCAAGGTACAACTCCAAGTCGTCCTGTTACCGAAGATCACGGCTATTCGAATAGATTAACTTCCCTGCAGGGGTGCACCACATAACCCAACACGCTTGATCCCATTTGGCCGGACACACTTTCCTGGGTCGTGCCCGGCCGTGGAAGATCAACACGTCGCAGCCCCACCTAGGCACAACAGAGAGGCCAGCACGCCGGTCTAAACCTAAGCGCACAGGGGTCTGGGCCCATCGCCCTTAGCACACCTGCATGTTGCGAGGGCGGCCGAAAGCAGAACTAGCCCCCTTAATACAAGAGCAGGCTTACGTTCCAATCCGGCGCGCGCCGCTCAGTCGCTGGCGTCACGAAGGCTTCGGCTGATACCACGACACCGGGATACCCATAACTACTCCCGCGTAGATGGTTAGTGCGTATAGACCAAATGGCCAAACTCAGATCAAATACCAAGATCTCGTTAAGCATGTTAAGTATCCGCGAACGCCGACCAGGGCCAGGCCCACCTCTCTCCTAGGCGGTCTCAACCTGCCCTGTCGCTCCGCCACAAAGTAACAGTCGGGGGCCGTCGGGAACCCAGGCCCACCTCTACCGGGATGGAGCCACCTGTCCTTTCAGCCCCCATCTCCGAACAGTATCACAGGTAATGTAATAGTGTAAAGTATATGTAGTATATGCCCGTGATCACCTCCCGAAGTGATCACAGCCCAGTAGTATAGCATGGCAGACGGACAAGAGTGTAGGGCCACTGATGGAACACTAGCATCCTATACTAAGCAGTAGGATAGCACGTAAAGGTAACAACAGTAGTAGCAAGGACAGGCTATGCAACAGTATAGGATTAACTGAAAGCAGTAACATGCTACACTACTCTAATGCAAGCAGTATAGAGAAGAGTAGGCGATATCTGGTGATCAAAGGGGGGGCTTGCCTGGTTGCTTGGGCAAGAAGGAGTGGTCGTCAACTCCGTAGTCGAACTGGGCAGCAGCAGCGTCGGTCTCGTAGTCTACCGGAGAGAAGAGGGGGAAGAAATAATGAATACAGAGCAAACAAAGCATCACAAAATATAACAAGGCAATACGCGGTGCCAGGGGTGATCTAACGCAGGGACATGTGATACTTGTGAAGGGGGAACATCCGGGAAAGTATCCCCGGTGTTTCGCGTTTTCGGGCAGAGGTACCGGAGGGGGAAAGTTGTGTGTTCGGTAGGCTAGGGGTGTGTGGCGGACGAATGGGCTGCGTATCCGGATTCGTCTCGTCGTTCTGAGCAACTGTCATGTAGAAAGTATTTTCATCTGAGCTACGGTTTATTTTATATTAATTTTAAAAGATTTAAATCATTTTTAAGATTTACTTAATTATTTTAAAACAACATTATCCAGAACAGTGTTTGCTGACGTCATCATGACGTCAGCAGTCAACAGAGGTGTTGATTGGTCAACTGACGTGTGGGTCCCGCATGTCATTTACTAAGACTAATTAAATAGGTTAATTAGTTTAATTAGTTATTCAGTTTAATTAATCAAAATTAATTAAGTTAATTAATTCTTCAATTAATTAATTAATCAATTAATTGTTTTAATTTTTTTTATAAAACGTTCTCAAGGGGTGGGGCCCCCATGTCATTGGCCCTAGGGGCCAAACGGGCGCGCGGGTCACGGGAAACGGGCACGGGCGTGGGCACCCGTCGAGGCTGACCCAGGTGCGGTGGACGGAGACCAGGGGCGCCGGACCCGGGCGCCGACTGACCGGGGCCGCAGTTCGCGGCGGCGGCGAGCGCAGGGGACGGCGGCGCGCGGGCGCGTGCCCGAGGCCACCAGGGGAGGTGGGCTCCGGTGAGCCGTGGAGCAGAGGCGGATGGGGCCGGCGCGGGTGCGCGGAAGCAGGCACGGCCCGGCGGTTCGAGGCTGCAGCAGCAGGGGAGGAGGCTAAGGGCGCGAGGGGCCGGTGGCCAGGGGCGGGGCGGAGCGCCGCCTCCTGCAGCACGCAGCTGCGGGTCGAGGGGAGGCATGGCGAGCCGACGCGCGCGTGCGCTGGACGAGGCCGCGACCATGAGCGCGCGGGTGGACGGAGCCGGCGACAGAGATCGAGGGGAGAGGAGGAAGGGAGGGGTGGTGGCTCATTGGGCCCTACAGGTGTGCGAGAATGAGCTCGGGTAGGGCTCGACGGCGGCATGCTCCGGCGATGGAGACGGCGCGGTGGCTCCGGCGACGGGGAGGTCGAGGCGGAGGTTCTCCTGGTGGCTGCGGTGAGGCGTGGTGCGGTCGAGGTGGCTGGCGAGCGAGGGCGAGGAGGTCGGCGGCGTCCTGGCGTGGGGGGGGGGCGGCGAGCTCGTGGCGGCGGGGTGGCGTCGAGCGGCGTCGAGCCCGATCCGATCTGGATCGGGGGGGAGGGGGAAGGGCGCGTCGTGGGGGGGAGTGGGTGGTGGCCGGTTAGGGTTTGGGGGAGGGAGTGGATAAGGAGGGGGTAGTGGGCCGGCCGGCTGGGCCAAGTGGGCGAATGGGCCGGCCCGCTGGGTCTGCTGGCCCAGGGGGGGTCTTTCTCTCTCCTTTTCTTCTAGTTTTAGGTTTTAGTTTTTCTGTTTTGTTTTTATTTATTTTCTTTTCTGTTTTAAATCACTTTAAATTATTTAGACATTTTATAAAAATGTGTTTGCTGCACCATAATTACCCTTGTAATATTTGGCAACCACCGAACATTTTTGTTTCAATTTCTGAAAACTTTTATTATCGACATTAATTTTAAATTTGAATTTGACGCGGTTGAACTAACGGACATTTAGCAAAAGTAATCGGGTGACATGGCATCACTAGCAGAGGATCACTGTAGCTTAATTACCCGGGCGTCACAATTCTCCTCCACTACAAGAAATCTCGTCCCGAGATTTAAGAGGGGGACTAAGGGGGAAGGTCTGGTTACGAAATCCTAGCGAATCTTCTCAGTCTTGGTTTCTCTTCTTGAAGAGGTCGATCTAGTACATTGACATCTTCATTTCTCTGCTTCAGGTCATCATGGTGATGTCGCCCTTTTCTCGGGAACTCCAACGTACTTACGAATAGGTAAGGGGCAGCTCGGCTACGACAGAATGCTTATGAGGGAAACAATCTGGGGGTTAACCCATGAAGGAGCATAAGATTATCTCTCGAGTTGAACATCTAGAATACATCAAGAGTAAGGTACGAAGGTACAATAACAGGTTCCAAGCGGATAGATAGTTGCTCGAAGTCTGAACCAGAGTGAGAAAGTGGTTCAGGGTAGTGAGAGTAAGGATTGCGTCTGATACCAGAATAGAGCACTAGGAAGGTGGCTCATGAATTACACACGAAACCAAGAGTAAGGGATAACTTTGTCAACAAGGTGTTCAGGAGAGTCAGGTTTCGATCCTGTGGAACTGTGGGTTATGGGCCCACCATGTGGGTTAAAAGTAGGAAGGGCGATGACGTCTTGCACGATCATGTAAGCAAGGCATGTCAGAGGTTAGCCTATCAGTTATATGTCAGTAACCACGTCGGTACCAAGGGCGAGGGACGAAGAGAACCATTTTCCCGCTCGTTGAACGAGGCGGACCAATAGGCAAAGTTATCACCCATCGCTGGTTACCGAATGTCATCAACAATAGTAACAGGATCTTACAGGCAGAATGGTACAACAAGGTGCCTACCAAAGCAGGGAATTTTCTCTGCTCAGTTAAGTCAGATTCAGGAAAGGTTAAACAAAAGAATGGAAAGGAAAACGTGATTATCAGATTAAACAGAACAATGGAAAGGAAAATTGTGATTACACACAATTATTAGGAGTATCTCCTTCCCATGTACAAGCAGAACATGGCATACACGGTAGGAGAGCAAGTACCCAACCATTCAGAATAGAGGCAAGGATTAATCAAGATGTTACCCATACAACGGTGTTTGGATAACTGACCAAGAAACATTTAGCATCACGCCTCCAATGTTCTTATTGAAGAGCAGGGTATCATAGTCATGCTTCGAGGTAGCAATGTTATGGTGTTTCAATCAAGGGCCAGACTTTGGATACACAAATGATCCATCAGGAGCAACTTATAAAATAAGTCTTACAATTTCTTCAGGAAGAATGGTTATCCTTGCAAAGGAATTTATAATGATAGGTCCTCTAGCCAGGGGGGTGCTAGGCATGACATCATATTACCGGGTCATCAAAGTACCAACATCATATCTCGTGGAAAGTTGTCCCAACCATCATATCTGACCGAGATTCAGATCCGATTGGTGTCACGATACCTCAGACTCAGGATGTCCGAGAAGAAAAGGTGCAACACAAATAGACGAAATGACATTGCAAGATTCTCGAGAAATGAACTATGGGAGAGGGTTCCTGAAACAATAGTTCATTATTAAACCAAGGAGAGGATGAGGAGGTCGCTGATGGGCTCAGCGACATAGCATCGAGATTTCCCAAAAGATGGATTTCCACAATTATGTGAACAAGGAGATAACATTTGTCATATCAAATGATATAATGATGTATGCTCGAGGAAAAACATATACACATAAACATTTGTTTGAAAGTTGCACCCGAAATATGGGCTTAGGGTGCATGATCAAGTTAGAATGGTGATCCAATAAACAATAGTCTAAGAATGAACGGTTGACCATTTACTTGAAAGCAGTAGGGTCGCTAGAAGTTTTGAATTCACACATCATAGTTCAATTGTCGGTTTTCCGTTTAGAAACAACATGGGGACCAAGGAATGAACGAAGATGGCAGGAAGTATCACTTGTACCAAGAATGCATAAGAGGTGGTGAAATTCTCATGACATTATTGACACAAAAGATGGTAATACTCCAAGGTAAGAAGATCAATTGCTGGATAGCATGGATGTCAGGGTATAACATGAAACACTAACAAGATTGTGTTGAACGGAAGGCAATAAAGTGGTCGAGATAACACAAATCATCGAGGGCAAGGATGGTATTTCTCTTCATGAATTCAATCGATATCCTGGAAGAGCTCAAAATGTTGATGATGATCATGACACATTTGTAGAGAGGTTTCATGAAGATATAATCGCTCGGCGATGACATCAAGTCAAATGAATGGTGAAGCGAAAGGTTATTGGAACCAAGGGTACGACACAAACTTGGAATCAAGTTTGTTGTTCAAGGAGAATTGATAGGACGAGGAAGCTCGACGTAAGCTTAGCTCATCATCGAAAGTTGTGCTCCAAGATTAAGGACCAGGTAGCACAGTTAAGGTTTAGCATGATAATGGTATAGCCGATCAGGCTAGGAGTTACGTGATGGAGTAATAAACTTGTAAGAAATGAAGGTTACCAAGAGTTGCTTAATCGCGATGCGGACTCGGTTCAGTTATCGGTGTCTTTGAGTGTTAAATAACTCAGAGCCCGTGAAAAATTGGAATCAATGAGAATGTAGTACTTGATGAAGAACTCATAAGGAGTTATGCAGTTCCAAGATAATCTCGAGATACCAGGGGGTAATACTCGACGACAGTCCAAAGTAGAGCGTGGACTGGGGTATTGCTATAAAGAAGATAAGTGCTTAAACATGCACGAGAAATGGTATTTAAAGGAGATCATGGTCGGAACCATGATTGCAAAAGGCCAGATCCCAGATATAAGATGTACTTATACCAAGGGAATAATTAATTTAAGAGAAGCTTTAATGATAAGATCTACATCGTGTCCATGGGCATGAACACAAAGTTCAAGGTCGACTCCCACTTCCATAATGCATAACCTTCCATTCACTTCTCGTTCTCAAAGAAGTTGTATGGTAGAAAATTATCTGGTAAACACTAGAAGGGTTGACTTGTCAAAACCTTCCGGTTCATACGGTTTTTAAGGAAGGTATAGGTTCAACCCATAGGGGCTTCTTAGAAACATATACCACAAGTTTCAAGAGTAAATAACACAAGCTCGAAAGTAGAGCAAGGTTGAGAAAGTAGATGATACAATTTACCAAAGGCATTATGTATCCAAGGGAAGGCTCACAAGGTTATTGAATATGAAGGACAATGTCAGATAAAATCCATTAAAGGATCTGTTGGTCCATAACAGAGCTGATGTGAGCATCGGCACACAATCAGAGGAAGTAACAATGCAAAGAAATTGGATTATAGAAACAACTGAATAACTTAGAGCTCAATTGCTAAGGAATTATGATTTACAAAGCGAAGGATCAGAAGCAGGCGCTCTGATCAAGGATGGATAAGTTCAATAGACTTAGGGGCACAATCGACGACAATTTAATTGGCGAGAACCAGTTCATGATTAAAACAACGTCTGAGCCGGAAGGATGAATTCTAGGATCTGTTTGAGGATTGCGAGCATTCGCAACAAATCGAAACAACGGACTCAAAATGATAATGACAATGGATGTCAACAAGATTACTAGACTTATGGGATTAACCATAATGCAAGCAATCAAGAATTTCAAGAGCAATAGGATGCTCAGGGTTTTCGGAAGATCGAATGGTATTTCGAGGATTGGTGACATACATGAATCAACTGGGGATGAGTGGATACTCGATAAGTGCGAGAAATTATCCGTAGGGGTATTCATGTAACAAAGAACTGCAAGGCAATAGTCACAAAGTATTCTCGGAACACTAGATAGAATTTCGAGGTATCTTGTAATAACAAGATCGACTGGGTATAAAGTAAGAACGACGGGTGTAAGTATTTATCCATAGAGATATTGCAATGGTAGGGAAGTGCAAAAGCAACGGGCACAAGGTCTCGAGAGAATATCGAAAGGTATCTTCGGAATCCTTCGGCGCACAAGGTAATCATCTGGACTGAAGAGGCTCTCCAGGAGAAAGTATTATCGAGAACCTAGAGTCAGAGTTAGTAAAAATCGTTTAACCCGAATAGAAGAGAGATCAGATTCCTAGAGTACAGATCGAGGAGTAAAAGATCCTAATACCACCCAATGGCGACATGGGCCCATGGGCCGCACAGCCATGTTAGTAAAACAGTTTTCATCGACTAGACTCAACTTCGGCCAAGGAGTGTGGAAAGGGGATTCCTACAGGCAGTCGGCTCTCATACCAACTTGTGACGCCCCCGATTCAATCGTACACTAATCATACACGCAAACGTGTACGATCAAGATCAGGGACTCACGGGAAGATATCACAACACAACTCTAAAAATAAAATAAGTCATACAAGCATCATAATACAAGCCAGGGGCCTCGAGGGCTCGAATACAAGTGCTCGATCAAAGACGAGTCAGTGGAAGCAACAATATCTGAGTACAGACATAAGTTAAACAAGTTTGCCTTAAGAAGGCTAGCACAAACTGGGATACAGATCGAAAGAGGCGCAGGCCTCCTGCCTGGGATCCTCCTAACTACTCCTGGTCATCATCAGCGGGCTGCACGTAGTAGGCACCTCCAGTGTAGTAGGAGTCGTCGTCGATGATGGCGTCTGGCTCCTGGACTCCAGCATCTGGTTGCGACAACCAGAAAGAAAGGAAAGGGGGGAAAGGGGGGGAGAAAGCAACAGTGAGTACTCATCCAAAGTACTCGCAAGCAAGGATCTACACTACATATGCATGGGTATATGTGTAAAGGGCCATATCGGTGGACTGAACTGCAGAATGCCAGAATAAGAGGGGGATAGCTAGTCCTATCGAAGACTACGCTTCTGGCAGCCTCCGTCTTGCAGCGTGTAGTAGAGAGTAGACTGAAGTCCTCCAAGTAGCATCTCCAAGTAGCATCGCATAGCATAATCCTACCGGGCGATCCTCTCCTCGTCGCCCTGTAGAAAAGCGATCACCGGGTTGTATCTGGCACTTGGAATGGTGTGTTTTATTAAGTATCTGGTTCTAGTTGTCATAAGGTCAAGGTACAACTCCAAGTCGTCCTGTTACCGAAGATCACGGCTATTTGAATAGATTAACTTCCCTGCAGGGGTGCACCACATAACCCAACACGCTTGATCCCATTTGGCCGGACACACTTTCCTGGGTCATGCCCGGCCGCGGAAGATCAACACGTCGCAGCCCCACCTAGGCACAACAGAGAGGCCAGCATGCCGGTCTAAACCTAAGCGCACAGGGGTCTGGGCCCATCGCCCTTAGCACACCTGCATGTTGCGAGGGCGGCCGAAAGCAGAACTAGCCCCCTTAATACAAGAGCAGGCTTACGTTCCAATCCGGCGCGCGCCGCTCAGTCGCTCGCGTCACGAAGGCTTCGGCTGATACCACGACACCGGGATACCCATAACTACTCCCGCGTAGATGGTTAGTGCGTATAGACCAAATGGCCAAACTCAGATCAAATACCAAGATCTCGTTAAGCATGTTAAGTATCCGCGAACGCCGACCAGGGCCAGGCCCACCTCTCTCCTAGGCGGTCTCAACCTGCCCTGTCGCTCCGCCACAAAGTAACAGTCGGGGGCCGTCGGGAACCCAGGCCCACCTCTACCAGGATGGAGCCACCTGTCCTTTCAGCCCCCATCTCCGAACAGTATCACAGGTAATGTAATAGAGTAAAGTATATGTAGTATATGCCTGTGATCACCTCCCGAAGTGATCACAGCCCAGTAGTATAGCATGGCAGATGGACAAGAGTGTAGGGCCACTGATGGAACACTAGCATCCTATACTAAGCAGTAGGATAGCAGGTAAAGGTAACAACAGTAGTAGCAAGGACAGGCTATGCAGCAGTATAGGATTAACTGAAAGCAGTAACATGCTACACTACTCTAATGCAAGCAGTATAGAGAAGAGTAGGCGATATCTGGTGATCAAAGGGGGGGCTTGCCTGGTTGCTCGGGCAAGAAGGAGTGGTCGTCAACTCCGTAGTCGAACTGGGCAGCAGCAGCGTCGGTCTCGTAGTCTACCGGAGAGAAGAGGGGGAAGAAATAATGAATACAAAGCAAACAAAGCATCACAAAATATAACAAGGCAATACGCGGTGCCAGGGGTGATCTAACGCAGGGACAGGTGATACTTGTGAAGGGGGGGGGACATCCGGGAAAGTATCCCCGGTGTTTCGCGTTTTCGGGCAGAGGTACCGGAGGGGGAAAGTTGTGTGTTTGGTAGGCTAGGGGTGTGTGGCGGACGAACGGGCTGCGTATCCGGATTCGTCTCGTCGTTCTGAGCAACTTTCATGTAGAAAGTATTTTCATCTGAGCTACGGTTTATTTTATATTAATTTTAAAAGATTTAAATCATTTTTAAGATTTACTTAATTATTTTAAAACAACATTATCCAGAACAGTGTTTGCTGACGTCATCATGACATCAACAGTCAACAGAGGTGTTGACTGGTCAACTGACGTGTGGGTCCCGCATGTCATTGACTAAGACTAATTAAACAGGTTAATTAGTTTAATTAGTTGTTCAGTTTAATTAATCAAAATTAATTAAGTTAATTAATTCTTCAATTAATTAATTAATTAATTAATTGTTTTAAATTTTTTTTATATAAAACGTTCTCAAGGGGTGGGCCCCCCATGTCATTGGCCCTAGGGGCCAAACAGGCGCGTGGGTAACGGGAAACGGGCACGGGCGTGGGCACCCGTTGAGGCTGACCCGGGTGCGGCGGACGGAGCCCAGGGGCGCCGGTCCCGGGCATCGACTGACCGGGGCCGCAGTTCGCGGCGGCGGCGAGCGCAGGGGACGGCGGCGCGCGGGCGCGTGCCCGAGGCCACCAGGGGAGGCGGGCTCCGGTGAGCTGTGGAGCAGAGGCGGATAGGGCCGGCGCGGGCGCGCGGAAGCAGGCGCGGCCCGGCGGTTCAAGGCTGCAGCAGCAGGGGAGGAGGCTAAGGGCGCGAGGGGCCGGTGGCCAGGGGCGGGGCGGAGCAGCGCCTCCTGCAGCACGCAGCTGCGGGACGAGGGGAGGCATGGCGAGCCAGCGCGCGCGTGCGCTGGACGAGGCCGCGGCCATGAGCGCGAAGGTGGACGGAGCCGGCGACAGAGATCGAGGGGAGAGGAGGAAGGGAGGGGTGGTGGCTCACTGGGCCCTGCAGGTGTGCGAGAATGAGCTCGGGGAGGGCTCGACGGCGGCATGCTCCGGCGATGGAGACGGCGCGGTGGCTCCGGCGACGGGGAGGTCGAGGCGGAGGTGCTCCTGGTGGCTGCGGCGAGGCGTGGTGCGGTCGAGGTGGCCGGCGAGCGAGGGCGAGGAGGTCGGCGGCGTCCTGGCGTGGGGGGGGGGGGCGGCGAGCTCCGGGCGGCGTCGAGCGGCGTCGAGCCCGATCCTATCTGGATCGGGGGGGAGGGGGAAGGGCGTGTCGTCGGGGGGGGAGTGGGTGGTGGCCGGTTAGGGTTTGGGGGAGGGAGTGGATAAGGAGGGGGTAGTGGGCCGGCCGGATGGGCCAAATGGGCGAATGGGCCGGCCCGCTGGGTCTGCTGGCCCGGGGGGGTCTTTCTCTCTCCTTTTCTTCTAGTTTTAGGTTTTAGTTTTTCTGTTTTGTTTTTATTTGTTTTCTTTTCTATTTTAAATCACTTTAAATTATTTAGACATTTTATAAAAATGTGTTTGCTGCACTATAATTACCCTTGTAATATTTGGCAACCACCGAACATTTTTGTTTCAATTTTTGAAAACTTTTATTATCGACATTAATTTTAAATTTGAATTTGACGCGGTTGAACTAACGGACATTTAGCAAAAGTAATCGGGATGACATGGCATCACTAGCAGAGGATCACTGTAGCTTAATTACCCGGGCGTCACATAATCCTGTGCAACATTCTCAAACTAAGCATATTGAAGTTCATCATCATTTCATTCGAGATCATGTTGCTAAGGGTGACATTGATCTTAAGCATGTTCGCACCGAAAAGCAATTAGCGAATATATTCACTAAACCTCTTGATGAGAAAATGTTTTGCAGGTTAAGAGGAGAATTTAACATCATTGATGCTTCAAACTTGGAGTAGAAACTCCATTGGATACATGCAAGACATGAGCTTATGACTAATCCTTGATATTTCTCTTATGATCAAAATCTTATGTCTTGGATATATTTGTATCTTGCATGTTATCTAACCCATGTAGGTACTTGGTTGAATCAAATTCCATGAGATTGTAACCTACTCATATCTTGAGCAATCTCTACTTCACCAAGTCTCTACACAAAGGTGGTTGAAGACAAGGAAGCACAAAACCATTCAAACATATCCTTTGACAAATTCTATGTTGAGCTTCATGATTGTCATTTTTGGATACACAAGTGCTCTTTCTTGCAAGAACTAACCCATGTAGGTAGATGGACTCAAATTCCAAGTGGTGCTCCAAATTCTTGATGAGCTACATCAACCTTGAGCAACCCACACAAGTTCAACTACATGGACAACACCACCAACCAAGGTATGTTATTCCATCTTAGAGAAGCTTTACTCCAAGTCATGAGTTAAAGCAACTCGACAAGATGTGAATACATCAAGATGCTTAAACGAAAAATGGCAACCCCATTTTGAGCTTAAACGATGAGTATGACCCATGATCAAGTGATCTCACTTGACTCCTAAGTCAATATACTCTAACATAGGTGACTTAGTCGCCGACCATCTCTAGATGAAGTTCTCTTGTGTTCTCTTCTATGTTTTTGCATTTGTCTCATGCATATGTGTTTCCCCTTTCAAAAAAAACTTCATCTAGATTCCTTTCTGTTTGCTCTGCATTTTCTGCATCCAATTCATTGCATATCATTCAGTAAATTCCTTGCAAATCTTTGTGAGATCTTATTAGTCTAGTGAGCTGAGGTGACAAGTGTTTTCTCTGAAATGAACTCGGTTACACCGATTTGTTATTTTCGGTCCAACCGAATCCTATCAGTACCACCGAAGCATACCACTCGGTGCCACCGATTTCACAACAGGAAAATTAGTTTGCCACTTATTTTGTGTTTCTTCTGATCCAGCTCCACTCAATGGATCTTGTCCTCTACAAGCATCACATTTTTATCATTGCTTTATGTTGTGACTCAAGATCAAACCCATTCACAACAAATTCCAGAGGGGGAGAGAGAGATTACATCTTTATCAAGCCCTTCTTGGAAATTGATGTCAAAGGGGGGGAGAGAGATCACATCAAAGCTTATCATTTAGAGAGAGAGATCACATCAGAGAGAGAGTATCACCTTCTCAGGGGGAGAGAGATCCTTCAGGGAGAGAGAGAGAGAGAGAGAGAGAGATCTCCAGGGGGAGAGAATACTAGTAGAATGTATTTCTCAAGGATCCCAGATGCTTGGTGTTCAAGAGGAGAGATGCCACATGTCTTCTTGAGGGGAAAGACATGTTCATATGTGCTTATTTGCATTAGTTTGCATTAGCCCTAATCATTTATATCTTTCAGCTCTGATTTTATGTTCCCTATCTTCTCCCGGTATCCTATGCTAGATTCAGGGGGAGCAAGACATCTAAGGGAAAGAAATCATTTAAATTCATTGCACATCTTTACTCTTGGGGACATGTCTAATCCAATGTAGTACTTAGTACTCACTCTCTACATGTCATCCCAGTCTTGGTATTCTTGTGGTTTCTTCTATTTGCTCTGGCTAGTAGATGTATCTATGTTATCTAACCTTGTTTACGCAGGTTCATTCCATCCTAAGCCAACTCAAGACTACAAGGTAAGTATATGCATCACAATCATGTGTATGAGGAATTCTTGCTGATGTACATACTGTTTTCAAGAAGGACTCTTGGGCATGAAGGTATTTCCTTCAATACTTTTTGCTCTGATGCATATGGCCAAGATACATGTAACACATTGCCTGCTCTATCATGGTTATGCTATCACATGCTTCTATATTTCATATTCACATGATTGCATACATGTAGGGGGAGCCTATGCTTGTTACATGTCTTTCCAAAGCTTTACTTGCTATTTCTTATATCTTTATCTAAAGCTTTGATGTATGTTGTCATCAATTACCAAAAAGGGGGAGATTGAAAGCACAAGTGCTCCCTAGGTGGTTTTGGTAATTAATGTCAACATATCCCTTGTTGGACTAACACTTTTATCTAGTATGTTTCAGATAAGTTCAACAATGGAGTGGCATGGACTAAAGCATGTGGGAACTCCTTCAAAATACTAAGGACAAAGGATTGGCTCAAGCTCAAAAGCTCAAGACTCTTCATTTTACATTTTAGTGATCCAAGATCACACTGAGTCTATAGGAAAAGCCAATACTATCAAGGAGGGATGAGGTGTTGCTTAATGAGCCTCTTGCTTCAAGTGCTTAGTGATATGCTCCAAATACCCTCAACTACTTTCCCACTTCCACACATATGTCCTAAACCTAAAGTCAAACTCGGCCCCGCCGATTCTTCCTATCCGGCGCCACTGAGTTTGGATGTCTTAGCCACTGCCACAAACCCTAGGCAAATCAGTCTCACCGATGGGGATCTTGGTCTCACCGAGATGGGATTGTAATCTCTCTGTGTATGTCCATTATCAAAATCGGTCTCACCGAGTTTGAGCAATCGGTACTACTGAGATTGCAATGCAAACTTTCTGGTTGACTCATTACCAAAATCGGTCCCACCGAGTTTGAGTAATCGGTCCAACCGAGTTTGCCTGACCAACTCTCTGGTTAGCTAATTACCAAAATCGGTCTCACCGAGTTTGTGTAATCGGTCTCACCGAGATTACGTTATGCCCTAACCCTAACCATATCGGTCCTACCGAGTTGCATTTCGGTCCCACCGAAAATCCTAACAGTCACTAGATTTGCTGAATTAGTCCGACCAAGTTTCTAAATTCGGTCCCACCGAGTTTGACAAATTGTGTGTAACGGTTAGATTTTGTGTGGAGGCTATATATACCCCTCCACCTCCTCTTCATTCATGGAGAGAGCCATTAGACTGAACCTACACTTCCAGCTTACTATTTCTGAGAGAGAACTACCTACTCATGTGTTGAGGCCAAGATATTCCATTCTTACCATATGAATCTTGATCTCTAGCCTTCTCCAAGTTGCTTTCCACTCAAATCCTCTTTCCACCAGATCCAAATCCTATGAAAGAGAGTTGAGTGTTGGGGAGACTATCATTTGAAGCACAAGAGCAAGGAGTTCATCATCAATGCACCATTTGTTACTTCTTGGAGAGTGGTGTCTCCTAGATTGGCTAGGTGTTACTTGGGAGCCTCCGACAAGATTGTGGAGTTGAACCAAGGAGTTTGTAAGGGCAAGGAGATCGCCTACTTCGTGAAGATCTACCGCTAGTGAGGCAAGTCCTTCATGGGCGACGGCCATGGTGGGATAGACAAGGTTGCTTCTTCATGGACCCTTCGTGGGTGGAGCCCTCCGTGGACTCGCGCAACCGTTACCCTTCGTGGGTTGAAGTCTCCATCAACGTGGATGTACGATAGCACCACCTATCGGAACCACGCCAAAAACATTCGTGTCTCCAATTGCGTTTGAATCCTCCAAACCCTTCCCTTTACATTCTTGCAAGTTGCATGCTTTACTTTCCGCTACTCATATACTCTTTGCATGCTTGCTTGTTATGTATTGTGAATGTTAAACTTGTGCCTAAACTCCACATAAACTTTAAAAAGGTTAAAAACTGCAACTTTTGTACTTAGTGTCTAATCACCCCCCCCTCTAGACACCTCTTCTCAAGGTCCTACAGATATCATCATAATTATGTGCTCTTCTATCAATTGCTCGGCAGTAATTTGTTCACCCACCGTAATATTTTGCTATCTTGAGAGAAGCCACTAGTAAAACCTATGACCTCGGGTCTCTTTTCCATCATATAAGTTCTCTTTTACATCATACTAGTTTCGGATCTACTATTTTGCAATCTTTTATCTTCTGATCTATAAACCAAAAATACCAAAAATATTTACTTTACCGTTTATCTAGCTCTATTAGATCTAATTTTTGCAAGTAACCGTGAAGGGATTGACAACCCCTTTTATCACGTTGGGTGCAAGTTGTTGATTGTTTGTGCAGGTATTCAGTGACTTGTGCATTGTCTTCTACTGGATTGATACCTTGGTTCAAAAACTGAGGGAAATACTTACTCTACTTTGCTGCATCACCCTTTCCTCTTCAAGGGAAAAACCAACGCAAGCTCGAGAGGTAGCACGCGGCAGTGCAGAATTCGACCGCGCACCTGGGGCATGGGTGGCGCCGCGCGGCGCTCCTTCTGGATGACGTGTTGGGGCAGAGGTGAGCGCTCCTCCTCCTTGACGACGGGCCTAGGCAGCAGGAGAGCCGCTCCTCCTTGACGTGGCGCCTGATTTGGACGATGTGGGTGCGCGGCGGAGATGACGGAGCACATGAAGGGGATGCTGGCTCCAGCTTCACGGGGAGGAGCGTCCCCGGTGGCGTAGCCGGGACGTTGATGTGGATGATGGAGCGAGGGAGCATCAACTCCATTAACTCTTCAAACTCTGCGCCGGTGGCAGCTAGACCTGGCCCGGCACCGCATGCATGGACTTCTGCGGTGGTTGCTAGCCCTCCTCATCGCAGGAGGAGATGCCGATCTCCGCCTTCATCGAGGAGCCGCCCGCGATGAGGACGACTACCCCGGAGTTCGAGGGCGGTGTTACCACGACCCGTCAGATCCTGCCCCGGGACTGCCTGCTGGCGCCGACGCCCAGGAGTTTCCCATCACCGGAAATGTGGATGGAGATGGGCGGGAAGAGGGGAGGAGGACGAAGACGAGGAGGATGCGATGTGGATGGTGCCGAAGCACGACTTATATAGCCGCGGTCAGGCCATGCGAAGGGTCGGTCAGCCGCTTCAATATGGCGTAGCGGCCAGAGTTTGTTCCTTAGGAACCTCCGTCTGCATTGAAGCTGCGGCTGCTGAGAGGTTGCATCGGTTAGCGTCGCCCTCCCTCCCCTCGGTCAAATCATGACATTAATGTCGGCCTCCGTGTGCTTGGGGCCGTCATGAATGCAGCGTGGTAAGCGGCGCATGCAGGAAGGAAAGTGCGGGAGGGGCGGGTGATGTATTTTTGGTGGGCCAGGGCGGTCTGAAGCGGGCATGTAATCGGTCCGGACTTTTGCAAAGCCCCCCCCCCCCGTTTGGCTCTAGTATGCGGGAGAAATCGCGAAACCGCTCTGCGGACCGATACTGGCCTGTGTTGGATGCCTTCTGTGATCCGGACAACACAGTTTGAACGGTTGCAAGATGTTTGACGGTCGGCATTGAAGATGCCATAATATAGGTGCGCGATACTAGCACCCGAGTTGGCTGGGCGAAGTGCGTGCACATATGTGTTGCTTGTTGTACCCTGACGTTTGTAAGGGCATCTCCAACGGCAACCCGCAAAAAACATACCGCATCCGTTCGCCGACAGGGGCGGACCAGTCCGCGGACATGAATGCGGGAGGTCGACATGAAACGCTAGTCGCATATATTTCGAACTATGTTTCAACAAACCGTATGGAATTCATTCAAACCGGCCGATATTCATCAAAGTTCGGACAAAAAATAGCACAAATCATCCACACATAGCATGCAACTTAAGTCTATCACAACAATGTCTCAAATTCGACAAGATCCCGGATGTCCAACAAGTTTTTCATAAACATATCATGTCCTCCCAGTCTCCCACACATACTTCCCCTTTAGCTTCATTCATCAGTGTGTTCACGTAAATGGCCATCCCTCTGACCTGTGATACACCACGGCGGTGCATGCGGGCTACATATAATGTGTAGACGGACGTTGAGTGAATGAATCAATCAACAAGTTGAGGAAGAGGAAGTAAAACTTACCATCTCCTCCATGTCCGCGTGCAATTGCCACCTTGCCTCGAGCTGACTAACCAAGTTGCAAAACTTGATGACACTGACCTGGATAGCGTGCCAGAGATACGACAACGACCTCATGTTGCGTCCTTGAATGATGTACATGTCGTAGTGCGCAATGTGCTTTTCTGCCTGAAACTTCTCATGCACTCGCTCCCAGAAGGACGGCCCTCTGGTTCTGTCTATGAAATCTGCGGATACGGCCAGCCACACATCACACAACAACTCATCCTTCATGGTCGAGTAGCTCATCATCCTATGTACTTTAAAAAATAACATGGTATTTGAAAATAAACTCAATGACATTTGATCGAACACCTGCGGGAGGTGGCGTCTCATGGAGGTCGTCGATAGCGGACAAAGTGTACCTAGGTACAAACGGCTCCAGGACTGAAAGCCCCGTCAGAACGGCAACCGGGCGCGTCGGTGCTGGTCGCGTACGTCCGACAATGCCTGTGGCGGCCGGAGACGAACAACAACAATGGTGGAGGTGGAGGGTGTGGATGTAAAGTAAGGGGAAGAAGGGGCAGAGTGGAAGAAAATGAGACCGGAAGGGGGGATTGGGTGGGCCGGGGGTGTCGGAGTCCTACGTTCCAGGTGTTTGGACTCCCGCAAATCTTTCACACTCTTGTCTTTAATTTACCGGAGAAATCGCGTCCCAATCGCCCCACGGACCGATATAGATCAACGTTGGATGACTTTCATGATCCAAACAACGCGGTTTAAACGGTTGCGGGAGGTTTACGGGTCCACTTTAAACATGCCCTACCACCCATCAGCGACATTTCGATGCCAAACGCCCCTTCTGTTCATACCCCAGCCGCCCCCTACAAACCAGAGAGCCACGGCGGAGCACTCAGCAAAGCTCTTATCCAGTGGCAACATGGCATGGCATGGCAGGGCACATCGTCGTCACAGGCGCCCGCGCGGCCCGGGCCAGGCGGCACGCAGTCCACTCGCGGCTCACATGGAGTCGACCGAGCGGAGACGCGCGGCGACAGCGAGCCACAGAACGAACGAGAGCGAGAGCCCCGATGGTTACCCGGTCGCTGTTGGGCCGTTCGCCGAGCCAGCAGACCGCGCGCACCCGCCGCTGCCCCCGGCCGTGCCGGTAGTTAGTTAGTGGTCCCTGGCCGAATGGCTTCGCCCGCGGAACAAGCTCCGTCTCTGTCTCTTCAATCTGGCCGTATCTAGGAGTGCATCTATTCATTCTATCCCCACGACACCCGCCGCTGCACTGTGGATTGGACGCCCCACCCGTCGGGCGCGCCCGTGCTCCTGCTCCACGACCACACCCATCGCTGCTGACCCCAGATGTTTGGGAGTTCACGGATCGTAGTCTCGAGTTGGGCCTCTCATTATTGAGCAAGCGATGGGTCTGAGCCTGCATCAGTGAGTACCAACGAACGGATTATGGAGCGGGACGAAGCAAGGCATGCAGGCATTGAGGCATGGTCCGCAGCCCGCGCACATGGGGGGAGCCTGGTTTGCTGATTGCTGTGTCGCCGCTTTCGTCTCTGATTAAGTGCGAGTTTTGCTGGACTTTTCTCATCTCTTCCAAAGCACAAATTAAGCACAGCTTCTCATAAGTGTGTGCGTGTCGCTTTCCTTTGCTCCCCCAGGTCAAAGTGGCATCTCCCTTTTCCCGCAAAGAAGATACGCATCTCCGTTCCACAACAACGGACTGTTTTTTTTTTTTTTTTGAAACAAGGCAAAAGATTTGCCATTTTCATTGGTTAAGGGAGAAGGTTTAAGACAAGTAACCGTAAAACGGGAGACAAATATCTACTCTCGCGACATTATAATACTCAAGTGTGTGGCACCGGCAATAGCCCAAAGATGAGCCTCCTCTTTTATCTTCGCGACGAGCATCATCGTCGTAGCAGCGGTGTTACGAAAAAACCTTGCATTACGCTCTTTCCAAATCTCCCAAGACATAAGTATGAACAAGGAGGCGATAGCCTTTCTCTGATCTCCACGCTCAATCACATTTTTAATGCATCATTCTCGAACCGTAGCCTCATTTCGTCGGCTCCTCACCACATCACCATGTATATCAAACCATTTGCGACCTCGATCCAGACACGCTGGGAGAACCTGCATTGAAAGAGAAGGTGTGCCCGCAAAGAAGATACGCATCTCCGTTTCGCAACAGCGGACTGTTGTGACCCCGAGGTGAAATCTCCGAGCAAACACAGACACTCGCGGTCGACGTGCGCATCGTTTTCCTGCACTCTAACAAACAATCAGTACCCCGTGATATCTGTATGGAGAAAGGACGTGACGGCCATTCCTTCCTTGGGGTAATCCACGATCCCCGATCGTACTTATTGACCTTGACCACACGGCCATGCCATGCCACGTGAACTTGTGTGCAGATGCAAACTCGCATGTTCGCTTGCTTAAGCCTATAAGCAACGCCAACATGCGCATCCGTGTTTCGTCGTCGACCACCGTACCCTCAACTTCAGGTTAACTGCTCGTCCGGAAAAAGAAAACAACATCACCTTCATTGCACTGCACGCATTCAAGTCGCATTGTTGCGAGTAAACGTACTACGAGTGAGCCGCAATCCCGGCTCACCGCATCAACGAGCGTGCGTGCACGTCCACGCCTTCGTCGCCGACGGTGCACAATGGTTAGCTCAGCCCGGCGTCGCGCACATGCACCCCAGTGGGCGGGCATGGGTTAGAGTCAGCTCTCAGATAGCGGGTGCGTGCGCGCCACGAGGTACTCATTTTTGAGATGGGCATCGCGGCCACCGGGTCCTCAAGATCTGCTGCAACAGCGCCATTTCGCGTGCCAAGTAGCTAGCCGAACAATGTTATGCTAGCAGTAACAAATAGTAGCAGGAGGAGAATCCGCGCACAAGTTGGGCGCACCTCACATGCGCCGCAGCCATCGGCGTCCAACTTCTCGCCCTGCACATGCACCCGACCCATCATGAGTCGGGGTCGGTTACCTTTTGTCCCTTTCACTGGCGAAGTGTTTGGATAAACACGGAGGACGTCGCGTTCTGATAGGCCAGTGCATGTGCCTTTTTTTGCCTCAGTATCTGCCGGAAAATAAAAGTGAAATTTTGCCGATCAAGCAGACTAGTCTGTGCAGATATCGGTTGGATGTGCACTCCAAGGTCCGTGTATATATCAGCCTGATATGTCCAGACATCGGGTATCCTCTCCTTGGAGCTTGGACTAGGCCACGCTGAGCTCCAAAGAGATAAGAAGATATGTACGACTTTCTTGGGTGGTTTTCACCTTTCAGTGGAGGTACCAGCACAAATGTATGACCATCTTCATAGGCTATATGAGTCTATGAGTCCATGGAATTGCGGAACGGATCGCAATTTCTCCTCCGCTTTCAGCACAGAGCCAAATACCCGTCCTCGATCATCGGCTCATCGCCAAACGCTACTCCGAGCTAGTAGTACGTAAACAAGACAAGTTCAGGACAAGACAAAGCTAAACAAGACAAGTTCTTCAGCATATATCACGGCAAGCATTCATTAACACCTAGCGCAGTCGTCTGTTGACTCTGTTCCGCGCGCCGCACACCTGCAGTGAATCTACGTTCCGGATTTATTGGTCCTCATTGTATTTTGTGTCAAATTTTGACCATAGATTAGACTAATAAAATGTTTACGCATGTCACCAAACATTATATTTTTGAAAACTATGTTTAAATACGAATCAAATGAGATAATTTTTCTTAACATGCATTAACATTTTGTTAGTTAAATCTGTAGTCAAAATTTGACACAAACTACAAAGAAGACCTATAAACAAGGACGGAGGTAGTACTAAGTACCTTAATTGCAGTCAGCCCTGAGATCAGTGAGGGTGTAAACGCCAGTAATTACGGCGAGAATCTTGCAGGTGTAAACGCCAGTAATTACGGTGTACTCTACTCTATGCTCCTACGTCTGAAGTTAGTGTTATTTTAGAGAAATCTGAAGGTAGTGTTGGACTGAATATTAAGAGGCCATGTTGCCGACTTTCTCATAAAAGGGAGAAATCACCGATGAACATCTGCAGAATACTCTACTCCTTGTCGCAAAAAGAGCACTCCTACACAGCTAAGACTGACGGTTATACTGATAAGCTTTAAACGTTTGTTGGCTGCACTAATCACTGACTCAAAAATATTTAAGTAAGCTCGCCTTGGTGCTCGTGATGATTATGCTGATACTTTTTGTGGATGGGCAGATCAGAGAATGAAAACTAATTGAGCCTTTTGCGCACCCTTTGCTCCGACTGATGGCTGGCACTGTTCTGAAAAGCTATCGTACTGTTCATCACAATATCAGCTGAATATCCGCTTGTACTGTAGGAGTACAAAAGTAGCAAACAACTCCGAGCCGCCTGACCCCTGCATGAGTGCATCGCTTGGAGTCCATGAGTTGAGCCATGGAGGCAAAACCTCAATCTTGGAGCCGGCTCATCCGTTATATGCGGATTTGATAGAACGTACCCCCTCCGTTTCATAGTGTAAGACGTTTTTTTGCAAGCAATGGACAGAGTAGTATAACTTGGATGTGTCATTGTAAAAATGCAAGCACGAGAGCAGGGGACAGCGGCTCACTCGCTCTTCAAATGTTGATACTCGGTGCGGATTTGGAATATGCTGAATGATTGGGTTGGATGGCATTAATGTCGACCCCCTTTCTCGGCGCAACCACAACTACCATTCTTGAATGGTGGGAGGCGGTCTCTCACCACAACGGCAGAGCGTCTAAATCTACCGCGTCCATTCTCATGCTCGCCTCTTGGCAATTTTGAACGAGCACAATACTAGGATCTTTCGTCATATCTTGACAAATGCCTTCAATTGTCTTCTCCAACATCAAGAAAAAGCAGCTATTCACAGTTTGTTAGTTCAAATTGGTTCATACTTGCACATGCATGGCTTAATCTTTGAGACAAGCCCTTTAGGTCAAAGCCGGAGCAAATCACCTTAGAGTTGTAACTCTAGGAGAGTAACTCATTTGTTTGGGCTACGGCCCGTCTCTTTATATGTACACACTTTGTTCTCCCTAATGAAATGGCAAAGCTTTTGCCTCTTACAAAAAATATATATATGAAAAAGCGGGAGCTGATAAGAAGAGACTCGGAGAAATAAGTAGTAGAAAAAACTGTACGTATATAATTTATAACTTGGATTTGGTTACACACAGGTAGTGTCATCTCATGTATGGTACACAGAGTCAGTGGGCGGGAGAGCACATGCAAACTATGCCTCCTGCATTTCCCACACATGCTCAAGACGCTAGACGACGACCCCACATATGACACCAGACAGACGGCATCTCAAGCTCCTTGATCCCACGCAAAATACAAAAATAAAATAAGGCAAATGATTTCGATCGGCCGAGTGATTAATCCGTAGGCAGCAGAGGGGCCAGAGCGCATGCATGCATGATGCAGGCGCACGTGGCTGCCCATGGGTCGGTCGGATCAGCTGAACTGGACGAAGGAGCGGTAGTCGGTGTTGGGCCTCCAGTTGGCCGGGATGACATCGTTGGCCACCAGCTTCTTGCCGGAGTCGCTGGTGATGCGCATGGAGAAGGGCCCCTGGAGGCGGTGGTTGGAGTCCATCCGCCAGATGGATCCCCAGGACTCGCGCATGGCCATCCACGACCCCGACTTGGCCTCCTTCATGTCCACCTGGATCACGTCGCCGTCCATGTCCTCGTACTCGATCAGCACCGCCAGGTACACCGCGTTAGAGCCGTCCACCACGTGGAAGTTGATCTTGAGGCCGGGGAAGTTGCAGGGCACCCTCCGGAACTGGATGTCGATGATGCCCGAGTGGCGGAGCTTCTCGTTGAGGCCCGACTTGGCCAGCGCGCCGAAGGCCGTGCCGCTCAGGTCGAAGTGGTACTGGGCCACGGGGTAGTAGTTCATGTCGGTGATCATCACCGTCTCGATCTTTCCGGAGCAGGATTTGTCGCCTGTGCACCGTATCTGAAAGCACGAAGCGAGATGGTCAACACACTGTGGTACTAGCTGATAACTGTGTGTTGTGCAGTGTATCATATTCAATTTTCACCAAGGTCCGTAAATGATATTAACTGATAAATGTAATCTCAACTATAGTAGTACCTGGTAGCAGGAGCCGCAGCCCTTGCCGTCCTTGAACAGGGGCTGGTTACCGCAGGAGGTCATGGAGGAGAACGGGTACTGGTTCACGTGCTTGAAGCCGCACGCGCCGCCTGCATGTACACCACACCGATGAACCAAATTGAGTAACGACATTAGAACAGAGAGCATCGCTGCATCAAGTATGAATCCACACGGCAGGCACGTACCGTTGTCGTCCGGCCCGGCGCCGTTGGGCGCTCCGTACCAGGTCGCTCTGGCCGGAAGCCACGCGGAGCTGTAAGACACGGCGGAGGCGTCGAGGTCCGCCGCCCCCAGCTGCTCAGCGGCGGCGCAAGAGACATACGCGGCAGCAAGCACGGCGGCGAGCGCGATGGCCTTGACAGAGAGTAGCCCAGCCATCTTTAGCGAAGCTGCTAGAGCCTTGTCAGGGTTGCCACTGGTGGTAGTAGTAGTGGTGCTCTGCTGTGGACTCTGGTCTGTGTCTTGATGGTCCAAGGGGAGGACCTTTGCCGGACTATTTATAGGCAGGCAAAACGGCCGCGGGACGGGCGGGCGATTCGACCGGCGTCGTCACCCACCATCCATCGGCATCGGCAACGGCCGTTGCACTGTACCGGAGGAGCTGTGGCGCTAGGTGCGTGCCTCACTGGTCGTATGCTCACATGGGGTTGGGAGGAAATCATGGGGGATTGGAGGCTTCGGTTCACGAGCATCGCTATTATAAAATCGCATCTCGGCCGCTATGCCATGTTACGTTGGTATGGACAGGTGCGTACCGGCCAATGATTTACCCAAAAATAATCTCTTGGGGGTGTTGATGATTTCGATTGAGATGGGCAAGTCGATGTGGATTAGCTGAGAACGCGGTTGTTGATCCCAGCACATGCGGTGGGAAACCACAGGAACGAACGACCCACCATCGCCCCCGCCAGCGCCAGGTCGATCACAATACTCGGAAACTAGCTAGTCTCGGAATCAATGGAACTATGGAGGCAATCATCGCATCCGGCATTTCTAGGGTGATAATTCATCGTCGCATCGATTGATCCTCTGGGTGGCTGCAAGTCTGCAACCGCAACAACAAAATATGGGCACTCAACGATAGCCCGTCTCAAATTCACTTTCTCTTCTCTACTCCTATAAAAATCACACTTGGTGATGATGATGTACTTGTCATATGTCGTTTTTGATCGTCTGATCCGTATCCGACGAATAGGACGTAACCCCACTTCACATTTGCAAACAAATCCCTCATTCTCTTCATCCATCTCCATCCCCGTCTCACCTTATCCAATCAGCCGAGTAATCGATCTGTTTAAAATTTTTTGAAACCGAAGTGTTAGCGGCTGCTGCCTCTCTCCACGCCACCGGCGTCGTCTACTCTCGACTCCTCTCCGCCGCAGCAGCAGCCTCAGCGTCCATCGCCATCCCCTCCTTCCCGTCGTCTCCTCCTCCCCCTACACCGTCTGCGACATCAACAAGTACGTCGCTGGCGCCGTCTCTCCACCGAGCTCGCGAGGACTCTCTTTCTTCCCCATTCGAGGCTCTGATGCGGTGTAGCGTCTCTCCGTGAATGCCAGCTAGCTGGAGTCGACTCCGACAATGACAGAGGGGGTGCATCGTTGAATAATTGAGGTTTTCAGGCCGATCCTTCATATTATCTGCATTGTACATCACATTTTTCTGTTGATACTTTTGCTAAGAGGAATAATAAAGATGTACTGAATAAGAATACTAGGTGTAGAACTAAGAACCGCAGAAATTTGGATCATGTGATTTGATCTGATCGAAATCACAAGATGGATGGGGATGAGGATTGGGGGAGTGAGCATGTCCTTGTTAGTGGGAGAGAGCTTGCTTGGATTGATAATTTACATTAGATGAAATGATATCGTTAATGAAATTGTCGGAACAAATAAATGATAGGTAGAAGCATTAGGGAATTTATAGTGAGAATGGGTTGTGTTTGAGTAGTGATTTTGTCATGAGAATTGTTAAGAAGAGACATATACTAGGATTCCTTCTATGTGGGAGGTAAATACTGTAGATTTAGCGCCTATCCCAAATTTTGAATGTCATCTTATATCGATGGGGATTCAGGGTGTGGTTGAGGCTTGGAATTGAGATGATGGGCTTGGTTTGGGTCCAATTCCAATAAAGGGTGAAATGGGCCTCATAGAGAGCCCATGTGCGGAAGGAGAGGTGGAGGCACACTGGGCAAATACGTCTTCTGCTGCTTTTAAGTTTCTGGATGCTTCTTATCTACCCGAGGTGGAGACTGGGGATTTTCTTGACTCCACACATGTTAGGTTTTGGGGGGAAACCAGGAGGTGGCGATGTCGGGGGGAGGGGGAGAGGGGAGTGATGGAAGTGAGGGATGGTAGGAGAGAAACATATACAATTATCAGTATCAGAGAAAGAATTTCGAAGGCGGCGGCCGTGGTGGTTTTGGAGGAGGGATAAGAGGTAATTCCAACATCAACACCCACAATTTTGCCAAGAAAGGACAACAGAAAGGAGAAGGTGGTGAAAGAGAAGAGATCCAAGCTAGAGTGACGATAGGTACTTGATACGTCCATTTTGCATCATGTTTTCCTACTGTTACTTCTGATGTTTTTATGCATAATGATGCTTTTTGGAGTAATTCTAATACTTTTTCTCTCATGATATGCAAGGTACACACAAACAGGAAGAATTCTGGCAGCTGGAAATCTGGACCTGGAAAAGCTACGTCAGGCCACCTATTCTGCACAGCTCCAAACAAGCTGAAATTTACGGATATTTTTTATGAAATAAATGAAAAATATCAGAGCAAATAAGTAATGGAGGGGGCCACCCTGGTGAGCACAAGACACCAGGGCGCGCCTTGGTGGGTTGTGCTCTTCCAGGCCCACCTCCGGTGCCCATCTTCTGGTATATGTCATTTTGACCTAGAAAAAATAATAAGGAGAAGACTTTCAGGAGGAGCGCCGCCGCCTCGACGCGGGACTTGGGCAGGAGCACTTTTGCCCTCCGGCAGAGCGATTCTGCCGGGGGAACTTCCCTCCCGGAGGGGGAAATCATCGTCATCATCATCACCAACAACTCTCCCATCTTGGAAAGGGCAATCTCCATCAATATCTTCAACATGAGTAAATTGCAGAAAACCACCAGTTTGAGGGCTAGGTCATCAGAAAACACTAGGTTACAGTTTATTAACAAAAAGCACCACCTCTCTCATAAACATTTTGCAAAAACCATCGATTGGCGGATTAGTCTCGTTTGAGCATGTTTATGATAGGTGGCCCCCCTTTTTGCTTACGTGGCATCACTGTTTGGGTTTAAAGCATAAAAGCCCTTAACTTTCTTCCCCTCGTGCCCCCTCCCCTCCCCTCTCGCGCTTCCTATGCAGGCCACCGTTGCTCCCTCCGCAGGCAACAGCCGCCGCCGTTCCCTACGCAGGCAACCGCGACCGTCGCCGCTCCCTCCGCAGACCGCCGTCGTTGGTCCCTCCGCAGGCAACCACCGTTGCTCCCTCCGCACGCAGCCTCCGTCGCTCCCTCCGCACGCAGCCTCCGTCGCTCCCTCCGTAGGCAGCCGTCGCTCCATCCGTAGGCAACTGCCGCCATCGTTGCTCCCTCCGCAGACCGTCGCCGTCACCGCTCCCTACACATGCCACCACCGTTGTCTCCCGGCACCGGATCTGCAGGCTGTTGCCACTCCCTCTGCAGGCCGAGGTCGCCGCCGCCGCTCCCTCCACAGGTCGTCCTCGACGAGCTGCAGTTGGCCGACCAGTGGCGCGCTGCCGCTCCCTAAGCCTCGATGGTGCGCCCTCTCGTCGACGACGAGACCCATGGTCCGCCCCATCCACCTTCCTTCTGGTCACGTGAGCCATGGGCGCGGTCCAACCGGTTTTGTGCACACGAGGGCCTGATTGCGTTTTTTATTTTGGATTAGGGGGTGTCTATATAAAATTGTTGGGACTAGTTTGTAAATATAGATGAAAACCCTTTTGGCATGAAAAGTTATGCCGCGCAAGCCAAATAGGGGCCCACCTATCATAAACACGCTCAAACGAGACTAATCCAACGATCCGTGGTTTTTGCAAAATGTTTACAAGAGAGGTGGTGCTTTTATCAAGAAACTGTAACCTAGTCTTTTCTGATGACCTAGCCCTCAAACTGGTGGTTTTCTGCAATTCTCTCTTGAACAACACCATCTCATCTCAAACCCTAGTTCATCTATTGTGTTCAATCTTTGTACTGGAACTATAGATTGGTGCTTGTGGGTGACTAATAGTGTTGATTACATCTTGTAGTTGATTACTATATGGTTTATTTGGTGGAAGATTATATATTCAGATCCATATGCTATTTAATACCTCTATGATCTTGAGCATGTTTATCACTTGTGAGTAATTACTTTTGTTCTTGAGGTCACGGGAGAAATCATGTTGCAAGTAATCATGTGAACTTGATATGTGTTTGATATTTTGATAGTATGTATGTTGTGATTCCCTTACTGGTGTCAGGTGAACGTCGACTATATGAAACTTCACCATATTTTGGCATAAGGAAATGCATTGTGGAGTAGTTATTAGATGATGGGTTGCGAGAGTGACAGAAGCTTAAACCCTAGTTTATGCGCTATTCCGTAAGGGACCGAATGGATCCAAAAGTTTAATGCTATGGTTAGAATTTATTCTTAATACTTTTCTCGTAGTTGCGGATGCTTGTGAGGGGGTTAATATTATGAGGTTTGTTCAAGTAAGAACAACACCTAAGCACTGATCCACCCACATATCAAATTATCAAAGTAGCGAACACGAATCAAGCCAACATGATGAAAGTGATTAGAGGAAATTCCAGTGTACCCTCAAGAATGTTTTGCTTACTATAAGAGACCATTTTGGTCCATCCTTTGCCTCAAAAGGATTGGGCTACCTTGATGCACTTTTGTTACTACTATCATTACTTGCTCGTTACAAATTACCTTGCTATCAAACTACTCTGCTACTTACAATTTTAACATTTGCAGACATTACCTCGCTGAAAACTACTTGTCATTTCCTTCTGCTCCTCGTTGGGTTCGACACTCTTACTTATCGAAAAGAGCTACAATTGATTCCATATACTTGTGGGTCATCAAGGCTATTTTCTGGCGCCATTGCCGGGGAGTGAAGCGCCTTTGGTAAGTGGAATTTGGTAAGGAAACATTCATATAGTGTGCTAAATTCTTTTGTCACTTGTTACTATGGAAAACAATCCTTTGAGGGATTTTGTTTGGGGTATCTTCACCTCGACCAGAACCACAATTAGCTACCCCTCAACCTACTACACCTACTGAAAATATTGAACACGAAATTCCTTCGGGTATGATAGAACAACTGCTAGCTAATCCTTATGCAGGAGACGGAACCGAACATCCTGATATGCACTTGATATATGTGGAACAAATTTGTGGATTGTTTAAGCTTGCAGGTTTACCTAGAGATGAAGTTAAGAAGAAGGTTTTCCCTTTATCTTTGAAGGAAAAATCATTGGCATGGTATAGGCTATGCGATGATATTGGGTCTTGGAATTTGAATCGATTGAAATTGGAGTTTCACCAAAAAAAATATCCCATGCATCTAGTTCATCGTGATCGGAATTACATACATAATTTTTGGCCTCGTGAAGGAGAAAGTATCGCTCTAGCTTTGGGGGGGGGGATGGGGGGGGGGGGCTTAAGTCAATGTTATATTCATGCCCCAATCATGAGCTCTCAAGAGAAATTATTATCCAGAATTTTTATGCTCGGCTTCTCATAATGATCGATCCATGCTTGATACTTCTTGTGATGGTTCTTTTATGAAGAAGACTATTGAATTCCGGTGGGATCTTTTGGAAAGAATTAAACATAACTCTGAAGATTGAGAACTCAACGAAGGTAAGGAGTCAGGTATTAAGTTTAAGTATGATTGTGTTAAATCTTTTATGAATATCAATGCTTTTCAAAAGTTTAGCACTAAATATTGACTTGACTCTGAGATAGCAGCCTCCTTTTGTGAATCATTTGCTACTCATGTTGATCTCCCTAAAGAGAAGTGGTTTAAATATCACCCACCTATTAAAGAAGAAATTAAAGAACTCGTACCAGTGAAAGAGGAAACTATTCTTTATAATGTTGATCCAGTTGTTCCTACTGCTTATATTGAGAAACCAACTTTCCCTGTTAGGATAAAGAAACATGCTAAAGTATCAACTATGGTGAAGAAAAGTTATATTAGAACACCTAAACCTAATGAACAAATTAAAGTAGAGCCTATGTTGCTATGGTTAAGGATCTCTTGGAAGAAAATATAGACGGGCATGTTATTTACTTCTGTAATGAAGCTACTAGAATTGCCAAACCCGATAAAACGGATAATCATAGATCCGTTGTTAGCATGCCCGTTGTCTCAGTTAAAATAGGAGATCACAGTTATCATGGTTTATGTGACATAGGTGCTAGTGTGAGTGCTATTCCCTTTACTTTATATCAAGAAATTATGAATGACATAGCACCTGCTGAAATAGAAGAAATAGAGGCCACTATTAAACTTGCTAATAGAGACACCATCACACCACTTGGGATTGTTAGAGATGTTGAAGTCTTGTGCGGGAAAATAAAATACCCTACTGATTTTCTCGTTCTTGGTTCCCCACAAGATGACTTTTGTCCCATTATCTTTAGTAGACCTTTCTTGAACACCATTAATGCGAAAATAGATTGTAAGAAATAAACTGTCTGTGTCAGCTTTGGTGATGAGTCTCATGAGTTTAATTTTTCCAAGTTTAGTAGAAAGCTTCATGAAAAGGAATTGCCTACTAAGGATGAAATAATTGGTCTTGCTTCTAATGTTGTGCCTCCTACTGATCCTCTAGAACAATATTTGCTAGACGATGCACTACTGTAGGATGCTGCTAACGCGATACTACGGTCAGAGACCCTTCGAGAAACTATGTGCGATGCAATAATCGCAAACGGTGGTGTAAGAAAACCGTCAAAAATGTGCAAAACTTTTGCGATGACGGATGCATCAAAAATAGTTCAGATTTTAGTTGTGTGTGCGATGCAGGGCATATGGTTCAGTTCAATTAACTGTTTGCCATGAGGAGGAACAAAAGAAATGGGCAGCCAGATGAAGGCGCGTGCGATACACAGCATACGGTTCACTCAGATGAACTGTTAGTGATTAGGCAACACAAAAGAAACGGTCAACCAGATCAATGTGTGTGCGATATACAGCATGCGGTTCACTCGGATGAACTGTTTGTGTTGAGACAAGAGAACAGAAACGGTTCAATATAACAAGATGTGTGTGATACGCGTCAAACGGGTCTGTAATCACAAATGTGTGGGAAGACCGATAACAACACAGACGATTCCTGTTAACAAGCCGTGTGTGTTGTGAGCAAACGATTGCTGGTATAAAATTGTGAGTGATTTATGAAATCATCACCAACGGGTTCCCTTGTTTAGTCCGTGTGCAATGTGATTTGCTCTGTCTACAGAGCATCAACATATATACTTAAAAAGACAACATTGCATAACCAAATTAAGAATACAATTACACAAGTGACTACACAGATAACATTTTCACACACCAAAGTAAGCAATTACATGGATACTAAACTAGGAGAAATGAGGATCTAATCATCTACTTCTTGTTGCGATGATGCTTGCCATTGCTCTACTTCCGGCTGGATCCCTGGCCTTTTTGGGGAAGGAGGCACTTCCTCATGTCAACGATCCACCTGTACATGGCATAGCACGTGTACGCCTCCTTGGCTGCGTAGACGACATGAGCTTTGTCGAGTTTCTCCATCCAGGCCGAGTGCCAGGCACGCTTGTCGTTGTTGCAGGAATCCTTCATGTCTCTGTAGTAGGGGTCGATGATGGCCTCGGCGAGGTGAACCAGTGAGTCCTTATCATGCTCCTTGCTGCCCCAGATCTTGTATTGGCCCTAGATGTCGACAAGATTCTGGCAGGCGATGCCTAAATTCTTGAGCACCTTGACATTGTTGGTGATGTCGACCGTAGCGAACATGTAGCGCGGGCTATTGACAAACCTCGCGAAACGCTCGCAAGGCCTTGTGGCCAGGCAGCAGTGGTAGACGAGGACGTGGCGGTGCACACACATCTAGGCAACGGCGACCTTGGGACAAGACCCAGCACGAGCGCGGGTGTGCTTGAGGTCGAACCCGACCACCTTGTACTTCTTGTCGGCAAGCAACAACTCCATGATGCAGATCGAGTGCTCTGCCCAGACCGGGTTGTTGGTGTACACCACCGAGAGCTCCATGAACCTTCGGTGGGTGTCCACCACGGCATGCATGGTGAACTGCTACTCGTCATCAGCAGCCGCTCGGAGCGCCATTGGAGCCGCGCAGGATACTCTCTAAGAATTTGTCGTGGTGGGTGTGCTTCTTGCAATTGTGGGGCGTGATCGAAAGGTTGAAGAGACACAAGGGTTAAATAGCCGCTGTAACAAATGGGGGCCAGCCGGCCTGTAATCGTCACGTCTTGTCACGGCGTTCATAGAGGAGGATTCCAGTGCACTCTTGACAACACCGCACCACAATGAGGATTCCAGTGCACGCTTGACAACACCACACCGCAATTTGACCATGCATGGGCTCGAAGAGGCGCCAACTGTATCGTTGGTGAGCCTGTTCCCACGCTACCGCGCAAGCTTCCCGCCCGGCTTGGTTTGCCACGCGTCGGCTAGAAGAGGGACAAATCGTGGGCGTTTATTGACAAAAAGCTTTGTAAAAACGAAGTGTGTGGAATGACTTCGGTCGTAAGTTTACCCGTGGGTGATGAGGTCAAAGTTCCACAGAAGGGTGATGATGGACACTCAGGTGTGATAATTAATTCTGCGCTCTACAGGGCACACGGTGGAAGAAACTAACTGTGTGCAATAATGTCCAAGATCGTAGTCGAGTTAGCTATACAGACCGTGTGCTGTGAGATCGACAAGGTAAACAGATTCGAGAATGGTTAATAAAATCAAATCTAAGACCATTGCATATTAAGGTCAAAATAGTGCTACCAATATACGAGTCTCATACGATGCCATTTCAACGATTGTACCACAAAGGCTCGAAATATTACAAGGTTCAAATTCCAGAGTTATATGGCTCAAATTCGAATATTGCAAGGTTCAAACTGATATTAGAAATGAAATTCAGCTCATCAGCTGCAAACGCTCGCGCTGATACGCTGAACATCGATATCAAAGATGTTCAAACTAATATTACCATTTCTAAGTCTGGTTTCGAAACCTCAAATTGTTTGCAAAGGGGCCAGCGACTAAGAAGTCATGTATGGGGTTGACACGATGAGTTCCGATTACTCTGTCATCTGAGGTTCCAAAATGAAATTCAACATTTTTGGAGCCTATTCCATTCTGCCGCAGTTGCCGGCGCTAATCAACAAACCATTCATTTTTCCAAAATAAATGTAGGGAAAACCTCATTACCTTCAACACCCTTGCTTTGACAACAAAGAAGTTGGCGAATATAATCTCCGGTAAGGTCCCTTGGTAGGAGTTCAAAGTAATTTCCGAGAGATGCAGATCTAGGCATTCGGTGTGATTGTTATATTGTATCACATTATCCACCACTAGGCCTAATCTTATCTGCAAAACAAGAAAACGTGTTAGTGCCTAGATGCAGTTTTGAACACTACTACAAGCCTATTTGGTTTGCAGGATTTGTAAAATGCACTAACACGCCATCTTTGATCTGACATGATTAACATGGGCATTACCATGCCATGTTCGATCTTCACAAGATGTTGGAGTGGATGAAAAGTTCCCCAAGAAAACAAGTACAGATGAATCCAAAGGAGAAATACATATGGATTGTAACCATATGGATCAAGCATTGTTATTGTAAACTTGGAAAGGAGACATGTATGCACTGAAATCTCCAAAAGAATCCTTCAGAAATCATAGTACATTGTCATTGTAAACTTGGAAAAAGGTGTCACGAATTGAACTCCCTTATGGTTAACATTTAACAGGAAAGGAACATCACCTCGATATATATAGCTTCTCCAGGCACGGAAAGCATCTCAGGAAAGTGACAACTTGCCCCAGGTTGGGCCCCATAGATTCTAGTGCCAAGACCTTTAGTGTGCGCAATTTCGCAGTCAGGCTTGTCAAAATCATTTTCTGAATGACATACGAGCAAACATCTTCAAAATTAGAAATAATGTTAATTTGCTGGAGAGGTAGAAGGCGGCCATTGTACCTGAACGGGTGTGGATCCAATAAGAAGTTTGGAGTATTTGTCAGACGAGTAGCCCAACACTGTCAATTTTGACACAGAAATGACATTGATTCTTGTTGGACCTACTTGATCAAGTACAAGAAATCTCTCAAGTGCAGGTGTGTCCTCAGTGACCATACTATGGTACACATCTTGTGATGTCTTCCTGCCGAACCAGATACACACATAAATAGTCCAGAGAGTCATGGAGGTGATGTGGAATGTACTCAACCCATTGATCGCCAGAAGACGAAGGTACTTGAGTGCAGTACAGCCATGGAGCAGGCGCTCCATGTCATCGTTTGAGAGGCAGACGATGACGAGCTCGAGGTGCTTTAGTCATGGTAGAATAAGAGCGGGCATGTCATTAGGGGGGGGGGCATGACAGTTCCTGAAATTGGCGCGAGGCAGAGCGTGGACGTTGGCAGCGAGTGCATATAGTAAGAATATAGTAAGAAAAGTGTATTGGTAACTAGAAGTTATTAAGTAGGAATATAGTAAGAAAAGGGAATAACAATTGGTTTCTTAAATACTACATAATTCATTTAACATTGCTGGGTAAGTCAACATGCAGATAGTTGAAAAGAAAACTTACTTCAAACAAAGTCAGGACGGATGATTTTGTCGGGGAAGTTAGCATATATCTCATGACCAGGCCCTTTTATATGCAGTCCAATTTTAGTGCCAGCTTTCAGTACATAAAACTTAGAAATTTCTTTCCAAAAGCCAGCGCCAAAATAGGAGTCACCACGTTCATCAAGTCTTACAGTAGCAACGATTGTAAATCCATGGTTTGTGTGCAGTATGACATCCGTGCAGCCTTGATCTATGTAAAGGGAAAAATTGTGCACTACATAATCTGTTGCATAGCAAGGAATGCGTTGCAGAAAATGGTAGGATTGTTAAAGTAAATATGGTAACATGCAAATATGGGCCCAAATTGAAAGAACTGCAAAACAATTGAAATCGAAGGACAAAAATCTATAATTAAACAAATAGGGTAAACATGATGTCATGGAAATATGAGAATAATCTAAAGAACAAATACATCATTAATTTGCCTAATATAGAAAGAAGAGGGGAAAAAATCCCCTTTGACGTATATGGTGCATGTGGCACCTTTTACCCAATGTAGCAATATTTAGAATATCTTCGGGAAAGTAGGCCATGCCAACTGATTTAGGGTGAGATTGAACATACCACGCACATGCTCAAGTCATTTGGTACGGTGAGATGGAAAATCTGGCGGAGGTCGCAAGGTCCTGATGTGTCGGCGCACTGTACACTCTATGAATGAAAGAAAACCCTCAAATCAGCTCGAATAAAAATGAATTCATGACGATTTCCGCCGGGTGATTAAAGGAGGTAGATGAACTGGGATGAGAGATGAGATAATATCTCATTAAATTAGTTACCTTGTCGTCCATGAGAAAAAACCCTCAGTACGACAGATTCCCCAAACCGAGCAGAGCTGGGTCGACCACGAGAAGCATCGAGAAAGTCGATGGCGATAGGCGGCGACAAGCGGAAGTGGCAAAATGCGGTGGGGTTTGCCGGAAGCCTGGTGGCAGCGGCAGGCGTCGTGCTAAGTGGTTACCGCCACGATAGGCGGTGCCATGCATAGACGCGGAGGAGCTTGTGCAGGTGTGAATGGGGACCGGAGGCATGGGGTGGCAGGCGGGGGTGAGGGTTTTCGTGACGTGAGGATGGCGAGGGTTTTCTTTTTTCTTTTTGAATTGGGTGGTGAGGGTTTTCTGTCCCACAAAGAATTTCGGAGGCAATGGTTTGCTATAGACGCAACAAGAAAAACAAAAGTCATTGCACACAGTTCCAATTTTGGGAACCATGTGTGATTGAAACAACAGGCAAAATGGAAGTCATTGCACATGGTTCCAATTTTGGGAACCGTGTGTGATTGACGTACTACATCTGTCCTGGTTTATTGGTCCTCTCTGTAATTTGTACTAAATTTTGACCAAATATTAGACTAAGAAATGTTTATGCATATCACCAAAAATTATATCATTGAACACTATGTTCAAATACGCATCCAAAAATATAATATTTGCTGACCTACACTAACATTTTGTCAGTTAAATCTTTGGTCAACATTTAACACAAATTACAAAGGGGACTAATAAACGAGGACAGAGGTAGATTCCATCAACCAAACTGCTTGCATCCTTATCTCACAATTAGACATAAGTAAACATAGATTAAACATACTCAGACATAGATAATAAGCGTACACGTGCACAAGCATAGTTCAACCGTCATTAAGCATGCTCAAGCGTACATAGTTCGATCCCACATCTCATCTCACATGTCGGCACGATCCTGAAGCTTCTCCAGGTACTCGGCGTATGCGCCGTGCTCCACCCTGCGAGAATACTTTTGCTTGAAGGAGACAATGGCTTGTCCTCTTGCATGCACCAGAACACTTTGATATGCGTCATGAAACTTGTGGTTGCAAAATGGGCGTCGATAGCCGCCGTCCGAGGTCCTAATACGCCTGTTATGCATTCCCGCATAAAGCTCCCTTAGGATTTGCCTCTTGTACTTCCTATGGACATCTTCATCCTCGCTGTCCACATCGTCAGACAACACCTATAAAAATAGTAAAAAATGTGGCGTCAAATTAATGGTTACTAACTAATCTCTAGCGAATATTTGGTAGTTGGCAAAAATTAGCATCAAATCAACGATTACATGTCGTGAAGTAGGATTAGGAATTTATGGCTATTTATGTATACATATCTAGAGATTAAGGTTCGATTTTAAGCACATTCGTCTATGTACAGACCAATCTTGAAGAAAATAATGGCACAAACATATGTAGGTCATTCAAAATCAATTGTCAAGTCCTGGCTAGGAATTATTAGCACGAACACTAACCCTAGTCGGATTACTAGCAGAAATCATTTCCACAGATGAAACAACTAATCACTTATCACTTGTACCCTTCAAACAATCAATACACTACACAGATCTAATGAAACTTACTCCGATTTCATGGATTGGGAGAACATAACAATAGGATTTCTATTCCAAAAAGGGGGAGGCAGGAGTAACCAGAGAAACCCTGGGATCTATTTGACACATAATTGGGTATAGATGACTAACCAGTTATCCATCGTCGTCAGAGTCGTCGCCACAGTGGTCGTCGGAGTCGTCGCCCCAGTCGTCACCAGAGTCAGTGTGGAACTCCACCTCCTACTGTGGAAGCTCGACACCGTCGACAACGTCAGGTTGCAGTGATAACTCGCCGGCGGTGCCGGCAACCTCTGTCTCCATCTCCATGCGGTGCTCCGATGCCTTAGCAGCCCCGACGTCGCCATTCCCTCTGATGGGGCGCTCCGTCGGCATCCTAATACACTGACGGCTTTGATGACTGAGAGCGGCATCAAGGATGCAAGCGGAGAGAGGGGATTGTGTGTGTGGCGAGGATGAGAGGTGCCGCCGCTCGGGCGCACCATTAATATGGAGTAGTGGGAGAGAGGAGGACGACGGTCAAACCGTTGGCTCGCCTCCCGGTGAGTTTGCACACCGGACTGCTGGCATGCCTACTGTCGTTTCACACAGCTACTCGCACGCCTCCTGATGACACTGCACATCGAGCACACCTCCATCAATTCACACACCTGCATGCATGCCTCTCGGTCTGCCTGCACGGCGGACTACTCGAATGCGTCCCTTCAACTCACGCCTGCTCGCACGGTACACGAGTCGCGTGGCGGCATGTATATTGTTTTTCTATTTGGATGATTAATGGTGCCGCTTTATTTTTTGCTTAGCCGAAGCATGACACGTATCCATTGCTAGTCTAACGCTCACGGTTCGAATAAATAGTCCGTTTGGGATATTGGTTCCCAATTATTAATAATCTTCCATTTGTAATTAGATAAAGATTACATCAAAACTGGTCTCAAATTTGACCAAAACAAGTATAATGCAACTTTGTATTGGTGTCCATATGACAACACGATAAGTTTCATGAATTTCAAATAAGTTTTGGATGTACTAGAATTTAAAAATCAAGATTCTCATTGTCTGAAATTTGTTGCACAGGGAGTAAACATGCACCCAGTGAAACACATGTATTTTTGCAATCCATTTAGGTGCACTATCACGTGTGCATGTATCTCGAATTTGATTTTTGCACATTATACCCGTAGAAAATCAATCAATTAATGTCCTAAAATGTCTTAATGATCTCTAATTTTTTTCGAAATTAAAACGTCCCTCCTTTGGTAACATATATATGTTCACCACGGGATAATTAATTTAACATGGATCGTAGTTGTGGTGGATTCGCGGTGTGCGTGTGGGTGTGTGCGTCTGGGGGTGGCAAGTGACTCACAGTACACTACGAGTTGTGAGCCATCGTGTGGGTTGGCCGTTTTGTTAGACATGTCGATGCCACATCAGAGTCATGAATTCGTAATTTAACACATTACACAACCCAGTGTCGAGACTTTCCGGTTTTCGAGGCACGTGCCACATTAAAATTGTGAAAATGGCTATTCAACCATCACGCAACACCTCTTTGCGCCACATTCCTGCAGGCGGTGGTTATTCTAGCTAGGACACTCACATGTGACGCTTCCATCTATGGGCCCACGAGGCCATCGTCGATGCATGTGCATTACTTTGACCTACATCGGGAGAGGTTAATTAATTTCACCATCAATGAGGATTCTTTTTGGGTTGTATTATGGTAGGAGCATATAGTATGCGTCGAGGATGGGGAAGGGGACCATCATATGTAGTACACTTCATGAACCTCGTTCTGTGTGGGTGCATAGTTTACGGTTTTTGAGGCATGTGTGGCACATCAAAGTTGTGCATTTTAGGTATTATATTCAACATATGTTTGGCCCACTTGCAAAGCGATGGTGGTTGTCCTCTCGCATCCACTTAAGCGGTTATCAGCGATATCGATGCTTTCCATTTGTGGGCCCGCTTAGTCCTCACTACTTTTTGCCTCACAACGAGAGTGGTTAATTTGACTTAGGAGGGGATTATTTTATTTGCTTGTAAATACGGTATATATATATATATATATATATATATATATATATATGAGCACACATGCATGCATGTGTACGCATGAATCCCTCCCATCGAGTCGAAGTGGCTAGTACAACGACACGTCATGAATCGATCTCTCTCTATGTGGGGAGAGTGTATGATTTTCGACGCATGCGCCACATCAATGTTGTGAAATGATATTCAACATGCATGCACACATCACCTCCATACATATGTATGTAGTGGTTGTCTTCGAAAGGTACACTCCCTCACGTGGTTATCGGCGACAAGCCTATATATTTGTGGGCCCGCGTGGACATCCATGATCACCTTGACCGACAACAAGATAGGTTACCATGGCGGATTCTTCATTTGGTTCGTGTTATCATAGTATAGGTCATGGTGAGATTCAGACCTAATTAAATTTTGAGCGCATATACTATGCACGCATGCATGCATGAATCCCCGTCATCAGCTTGAAGTGTGGTGTAACATACATATGCATCATCAACCTAACCCTCACTCAGTGTGGGGATTTCTAGTTCGAAATCACCATGCCACATCAAAGTTGTTCCATTGTGTACTAAAAAACACACCTGATCCATACATACATTGGTACGCGTCGGTCCTACACAAACGCTTTTTAACCCCTTTCCGCGACGGCACTTGGAACCGTCGCCAAGTGAGTCTCACATGACCCAGAAACCGTCGGGGATATGCCCTCCTGGCACACACGCTCGGTGTTACGAGGTCGTGTGTGACCGAGGAGCGAGCAAATACGGTTATACGTACAATAGTGCTAATAAAAATACAATTATACATGCAAAATCATTTATGATCGTAAGTACATCCCACACAGTCAGTCCCTGCTAAACGTACGTTTTCGTTCATATATACATCCCACACAGTCATTTCAAGGAAAACGTTTCCGTTCGTAGGTACATCACACACAATTTTCCCCGTTAAATCGTTTGTGATAGCGTTGACATCGCACACAATATTAACAATTTTATCGTTTGCATTATTGAATGCATCACACACGGTGTATAGAAGAAACTGTGTGGCAAAGGATGTCCATCACACACAGTTTTTATGCGGTAAACATTTGCGGAAGGTGGCCTAACGCAAACAATTTGGAAGAGAATGTCATGTGTGATTGTTCATCGATCCAACACGGTTTATTCCTAGAAACTGTGTGCGTTGCCTTAGGTCATCGCCCATGGTATTTTCACAATAACCGTTTGCAATAGCAAAAACTAATTAGCATGATAATTCACCATTAGCAGGCTAATTGCCCTATTATTAATAATCCATTTATTAATATAATTGACATTCATACTAAACACATAATATATTTCATTCCCATATTAAGGAAGCATGATTTCATAATTGAAATACATCAAAGTACAACATGATATAGCTTCAGCACTCAGCTACCCCATTACACAACTGCACCAGCACCAAGTTTAACATGAAACATCTAGAACCTTTCGAAATTAGCTTCATAGACGGTACATAGAAAGATGCATCTCATCTGGAAAACTGCTGGAGCGGAAGGCGAATATTGTACCTTCATTCATGTTGAAGGTCTTTGCAACTTTAGGCCATTGCCTGTGGATGATTGACTGTCCATCCTTTGTCCTCTTCAGAAACACTTCATTATTGAACCGTGGGTGTTGTATGAAAATTTTCCTCGCCTCCTGACCATAGGGGTGGTTTGAGAGGTAATCATTAGTGAACTGCTATGGAAAGGAGTGATAACAAGCATGTGCACAAATATCTTCTCTATATTGGAAATGGGGCAAAGGAATAAAAAAGGCAAGGAATAATAGTTAGTACCATCTTCTAAACCTCAGTGCTTCCCATTGTTTCCCTGCAACACATATAAGGTAGCTAGTCATCAAGTTAAGTAAGGGTTCGCATGCTATTAGTACTATTAAATTGTACATGCTTTGCACGTCATTTAAATATATATAAAAAGAATGGAAAAATACATTTGAATATGTATTTACTTTTCTAAAATCGTACTAGACAAGATCCAACTTGGTTCTTACCTGTCTAGAATCCAGATTGTTCTAGCCTCTTTTTATTAGAGTATTGGATAAGCATGTGGATAGATACTTCTAGAACACATGAGATGGTAGAGTTGGGTTTTCAATTAGAAGGCCATGTGGCAGTATACTATGAGTTAAAAACTATATCCAACAGATGATAATGCTCGGATTTGCCATCTCTTGACCGTTGGATGGGCATATCCAACGGCTAATATTTTAAGCTATTGGCACACTATATAGTGGTATAGAAAATATGTTGATGAAAAGTAAGCACATTGTAGATTCATCAGATTAATTCAAGCCACATGGAAAACCCATTTATGCAAACCAAGCATGATTAAGAACTAGGAAATATAGCACTTGTATATGTTTCTCATGTATTAAGTGCAGCCAAATTTGATTTATTCCTCACATGGTATACAATAACAGAATGCAGCCACAACAATTGAACATCGCATTGCAGAATTGAACCAAGCAGTTAACTAAACACCAAAACAAATGAACCAAATGTTAACTGAGCACCACATTGCACAATATAACATACTCCTAATAGAAGATCAGACAGTTAACCAAACCAAGCATGCTTAACAACTTGGAAATATAGCAATTGTATTTGTTTCTCATATATTTAGTACGACCAAATTTGATGTATTTCTCACATGGTATACAATAACAGAATGCACACACAACAATTGAACATCGCATTGCAGAATTGAACCAAACAGTTAACTAAACACCAGAACAAATGAACCAAACATTAACTGAGCATCACATTGCACAATATAACATACTCCTAATAGAATATCAGACATTTAACCAAACCAAGCATGCTTGACAACTTGGAAAATTGCACCCTAAAGAATTGAACATCACATTTGCAGAATCGAACCAAACAGTTAACTAAACACCACATTGTACGACATATAGAACATATACCCTAGAGCAGAAGATTGCATGGTAAAACTAGATAGCACAATTCACTAGAATTTGTTAAGGAAAGGCAGTAGCTAGCAAACTGAACATGCGTCCTTATAGTGAGCTAATAAGACAAGCTACTCATTGTTGGAGATATCGAAGACGATTGGCTCCTTGGACATGGAAGAGGGTGAGGCCTCCGCATCGTGGGTGCCCTCGTCGTAGTGGTGAGTTGCCTGAGACGCTCCAGGCACCAACCTGCTGGCTCTCGAGATGAGGTAAGCACGTGCACACTGAGAAAACACCTCGTAGTCTTTGTTGAAGGCACTGACAGTGGCCTCAAGAAAACGCCACGAACTATCGTTTAAAGCGGACAACTGCGCCGCGTTGTCGGCGCACGAGGCGTGTTGACGGTGGCCTGGACGGCGAGGTGCTCCTCCAAGATCTGGGGGTCGGCACAAATGGCAGCCATCGCGACCTCATCTGCGCGTGCGACCACGATTTGCTTCTCTGCTGCCAAATGCTCCTTGAGATCCTGGCTATACTGTGTGCACCATGGCTTATGGCGGCGCTTATTTGGTGGAGGGGTTGGTGATTTGGGTGGAAGGTGACGTGCTCGCGCCGGCGGTCGGGGCATGTGGGATGTGGAAGGAGGAGGAGGATGGGGGTCGGGTGTGGATTACCTACCTGGATAGGAGAGGTCGAGCAGCGTGAAGGAGGGTCGCCAGCAAGGGGGGCGGCGCTGCAAGCAAGGAATGAAGGTTTCAACTTGGAAAGGAAGGCGGAAATAGGGGAAATGTGGCTTTTGGTAAGGGGAAGGGGGCAGGGAGGTAGATATTTCCGCAGAAGCCGAAAATTTGGAATCACTTCAGCGAAAAAACTAACGCGCAAAGTGTCATCATAAACGGCCCCTTATTCAGAACTGCGTACGATATGTGAACATCACAAACGGTTCAGATAGCTTAACCCGTGTGTGATGAGTTTGAACGTAAATTTTTTTGGTTCCAGTTTCCCTGCAGTCGACGCACCTTCTCGCGTAAGCCATAGGCGTACTATACACTGACGGTGCTCCAGGATATTTTGGACTGCATCTCACACGGTTGGTGATAAAAAATTGTGTGGGATTTAAATGACTTTTCATCTTGATTTGAATTACATAATGGGGTCACAACTGCAAAGGATGGTGTTTGAATTGCTAGAACTTCTATCTGTACTGAACATGCAACTATAGGTTCGTCGTCAAAATTTTTGGAATTATTCAGGGTTCGTTTGGACATTTTTATACCATAACTTGGTTTCCTAGGTATTTCAGGTGCACAATTAAAAATTAAACCACATGCACATGCTCCGGTGCACCAAAATGGGTTGTAAAATGATATACGTGTCCATGGGTTGATGCTTACGCCCCATTCAAGAAATGGGGCTGAATTTCAAACACCACGGCGACGTGGCTCTCCAGCAAATGTTGAGGTGCTTGCTTTTTGTAATTCTAGTAAATACAAAACTCGTCTGAAATTCATGAACCTTGGCCTGCTATCATGGAACGGCATCAAGATGCTGGTGTTAAAAATATTGTCCCATTTGGGCCAGGTTATGGTATAAGCTTCTCGCAAACCAGAGCTTCTCTCACAACAAGCATGATGGTTTCGGTAGGGAACATTTCACCTTTCTGGACGAAACCATATCCGTTGCCTCTTCTTGATTTCAATTTTTTTCCCTAGTGTCAACATAGAACAATAGGAGTGTTGTGTCAATTTTTGGGATTTTTCGGGGTTCGCTTGGACATTTTTATACATTAACTGAGTTTTCTATGCATTCATGTGCATAATTCAAATCTGAACTACATGCACATGCTCTAATGCATATAAATTAGTTGAAAATTCAAATATGTGTCCATGGTTGCATGCTTATTAGGTCCCATGCAAGAAATGGGAATGAATTTCAAACACCCTGCCACCATCACTCGACCGCAAACTTTGAGATACCTGCTTTTTAAATTCTAGTAAATCCAAAGATCGCCTGAAATTCATGAAACTTGGCATGCTGTCATGGAGCGGCATCAACATGACGTGGTAATTTTTTTGTCCCATTTGGGGCAGGTTTGGGGATATGCTTCTCACAAACCAGAACTTCTCACAACAAGCCTGATGGTTTCGGTAGGGAAATGTTTCACCTTTCTGGAAGAAACGTTATCCATTGCCTCTTCTCGATTTCAATTTTTTTCCTAGTGTCAACATAGAACAACAGGAGTGTTGTGTCTTTGGGTTTTTTGGGGGTTTGCTAGGACATTTCTATACATTAACTAAGTTTCTATGCATTTATGTGCATAATTCAAATGTGAACTACATGCAGATGCTCTAATGCATATAAATTGGTTGAAAATTCAAATATGTGTCCTTGGTTGCATGCTTAATTAGGTCCCATGCAAGAAATGGGAATGAATGTCAAACACCCTGCCACCATCACTCGACCGTAAACATTTAGATACCTGGTTTTTAAATTCTAGTAAATGCAAAACTCGTCTAAAATTCATGAAACTTGGCGTGCTATCATGGAGCGGCGTCAACATGCCGTGTTAAATTTTTTGTCCCATTTGGGGCAGGTTTGGGGATATGCTTCTCACAACAAGCCCGATGGTATCCGTAGGGAACGTCCCACCTTTTGGGTCAAAACGATATCCGCTGCCTCTTATTGCTTTCAAAAAAAATTCTAGTGTCAACACAGAACAACATGAGTGTTGTGTCAATTTTTAGAAATTTTCACGGTTCGTTTGGACATTTTTATGCATTAACTGAGTTTTCTATGCATTCATGTGCATAATTCAAATTTGAACTACAGACACATGCTCTAATGCATATAAATTGGTTGAAAATTAAAACCTGTGTACTTGGTTGCATGCTTAGGTCACATGCAGGAAATAAGAACTAATGTCAAACACCCTGCCACCGTCACTCGGCCGCAGACATTGAGATTCCTTGTTTTAAAATTCTAGTAAATCCAAAACTCGTCTGAAATTCATGAAACTTAGCATGCTATCATGGAGCGGCATCAACATGCCGTGGTAAATTTTTTGTCCCATTTGGGGCAGGCTTGGGGATATGCTTCTCACAAACCAGAGCCTCTCACAACAAGCCTGATGGTTTCGGTAGGGAATGTCCCACCTTTGGGTACGAAGCGATATCCTCTATGTCTTATTGCTTTCAAAAATTTGCTAGTGTCAACAGAGAACAACAGGAGTGTTGTGTCAATTTTTGGGATTTTCTGGGGTTCGTTTGGACATTTTTATGCATTAATTGAGTTTTTGATGCATAATTCAAATTTGAACTACATACACATGCTCCAGTGCATATAAATTGGTTGGAAAATCAAATCTGTATCCTGGGGTGCATGCTTAGGTCCCATGCAAGAAATGGGATTGAATTTCCAACACCAGGGCACCGTTGATTGCCGGCAAAACATCGAGATACTTTGTTTTTAAATTCTAATAAATCCAAAACTCGTCTGAAATTCATGAAACTTGGCATGCTATCATGGAATGGCACCCGACATGCTTTGGTGCTTTTGGTGTCCATTTTGAGAGAAGGCGCACTCGAATAACAGCCAATAAAGGCATTTTGAAACAAATAGCTGCCACTTTAATATCTGAAACGTTTGTATAATTCAAATCGTGTACGTTCTGTTAAGCATTTACGTGACGCCACATGTCTTGGTTTTAATGGCTATAGGAGTTGTCGTGCGGACAGCTGCTTGACTAAATGGGAGGCGTGCGAGCGTAGTCCGATGCGCAGGCTGATCGAGAGGCTCACCGGGAAGCGTGCGAGCTATTCAACGCAAGATTTGTGTATCTCTTCAACCCAAACGGTTCAGAATGAATACGGTATGCGAATTACAACCAGAATTTGGCGCTAAGCCAAGAGACACTGCGATTTGTCAAAATATGCAGCTAAAAATCAAATTTTTGCAACAAAATCACTACCACTATCTAATTCACGCGCATGTTCACTATGCACTCACTGTATGGGGCATGCTAGTAGCTGTGTGAAATGATGGTAGGCATGCCAACAGTCCGCCGCGTAGGCTCATCGGGAGGCGAGCCAGCCCTTTGACCGCCGTCCACCTTGCTCCCACTCCTCCATATTAATGGTGCATCCGCCTCGCTCCATGAAATGATGGTATAGGAATGCCAGAAGTCCACCGCACAGGCTCACTGGGAAGCGAGGCAACCTTTGACCGCCACCCGCCTCGCTCCCACTGGTCTGTATTAATGGAGCGCCCGAGCGGCCGCACCCCCCATCCTCGCCAGACACACAATCCTCTTTCTCCGCCCGCATCCTCGACTCCGCTCTCAGTCCTCAAAGTGCACCATAGCACGACATGAATATGGAGACAGAGGTTTCCATCGCCGCCGACAAGGTGGAGAACGAGGCTGCCAACAAGCAGAGGCGGGTCGAGAAAGAACCGCAAGCGACTCCAGCAGGCCTAGACTTCATCAGCAACCTCCCCGATGATATGTTGAGAGTCATGATATCCCTCCCCCCAATCAAATATAGGGCAAGGACAACCACCCTTTCCCGGTGGTGGTGCCCCCTATGGCTCCTCACCTCTGTCGACATCCTCGATGCCCACGAGCTCTGCCATGGCTATCGCAAAAGCTTGAATGCGTTCTCCAAGATCCTCGGCAATCACCATGGCCCAATCAAAGGCTTTATCACGGGCAAGTTCCATTCCAATGGCAAGGACCGAACCAAGCTTGACGAGTGGTTCCGATCCCCCGCCATAGATCAACTCGAGAAGCTCAGTTTTAATGATGGGCATATGCGCTCACCACCAACGTCCGCGATCCGCTTCGCGCCCACGCTGCACCTCACCAAGTTCATGAACTGCCATCCCCCCTTAATGACGCGCCCACTCTTTTTCTACCACGACTGAAGCACCTCAAGCTCATCGTCGTCCACATCCCAAAGGATGACATGGAGCGCCTGCTCCGCGGCTGTACTACAGTTGATTTCCTTCGTCTTTAGGCGATGAATTGGTCGAGTACCTTCCACATCGCCTCTAGGACTCTCCAGACTATTTATGTGTGTTGCTGGTGCCGCAACGAGATATCACAAAAGGTGGACAACAATATGGTCATTGAGGACAAACCTTCACTTGAGAGATTACTTGTAGTTGATCAACAAGGTCCAACAAGAATCAATGTCACTTCTGTGCCGAAATTGGCAGTGGTGGGCTACTCATCTGTCAAATACTACTACTTTCACGTACAACAGTCGCCTTATACCTCTCTTTCTTGATATCAACATTATTTCTAGTTTTGAATATGTATGTTCGTCTGTCATCCAGGAAAGCTTCACCTAGATTTTGGGCACAGTGAAGGTCTTGGCACTAGAATCTGTCGGCCCCAACCTGGACCAAGTTGTCAGTTGCCTAAGATGCTTTCCGTGCCTGAAGAAGTTGTATATCAAGGTGATGTTCCTTTCCTGTTAAATGTTAACCATAAGGGAGTTTAATTTTTTGCACCTTTTCCCAAGTTTACAATGACAATGTACTACTATTTCTGAAGGAATTTTGGAGGATTTCAGGACATACACCCACCCACCACATATTGGTTGCTTGATTCATATGGTTACAATCCATAAGCATTTCTCCTTTGGTTCATCTGTACTAGTTTTCTTAGGGAATTTTTCATCCAATCCAACCTCTTGTGAAGAAGGCTACATGTTTCTAGATTGTAATCAAATGCCCATGTTAATCATGTCAGATCGAAGATGGCACGTTGGTGCATTTTACAAATCCTGCAAACCAAATAGGCGTGTGGTAGTGTTCAAAACTGCATGTAGGCACTAACACGTTCTCTTCTTTTCCAGATAATAATAGGTCCAGAGGTGGATAATGTTTATAACGACAATCACATTGAATGCCTGGATCTACATCTCTCAAATATTACTTTGAACTCCTATCGAGGGACATTACAGGAGATTACACTCGCCAGGTTCTTTCTTGCCAGAGCAACGGTGCTGAGGGTACTAAGGTTGAACATGCATTTAATTAGGAAAGATGAATTGTATGTTGATCAGAGCCGACATGTACTATAGAATGGAAGAGGCTCCAAAAAAGCTAAACTTCATTTTGGAAGAGCATATGACAGAGCAATTGGAAGTCATTGTGTCAAACCCATACATGACTTGTCAACGGCTGGTCCCTTTACAGAAATGTTGATGTTTGCCATGTTTGAATTTGGGCGTTGTAATCTTTGAATTTGAACCTTGCAATATTTATGGTATTTGTTATATAATGTAATTGGATGTTTAATTTGGTATTGCAATCATGTCATGTTACAAGTATATATATGTTGTTCTTCTGTACATAGAGCATAGATGTTCTGCAGACAGAGCATATCACAACACACACGGTCCGCACTAGGTAACCCGTCAGTGATGAATTCATCCATCGCAAACAGTTCATCCAAGTGAACCGTATGCTATACATCACACACGCCTTCGTCTGGCAGCTTGTTTCTTTTGTTCACCCTCATCGCAAACAGTTAATTGAACTAAAATGTATGCCCTGAATCACACACGAAACAAAAATCTGAACCGTGTTTGATGCATCCGTCATCGCAAATGTTTCTTCGTCTGACGGTTCTTTTACACCACCGTTTGCAATTAATGCATCACACACAGTTTTTTGAAAGGGTCTCTGATCGTAGTGTCACGTTAGTAGCATCCTGCAGTAGTGATATGTTTGGGCCACACGCATGCAATGGTTGTCTTCGGGACTAGCTACTTGCGTGATTATTGGCGAGCTAGCCTATCTAGGGTCGCATGGACGACCATCACTTCGACCAGCAACAAGAGTGAGGTTGTACGACCAAGGTGGATTATTCTTGGTCCATCTTATGATCAATCTTAGTGAGATGCCTCTCTGGCCCGCTGACTAAATGTGTGTGTGAGTGAGATGCCTCTCTGGCCCGCTGACTAAATGTGTGTGTGGGGGGGGGGCTGCTACTTTGCACTTTGATAGGTGAACCTCGGTTGGTGGGGGGCACATTCATAGCTTAGGACTCCCTTCGTGCCGACATGAGGGGGGCTGCTAGCTACTTCGCACTTTGCTAGGTGAACCACAGTTGGGGGGGCATCCATTCCTAGCTTAGGATTTACTTCATGCTGACACGAGGGAGGGGGGTTGCTAGCTTCTTCGCACTTTGCTAGGTGAGCCTCGGTTGGGGGGGGGCATGCATTCATAGCTTAGGATTCCCTTCGTGCCGACATGAGGGAGGGATGCTAGGTACTTCGCAGTTTGCTAGGTGAACCACGGTTGGGGGGCATCCATTCATAGCTTAGGATTCCCTTCGTGCCGACACGAGGGAGGGGGGCTGCTAGCTACTTTGCACTTTGCTAGGTGAGCCTCGGTTGGGGGGGGGGCATATGCATTCATAGCTTAGGATTACCTTCGTGCCGACACGAGGTGGGGAGCAATACCATGCACTTTGTGAGATAGGTGCGACATCAAAGTTGCATTTGGTATTTGAAAATCAAACCACCCTTTTCATACATATAAATTTGGCCCACATGCAAGTGTGTTCGTGTTCTGACCCTCTCCGCTTCATTTTTCGCCAAATTTATGAACATTAGACAAGTCGGTGACACAACAGACATGGTTCACTCAAACTAACTGTGTGCCACACCGGTGCCCCTGCCACGCACACATGCGCACAGTACATTAGGCTCCACAAGGCCCCCCTCTAAAAAATATCTGCCCACCTCGAGGATGATTTTTCTGTTTCATAACACACGCTTGTTATCTCTGGACCGTGTGCGATGTTTTTCTTCCCAATCCCACCTGCATCCCCAGAAAATATCTGCCCGCGTCAAGGAGGGTTCTTCCATTTCATAACACACAATTGTTATCTCCGGACCGTGTGCGATGTTTCTTGTTCCCAATCCCGCCTACCCCTGGAAAATATTTTCCCGCCTCGAGGGTTTTTCTATTTCATAACACACGGTTGTTATCTCCGGACCGTGTGCAATGTTTCTTGTTCCCAATCCCACCTGCCCCTAGAAAATATCTGCCTGCCTCGAGGGTTTTTCTGTGTCATAACACACGGTTGCTATCTCTGGACCATGTGAGATGCACCATCATCAAAATTTTCAATAGCCTCGGCATTTCACTCCCACATTTGACTCCCGCGTAGTAAAATTTTCAGTACCCGCATCATTTCGGCAAACACACCCCTCCCCCCCTCACACACACCAAAACCTCCTCGGGCGCAGGCACACACACACACACCCTGCCTTGCTCGAAACACTAACAAGGTCCTCGCCGCCGCCACGAGACCTCCATTGCCAACATCTGCCGGTTTTCCCGTGCAGCTTACCCACCGATCTCCATACCAAGGCCTCCCTGAGTTTCTTAGATGACTCCTGCCAAACGGCCCTTTTCCCATAGATCCCTATCCCCATCCCCATCCCCCACTCGAGAGCGTCGCAGCCTAAGCCCGTCTACACTTCCAGTGGAGCTTGAGGAGCGACTAGCCCAAAAGAGGTGTATCGCGGTCTCTTCGCTCGATGTCGCCAAGGAAGCTGACGAACATTATTGGCGGCAGGCACTCAAGCAGCGGGCTAGAGTATGCGGGCATGTCTCAGCTGCTGGCTACGGCATCGAGGTCATCGACATCGATGACATGAGGCGGTCTATGTCATAGGTTAAGTGGCCCACCCAACCCCTCGTGTTCAACCACCGTTGATCTCATCCATGGCCCCGTCGTTGATCTCCTCTAGCTCGCTGTGAACATCTTGCCATCCTACATCGCCATTGAGCCCCTTTTGTCATTTCTGCAGGACACGTTTTGTGACGCTGGCTTGGGATCCATAGCTTCCAAGTCATACCTCATCGACGGCAACCACGAGGAGGGCAACCTCTCCGGCTCTTCCAAGGGGAAATAGTCCATCTGCTCTTCCAAGGGGAAAGAGCCCGCCTGCGACATCAGGGAGGGCACCCTACAACCATGCTCTTCCAAGGGGAAGGAGCCCATCTGCGACAACATGGAGCACATCCATGGTCCGTGCTCTTCCCACGGGAACGAGCCCATCTGTGACAAGTGAGGAAACCCATGATTTGTTTTGACATGCCTCTTCACAGGGGGAAACCCATGATTTGTTTTTGTCGAGTCCTTTTTGTTGTGTAATGAGAATATGTCCAGTTTCAATTGCTATATCTGGTTGTTTGCAGTATGCCTTGTTTATTTCAGTTGTTCACAATGCGATGCTCTATATGTGCAATTATTTACTGTGTAGTACATTTCATCAATCCAGTTTTAAACATACCGATAGGAATGCATATATTTGCTTGATGCTAAGCCTGTTATAGCTAGCATATGCCTCTTTTAAAGTTTTTTTATTGTTTTGTTGTTTGTAGTTAGCATATGTCCAGTTTCAAATGCTACCTTTGGTTGTTCATAGTATGCCTTGTTTATTCCAGTTATTCACAACGTGATATTCTATATGTGCAAGTATGAACTATGCAGTTCAATTTCATCAGTGCCAGTTTCAACAATACCACTATGGCCCTGTTTGTTTCAGATTCTGGGACCAGATTTAGCTTTGCCAGTGAAGCCGAATCTAGAATCTGAAACAAACAGCTATTTGGAATCAGCTTTGCCAATGAAGCTGAATCTGGATTTGGGTCATTTTTAGTGCTATTTCTTGAAGCACCTCAAAGTGTACTTCGGTGGTGAAGCAGATTCGCAGAAACAGCTTTGCCACTGAAGCGAATCCATAGGTGATTAAAATCCAAGTGAAGCTGAAATAAACAGGGCATGAATGACTACATTTGGTTGCTGCATCTTGTAGTTAAACACGCCTTTCCTCTTTTATTTAACAATAACCAGTGTACTTAGACCGGCACAATACCAGTTTGGATGACTATGTTTGCTTGTTGTTAAATGTTAGCCTGTTGCATTTAACACACCTTTTCACTTGTTTTGCTTTACTAGCGTGCTTACACCTGCACACTGAAGCTATCTTTTGGAGATTATTTTGTCTGCCATGGATAATTTTGGTTGATGTTTAGCCTATTGTGCTTAACATGCTTCTCGATGTACCTACACAGGACAATTTTGGGAACGACTGTTGTTTTCCATCAAGGTTAGTTTCATCCCATGGCTTATATATGCTCATTGTTCAAGATAACGGTAGCTGGTACCATATAGGTCGGGGGCTGATAAGGGACTAATCGGTGAATCAGACTTTTAACTAAATATATCTGCAACCCATTTGTTATTAGGTTTACTAGGGCCATATGTAATATATCTGATGCTACATAGCAACATGCACTGTACTTAATGTCTACATATGCAATCCTAGGCTACATAGCAACAAGGAAGAGTGTTACCTTAATGTTCTAATGATGTCTAGATACACGTAGAAGAGCAGCAGCAACAACGACAACACAACCCTGTTTGGATACTCAACTTAGCTTAGAGGTTAGAGTTAGTTTCTAGCTCATGACTAACCCTGAACTAACTCCATCCAGAGAGGTGTTTGGATGACTGTGTTAGATACTTGGATTGGCAATAAATGCACTAGGAGAATTAGCACCAATTAGCACCTCTTGGGTTGGATAGTTTTTTTGGGTGGGTTATAGATGCAACTAGCTCAAACTAGCCCTCATGTTTAGATATACTTTAGGGATATCTGAGCCTGAACTAGCTCAAACTAACTCTAACCCATGGATACAGTAGCAGCTAATCAGCCAATAATTTGTAAGAATGCAATAAACTCCTTCCGGGCCATAATATAAGATGTTAATTCATCTAATATGTGAGTATATTGGATGTTTTTTTGACACCTGAAACAGCAGGAGAGGCTCAGAAGAAGGTCTTACAAGGTCATAACCTTACATCCATGGCCATGCTAAAAGAATGTAGTAGGGTAGGAGCTCAGAAGAAGAGCTAGACTAAGGGAGTACAAAAGATTGAATGAAGGAGGAAATAAACTACTTGTGCTTCTATTTGGGTCTATGTATGAGGAGAGAGAAGTCCTCCTTAAATCTTCTTGCCCATGAGCTGACAGTAGGGTCCACCCTTCGGAAGTGCTTATTATTTCTCTCTTTCCACAAACTCCAAGAGGCATACAGGAAGATCTCCATGAACATAGGGTTGTTCCACACTAATTTGGCTTCCTGGATCCGCTGAAGTCTATCTCCATGAGTTGTCCAATGAATGTTCAAAGTGTCCCAACAAGCCGAACTAAATTGGCAACTAAAGATGATGTGTTCAAGTGTTTCCTCCTCAGTGCTGCCACATAGGATGCAGCCATGGTTGTCACCAATATTATAGTGCCTTCTCTTGAGCATATTTCGGGTGTTTAGGCGATCTGAGAGAAGCAACCATCCAAAGACCTTGATTTTCATTGTGGCCAAAGATTTCCAGAGCCATTTATAACATTTGTGTGTTGTAGCCTCCCGGAAGTAGAAGTTGTAGTATCTTTGGGCAGTGTAGATCTTAGAACCCCACGCATAGACCCAAGAGTCCATGTCATCTCCAGCATCATTTCCAACATGTGCAGTAAGTTCCTGGATATGGCACAACTCATTATGGACTTGCATGGAGAGGGGTAGGTGAAAGGTTTCATTGAGGTTAGTGCAACCTAGGAAATCCCTGACCGAAATATCTTTAAGCTTAGCATATGAAAACGCACGGGGGTGTGAATCTGCAAGGATATCTTCCAACCATAGGTCCTTCCACATAAGCGCAGTGTCACCTCTGCGAACGATCACATGTGAGATGCCTCTATAGATTGGAGTAAGCTTCAGCACATCTTTCCACCAGAATGAGCCGCATGGGTCCGAAGCATGTGGAGTTTTGTCAGCATAATATGTGGACCAAATCAAATCAACCCATGGAAAATGCCAGTGGTTATATAATTTGTGTAGATATTTCATGAGTAGAGTATCACTTTGAGTTTGCAGGTCAAGCACCCCGAGTCCTCCACACTCCTTGGATCTGCAAACCATTTGCCACGAAGCCAAAGAGTTGCACTTGTCACCATTATTGGTCTTCTTTGTCCATAGGCATTTTCTTCTGATTTTATCAAAGAGTTCAATAATCTTTGGTGGTAATTTCAAGGTGCAGAGCGCAAAGATTATAAGTGACGTGATAACCGAGTTCAGTAGCGATAGTTTCCCTCCATAAGAGATCACGGACAGAGTTGATGAAAGCCTTCATTCAACTCCACAGACTAGAGGCATGGATCCTACACTGTTGGTTTAGAGGTGCCCATGGATAACCCTAAAGTAAAAGGTAGCTTCCCCACCATGCAACTCGAGATTTGTGCAATATGCTGAGCGGTTGCGGCATCGCAATTCATGGGCACTAGGGTTGACTTGTGAAAGTTAATCTTTAGCCCAACAGATGTTGCATAATGAGTGAGAATTTTCTTGACAAGTGTAGCTTGGTCTGAACTTGTCGGGAGCAACATGATTGTATCATCGGCATATTGGATCATGGGATAGTCCAATTGGTTTGGGCAGTAGAAGGGCAGTTGAAGTTCATTTCTTCGAAAAGAGTCATTTATTGGAGCTTGCAACAGGTCTGCCGCCAGGACAAAGATGAGGGGAGACAGTGGGTCGCCTTGTTGAACTCCACAAATGCAATTAAACTGTCTGCCCAGGACACCATTAAGGAGGACTGGGGCTTTCGCAGAGGATAAAATGGTTTTAATCCATCCCAACCATTTATCATTGAAGCCCATGTGTTTCATGATTTCCAACATAGCATCATGTTCAATAGTATCAAATGCTTTTTCAAAATCCAACTTGAGTAGAACAATTGTTTTTTTGAGGTTTGGCACCGATGAATGTATTCAAACGCCCATGCAAGGCAGTCCTGGATGGAACTCTTTTTCAGAAAACCATATTGGTTACGGTGAATTATCTTCAGAATGAGCTTTTGTAGTTGATTAGCTAAAAGTTTTGTAATGACTTTGAGACAACAGTTTAGTAGAGTAATTGGTCGATAGTCATTGACGCCTTGAGGTGCAACAACTTTTCGAATGAGTGTGATGTAACCATCATTAATGTTTCTAAGTTTAGACCACCTTCAAAGAATTGGTCACAAAGGGCATAAAAGTCTTCCTTTATCATGTGCCAACAAGATTTGAGGAATGCGCCATTGAAACCCTCGGGACCCGGTTCCCTATCAGTAGGCATTTCTTTGATAACTAGATCAATCTCATGTCTAGTAAAAGGGAGAGTGAGGTCATCCAGCCCCTCAACTTTCTTGATGATGGTTTCAAGGTTAAATTTCATCTCATGCTTAGAGGAGATCCCAAGTCTTTCTTTGAAGGAATGATAGATGATAGATTCTTTGCTCGCATGATCGTCCATTACGGTTCCATCCTGCAAAGTTAGGGAAGCAATATTGTTTCTTCTGTAACATTCTGAAGCCATAGCTTGAATTTTTTTGGAATTCTCATCTCCAAAGCGAACCCAGTGAATTGTGCAACGTTTTTTACAATATTGCTTTTGATATGACAAAAGACGCAGAATGTGAGGCTTGAGGATAATCCTAAAATTTGCCTCACGAGTGGTCAGTTGCCTTCTGTTCTCGACCATGTCAAGTTCTGCCAGAGCCTTGTTGGAGTTATCAATGGCTATTGATAGGCGGGAAATATTCGTACTCCAATTTTTCAAACCGTAACATAAGTGCTTGAACTTTTGGCAAAGAATTGTTGCACTGTTGGTTGCTCTGACGGGCTTATCCCAGGCAGACTGCACTATATCCATAAAACCAGGATGCTCAATCCAGAAAGGCTCGAAATGAAAGAGTTTACTCCTCGAAATAGAAGGTTCAATTGTGACCACACAAGGGATGTGATCGGACACTGGCTTACCCAAGGGTTTAACAATGGTATTAGGGTAAGAACTAGTCCAATTACAGGAAGTGAAGAATCAATCAAGCTGCTCCAAAAGCGGGTCTTGCTGCTTATTACTCCAGGTGAAAGTACGACCTTTGATTGGTAATTCAAGAAGACACTGTGATCGTATGAAATCATTGAATGTGATCATGTCATTTATATTCCCACCCGGTTTGTTACGATTATCAGGACTGCGGATATAGTTATAATCTCCCACGAGAAGCCAATCCTCATTGGCCGGAATGTTTAAAGGGAACAGCCAATTAGTGTAATTGATGCGCGAATCACCTTGGCAGGGGCCGTAAATATTCACTAGGGTCCAAGATTACGATGATTGGGTGGATTGAAATTTAATCACCAGAGCAAAATCTTCAGAAGCAATAACCAAACTAGTGAAAACCGAACTATTCCAGATAGTAACAGTTCCACCCGAAGCCCCATGCGAAGGAACATAAGAAAATTGATCAAATCAATGGGGACAACAAGACTTGATAAAAGCACGATCGATTACAGACTTTTTAGTTTCCTGCAAGCATAAGACCGAACACCCACTAGCATTGATAGCATTAGACATGGCTAGTTGTTTATCGCCAAAGTTTAACCCACGAATGTTCGAACATAACACATTCCAATTAACCAAAATACCCATGAGGCAAGGAAACTAGGAAATTAAGCAGAAGACAAAGGCCCTGCCTCCTTAGACGCCAAGAGTGCATCTTTAGTGAGTTCTTCAGCCAGAATGGCGCACTTGAGGACGCCCACCTGTTGGATTACCTGAATGGGTGTGGGGGGTGGTACATCTTGAGCAGCAGCATCCTCCAGCTCCATGATGATGACCGAGGAAGGAGCAGTAGGAGTGCGGCGTGGCTTTACCTTGGAAGGTTTCCTCTTGACCTCAGATAGAGCATGGACCCGAAATCCATCATACTTATTTGATCTAGCGCTGCAGCGAAGACTGGCTTCAAATTCAGGGACATGAACTTTGCCACGATGAGTAGAGACAGAACTGTTAGACAAAGTGACATCAGAAGAAGGCAGATCCATAGTACTAGTGTTGTCCTGGAGCAGAGCATGCCTAGAATCAGAAGTATCCTTTGCAGTGATAGTCCAAGATTGGACCATGGAGATGCACTCCTCATTGCTCCTACTGATGTGATGTCTAACAGAGATAACAAAGGATCCATTGTTGCTGGAGACATCAACATGCACCTTCAAACTATCTCTGAAACCCAGACCCAAACTCCAAGGACCAAATGTGGCCATAGTTGGTTTAATGGCCTGCATAAGGTAATCATTGATCTGTCTAGCCATCCTGGAGCAGTGAAAGAGCATGGAATCAACCATATTTCCTTGATAAGACATGGACAGATGCATGCCAGAATTGTCCAAAGAGAGATCGATGCTGAAAGTGTCCTGTGGCTGTAGCAGAGGAGCCAAAGAAGTGCTGGCAGAGCTGCCATTGTTACTTCTCCATAGAGCATTCAGAAGATTTACTGGCACAAGGACAAAACCATCTGAACTAACACTAGATTCTGAACTATTGTGCCAAGAAATGGAGTCATTCCAGGCCATGGCAGGGCTGTCTTGGAGATTCTTCTTAGGCAAAATGACATCAACAACCTGGAGGCCCTCACCAGCCAACCAGGCTTGAAAATTGTAGATAGAAGGGGGAGGAGGGGCTGGCCAAGCACCCCAATGAGCCTGAAATTGAACATTGTTATGTTGATCCACAACCACATTATCATTTGCATTGTTTGCCTCATGCAGAGCATTATCAGCAGCCACGTTCTGAGCCATCCAATTGTGAAGTTGAGCTTGATACATCTGTTCTGCAGTTAGGCCTTCACCAAAGAGGGGGTGAGGAACACCATCATCAGGAGGGGGGGTCTTCGCCGGCAGGTGGCACTTCAGGTAAGTGAGCATTCCAATCACTACTACATAACATAGTCACAACAACAGTCCAACAGCGCCGAGCTCCTCCAATCTTCCTCATGACTATACTCATAGGGACCAAATGAAGATGAATGACCCTGGCCTTAAGAAGAACAAACCTCCTGTCGCCCCGGGGATTATGCCATTCAAGCAGAGTACCAAAGGTGTCAACAGGCTTATGGTTGTAATGTTGTGTTTGATAATCATAGGGAAAACCAACATACATAATCCAAATCTCTGGACTGAAAGAGGTGAGCCTCATATTTAGCACAACATCATGAGGTACGAAAGTTATGACAGTATGTTCTTCCTCTTGAAGTTCATCGAGCTCAAAAGTGGTGCCCACAACAGAGTCTCTAACTAGAGAATCATCAAATCAAAAAATACCAATCCCTAAAGGGCGATCCTCGACTTCAGTAGGGAAGAAGTGTGAATCATGGAGAAAACCTTGGATTGTATCATGTAGAGCTTTTTTGGTGCTGCGGGATGAATCTGTTGGCCTCAGCATTGGCCAAGAAGTCATGGCGAAGAGGTGGCACCGCACTGACCACCATATCGGATCCCACTTTCCGATCAGCCGGACCAAGCTCCACCGTCATGCCCCAAGGGAGGTAGGGGACGATGTTGACAGGGAAGTTCTCCATTGTTGGTGGAGAAGGATTCTGCAGAGGATGTGCAGAGGGGAGCACGCGGGGCGAGGTGGAATGCGTAGCGGCAGGAGCTAGGGGTGGCTTGGGAAGCCAAATTTCATTGTTGGAGCGCCGCCCCTGTCGATAAGATGATGCCACGTGTCCCGTCCAGCCACAGAGATTGCAATGGACGGTAGATGATCACTTGTGCCTAGAGGAGGGGCACAAAGTAGGTGAGCGTAGTAAATGCATGTTTGTGGAAAGAATCCGCGTAGACCTTGATTTGACCGGACCAAAATCAATTAGCGTCTCATTTTCCAACTTGGACATGGCAGAGTAACTAGTAGACGGCAAGCAAGATATAGATTCCATCTCAGCATTGGAATAAATTGGAGCCTTGCCTTTCAAAGAATGATCCTTATGATTTATTGCAGTAGAATTTTCAATCACTGACTTCTGATCAATTCTGGGCTTCCAAAAGTAATGTTTGGCTTTGGGATCAATGCAATTATGTTTCGTGTGGCCTAGGAAAAAACATAGGTCACATTTGAGAGAGGCCGGGCATTCAAAGAACTTTGTGTGGTTGATCCACAAGTAGAGCAGGCCCGAGATCTCAGCTTAGGCCCAAGGCACAAATCCTGGCTAGATGATACATTGTTCACCTATCGAGCAGGGGGGCAGACAACAGCAAATGTCATTAAGACAAACAGAGCAAATTTCGCGTGGGCATAAAGAGGCCAGGTGACCCATTGATTTGCATTTAGAGCATAAGTTAAGCCTTTCATAAATATAATCCATAGGAGGACCGAAGTCAGAGACCAGATCATGGCAATATGCGAATTAGAGTACCCAAAATGGCGTTGATCCAGAATATGAAAAAGCATAAAATTTGGAATGTTGCTCCAGACTTTCTCTTTATACCGACAACCTTCAAATATGTAATTAATAGCATTAGAACCCGCAATAATGCATGGTTGGAATCTTCCAAAGATGACGCCAGAGGACATGGAAGGTGGGTAATTGCCCGTAATTATTGAAGTATCTGGGCCTCGTAACACCGGCTCCGGCAGCTTTGGTGCCGGCGATGAGCCGTCCGACGAAGATTCATGGGCGATCGCCATCTCTTCCAAAGGTAAGAAACCAAAATTTGAAACTTCCTTAGAGGATGGGCTCAAATCCTTGGCATGTTGCACTGAAAACTTGTATTTTGACTTGATAGCAATCGGAGAGCGAGCGGCCACCTCAGGAATATGAGAATCAAGATGCCACGAGGAATTGATACCCATAAGACCATGATAATTCTGATGGAATAGACTAAAGTGGCACACAAAATCCGGCCAAACCCTGTCCTTGAGACCATAGATGAAGTGTCCAACTTTATTGGAAGCCATAGAGAAACGAAACCTTCTTCCAGAGATATGTGACACGCTAAGACCAGAAGGAAGACCCCCAATACAACATTGAAGAGCAATGGCAACCAAGTCATTATTGAGAGGAAAACTGACCGAGGAGAAGTGCACCACCAAGAAGAATTCTTTGCTCGAACCAAAAGGAGAGAAGTGGACGGTAGATCCAAAATGTTGACGCACCTGAGCCGCGACCTTAAGGCTGAGAGAGAAATCCCAATGCAGAAGGCCCTCCATGACCGCCTAGATCAAAGATCTCCATGGTTGTATGGTGTGTGGTGGAGGCAGGTGGGAGGGAGGAGAGGAGAGCCATAACAAATTCAAATTGGGTTGAAGTGATATATTTTATGTCTACCGAGTATATAGGATGTTATGAGATATTATAAAAGAGTGTTATACTACATCATTGTGCAATTGGTGTTTAGCTTCTAATATTAACTTGGTGCTTTTAGGTACTTATGTCATTGGTAAAGATCCACGCTTCAACCCTTTCTGCGTATGGGGAAATGAGATATTGATGAACCAGCATCAAGTGAGGAAGCTGATAAATATTGTTAGTAAAATGGGTCAAAAGATGGCAATTAAACTATTTGTTTACACTTTGTCCAATACAACAGCGAACTGTAGGATGGTAAGTAAGAACTCTGCAGCCTTCTTTTTACTGCCCATAATGAGTTGTGTTAGATGACAATGTCTGAATCTTTTTTCCTTTGTAGTGGTTCCCAAATCAGTTTACTAAAGATTACCTCTCAAACTACATGATTGGTTGGCATGCAAAGGTTAAAGTATTTCTACCAGAACACGATGATTATCTAGATGTTTTCATGAAGACCGTGAAGGATGGGCGGTCGGCCATCACAAGGGGTTGGAATAGAGTCGCGTGTGCCTTCTGCATGGATGAGGGCACAATATGGGCATTCCGCTTCACCTTGTTCAGCAACTAGAATGTATTTCGCCTCTTTCTTTACCGTCTTTAATAGTACAAGTATACAACTGTGGTTCTTCATTCTTTATTTGGTTCTTATGTAATTCTTGATGTGTACCTATGAATCGAATAATGCATTGGTTGTCTGAACCTGATGGATACGAATAAAGCTATAGCATACATTCAATTTCAATTTCAATTTGACATAGCAGCAATTAAATTACGGTGAAATTATGCTCTCCAGGTTGTTATGGCACACACGGTTGGTAAAACACAAACGTTTGCGATATACACCATAATCCGAGACGGTTGACAGATAGGAAACATGTGCAAGCATGCACACAGTTGCTATTTGCAAAGCGTGTGCGATGTCAGACAATATCACAAACGATGCTGGCAAACTAACTGTTTGCGATAGTTGCCTTATCATACACGATTCGCAACCATGAACTATTTCTGATGAAGTATGCATCGTAAACGTTGCACCACAGAATAGCGTGTGCGATAGTTGCCTTATCGTACACGATTCGCAACCATGAACTGTTTCTGATGAAGTATGCATCGTTAATGTTGCACCACAGAATAGTGTGTGCGATAGTTGTCGTGTACGACGATGTTATGATGGTCAGACGTTTTGTAATCCTATCCGACACTCGTACGACGATTAGCTAATCTTCTTAATTAGTTATTGCATACGGTTTGTGAAAAGAGAATGTGTGTAATTGTATGCTCATCATACACGTTCTATAATAGTGAACCGTTTGTGATGGGCCGTGCATCATAAACGTAGCACCACAGAATATCGACTGCGATGGCAATGCGAGCGCAAACGAGTAGGAGTACTGTACATGCATCTTGGCTCCCTATCCCCGACGGTTTCTGGGTCGTGTAGGAAGGACCCCCCTATTGCCCACACTCACTTGGCGATGGTTCCAAATGCCATCGCGGAAAGGGGTTTAAAACTGTTTGTATAGCACCGACGCATACCAGTGGTGATAATGATTTACATATGCATGAAAGAATGAAATAGATGAGATTTTCTTTGAACAACGTCCTCTGCTTAAACAGAATTTGCCTATTGAAACTCTAGGAGGTCCTCCTCCACCTAAAGGTGATCCTGTGTTTGAATTAAAACAATTGCCACACACTTTGAAATATGGTTATCTTGATGAAAAGAAGATATATCCTCTTATTATTAGTGCTAACCTTTCAGAACATGAAGAAGAAAGATTATTGAAAGTTCTAAGGAAGCACCAAGCTGCTATTGGATATACTCTTGATGATTTAAAGGGCATTAGTCCCACTCTATGTCAGCACAAGATTAATATGGAACCTGTTGCTAAACCATTATTGATTACCAACATTGGTTAAATCCGAAGATGAAGGAAGTGGTAAGAACGGAAATATTAAAAACTTTTGGAAGCAGGTATAATCTATCCTATAGCTAATAGTAGATGGGTAAGTCATGTTCATTGTGTTCCTAAGAAAGGAGGTATTACTGTTGTTCCTAATGATAAGAATGAACTTATTCCACAAAGAATTGTTACAGGCTATAGAATTCTAATTGACTTTAGAAAATTAAACAAAGCAACTAGAAAAGATCATTACCCTCTGCTTTTTATCGATCAAATGCTAGAGAGATTATCTAAGCACACACATTTTTGCTTCCTTGATGGATATTCTGGTTTTTCACAAATACCTGTTTCTCAACCTGATCAAGATGATCTTACATGCATCCTTGAAGAGAGTAGGCGAATAAAATCCAGATTGCAATACCTTGCGAGCAGTTCTATCTCTGGCATGATGCCCTCCATAAGCTTCGGAGTGACATTTCCATAGGATTAGTCCCTATTCATGTTCAGGTACACAACATCTAATAATACCATCTACTCCTTCTTTATAAAGGTGTGGGTCATCCCAAAAGTAATGTCTTAAATCATAGAAGAATTTTTTATTTTGTTGGTATGTAAAGCTAGGTGGTAAATATTTAGCAACATGTAATTAGCATAGTTAGCATACCAAGGAGTGTTATTAGAAGCATTTATTCCTGCTAACTTCTCATCAGGAAAACTATCATAAATAGGTAATGGGTCATCAAGCACATTTTCAAGCCTAGAAAAGTTATCAGCTACGGGGTTCTCAGCTCATTTCCTATCAGTAATATGTCAATCAAATTCTTGTAGCAAGAGAACCCATCAAATAAGTCTAGGTTTAGCATCTTTATTTTCCATAAGATATTTAATAGCAGCATGATCGGTGTGAACAATTACTTTAGAGTCAACAATGTAAGATCTAAATTTATCACAAGCAAACACCACTGCTAGAAACTATTTTTGAGTAGTAGCATAATTCTATTGTGCACTGTCTAGAGTTTTACTAGCATAATGAATAACATTCAGTTTCTTATCAACTCTTTGTCCTAGAACAACACCAACAACATAATCACTAGCATCACACATAACTTCAAAAGGCAAGTTCCAATCAGGTGGTTGAACAACAGGTGCAGAAATTAAGGCTTTCCTGAGTGTTTCAAAGGCTTCTAAATAATCATCATCAAAAACAAAAGGAGCATCCTTTTGCAAAAGATTTATAAGAGGCCTAGAAATTTTAGAAAAGTCTTTGATAAATCTCCTATAGAAACCAACATGACCTAAGACACTATGAATACCTTTGATATCTTTAGGACATGGCATTTTCTCAATTGCATCAACCTTAGCTTTGTCCACTTCAATACCTCCTTCATAAATTTTATGGCTCAAAACAATACCTTCATTAACCATAAAGTAGCACTTCTCCCAATTCAAGACAAGATTTGTTTGCTCACATCTCTGCAAAACTCGATCAAGATTGCTTAAACAATCAGCAAAAGACTTCCCATAAATAGAGAAGTCATCCATGAAAACCTCAACAATCTTTTCACAAAAGTCAGAGAATATATCAGTCATACATCTTTGAAAGGTAGCAGGTGCAATGAATAAACCAAAAGGCATACGTCTATAAGCATAAGTTCGAAAGGGATAAGTGAAAGTGGTTTTTTCTTATCTTATGATGAATGTCAAAGAATAGGTAATATTGGTAAGCGTCAAGAAATGCCTATGAATTATTCACTTGCTATTGAACCATTTGATGTTTGGGGATTTGATTACATGGGACCTTTTCCTTCCTCTAATGGGTATACACATATTTTGGTTGCTGTTGATTATGTTACTAAGCGGGTAGAAGCTATTCCAACCAGTAGTGTTGATCACAACACCTCTATTAAAATGCGTAAGGAAGTTATTTTCCCAAGGTTTGGAGTCCCTAGATATTTAATTACTGATGATGGTTCACACTTTATTCATGGTGCTTTCCGTAAAATGCTTGCCAAATATGTTGTTAACCATAGAATTGCATCACCTTATCATCCCGAGTCTAGTGGTCAAGTTGAACTTAGCAATAGAGAAATAAAATTAATGTTGCAAAAGACTGAAAATAGGCCCAGGAAGAATTGGTCTAAGAAATTAGATGATGCACTTTGGGCTGATAGAACAACATATAAAAATCATATGAGTATGTCTCCTTATAAAATGGTTTATGGAAAAGCTTGTCATTTGCCTCTTGAGTTAGAACATAAAGCATACTGGGCAATCAAAGAACTTAATTATGATTTCAAACTTGCTGGTGAATAGAGGTTATTTGATATTAGCTCATTGCATGAATGGAGAACCCAAGCTTATGAAAATGCCAAGTTATTTAAAGAAAAAGTTAAAAGATGGCATGATAAAAGAATTCAAATGCGTTAGTTTAAAGTCGGGGAATATGTTCTTTTGTACAACTCTCGTTTCAGATTCTTTGCAGGAAAACTCCTCTGCAAATGGGAAGGACCCTATGTTATCGAGGAAGTTTATTGGTCTGGAGCTATCAAAATAAATAATGCCAAAGGTACTAACCCGAAGGTTGTCAATGGGCAACGAATAAGACTTTATATCTCAGGTACACCCATTAATGTTGAAAGTAATACTATCCAAACATTGACACCGGAAGGACACATAAAAGAGTCCTTCTGGAACACTCCAGAATCGTGAAAAAGGAGGAGGAACGTGATACAGTAAGTAAACGGACTCCGAAAAATCCACAAAAATATTTTTTGTCAGTTTTGGAATATAATTTTTTTAGGAAAATAAGAAACAACTAGGAAGGTCACCCAGGTGGGCACAAGACACCAGGGCCAGGCGCGCCTAGGTGAGTTGTGCCCACCTCGGGTACCTTCCGGACTCCGTTTTTCTTCTGGTTGCTTGTTTCTCAAGATAAAAAAGTCTTTATATACCCCCAAACCTATTGACCACTATATCACGGAGAAATATTTTGTTTTCTTTCCTTGCTGTTTTCGGTCAGATCTGTTAGGCCAGGCAGCATGTGTTCCTCCTGCTCCAACAACATGGAAGAGGATGCTTGGCTGATGACGATTGAGCTTAAAAGAGAGGAGCCCTTAGAAGCCGTCAAAGGAGACAAGAGCAAGGAGGCTACCGGAGATCAAGCCCTAGTGGTTGAGCAAGCACTACCGGCCGAGGAATAAGAAGACAATATCCTTAAACCTTACTATGCTCATCTTACCCCTACTGAGATTGAAGCCTTTCGGATCATTGAAACGGTTCGTGTGCAGAATAAATATCTCACTCGTGAAAAATATTCTGCATCAAGAGCACATCATCGTCCTCCTCAGTGTCATCCTTGATTGGAGAACCTCTTGATCTTGAAGGACATGATCTCTACCACTTGACCACCACCACCTTCTTCTTCATCACCAAAAGAAAATTGAGTATCGGGTATGGGCACTCCCCTTGGCTTTCGCCAAGCTTGAGGGAGGTGCCCCGGTATTGTATCACTCCACTATATTTTGGCTTTACTTATTTTAGTTCGATCCATAGTTATATTTTGCTTTAGATGAATAAAAGTTTAGTCCGATCCTTTCTTTTTGAGAGTTTGCTTATCGATCCATCCTTGTAATCGTGTGCAAGATATATAATAAATTTTAGTTTTAGTTTTTGCTTTCTTTACTTTCATGTTGCAATAAAAATAAAGTAAATGAATTAAAAATATCATATGCTAATCTTATGGTAGATTATGACACCACATAAGGAAAAATATAAGTAGGAAATTTTATTAGAGTTTGAAAATCATAGTATTGGTCAATGATGCAACTCATGCAAGAATTAATAAGGGAAGAGAAGATTCATATACAAATACACTATCCTGGAAATCTTTTGTGATTGTGAGCTCCCATCAAAATAATATATGCCAAAATTGTTGACGTTGGACAAGGAAGACAACTTAATGATTTATGTTTATTCATATTCACATAGAAGTTATATTGTCATAGATCCTTTAACATGTGGTGCTTGCCCCCTATCTTTGCTAGCAAAAATTCTACACTAAGTAGAGATACTACTTGTGCATCCAAAAACCCTTAAACCCAAATCTTACTTTCGAAGGTCCACCATACCTACCTAAGGATTGAGAAAGATCCTTGAAGTAAGTTGTCATCGGTGCAATAAGGTAATACAAATTGCTTCTAAAAGTGTGAGATCATTAGTGTAAGAGAAACTTGAGCGTTGTACGAACTTGTGATGGTGAAGAATCAAAGTGACAAACTCCATAATAAAGGTTGCCATCACAAGGGGCAATACAACGTGACTTTCTTTTGCACTAAGGGGTTGAGCATACATACAAATAAGCGCATGGCAACCTCTACTTCCCTCTACGAAGGGCCTATCTTTTACTTTTATGCAAGAGTCAAATATTTTCTCTCTATTCCTTTTTATTTTTATCCTTTGGCAAGCATCATGTGGTGAGGAAAGATCTAGGCACATACGTCTAGTTGAATGTGGGTGGCATGAGTTATTATTGTTGTCATCACCCTTGAGGTGAATACATTGGGAGGCGGAACTATAAGCCCCTATCTTTCTATGTGTCCGGTTGAAAGATTTTGTTCATGTGTATGAGGTGAGTTTTAGCAATCATAGAAGACTATATGATGGTTGAGTACGTGCACTCGCCTAAAGGCTCCGATACGTGACCCTTACTGAAAAGATGATGAATTGTAGTTGCAAAGTTGACTGAGAACATAGTTTGTTGGTTTCTAATAGAGTTTATGTCTTATACTTCAATAGTGTGGTGAATTGTTACTTATTCATGAGAAGTCTATGATAAAAGTTCTATGATAAAAGTCTTATGTTTAAATTTTTTGCTGTTTTAATAATCTATATGATGCTTCTATGTCTGTATTTTGTTTTTATCGACACCTCTCTCTCTAACCATGTGCACATGTTTTTCAATTTCGGTTTTTCGCTTGAGGACAAGTGAGGTCTAAGCTTGGGGGAGTTGATACATCCATTTTGCATCATGCTTTCCTACTATTATTTATGATGTTTTTATGTATAATAATGCTTTTTGGAGTAATTCTAATGTCTTTTCTCTCATAATATGCAAGATACACACAAAGAGGGAGAATTCCGGCAGCTGGAAATCTAGACCAGGAAAAGCTACGTCAGGCCACCTATTCTGCACAAATCCAAACAAGCTAAAACTTCACGGAGATTTTTTATGAAATAAATGAGAAATATTGGAGCAAATAAGTACTGGAGGGGGCACAAGACACCAGGGCGCGCCTCGGCCCCCAGGTGCACCCTGGTGGGTTGTGCTCATCCAGGCCCACCTCCGGTGTCCATCTTCTGGTATATGTCATTTTGACCTAGAAAAAAAGGAGAAGACTTTCGGGAGGGAGTGCCGCCGTCTCAAGGCGGAACTTGGGCAGGAGCACTTTTGCCCTCCGGTGGAGCGATTCCGCCGGGGGAACTTCCCTCCCATGGGGGGAAATCATCATCATCATCATCACCAACAACTCTCCCATCTTAAGGAGGGCAATCTCCATCAACATCTTCAACAACACTATCTCATCTCAAACCCTAGTTCATCTCTTGTGTTCAATCTTTGTACCGAAACTATAGATTGGTGCTTGTGGGTGACTAGTAGTGTTGATTACATCTTGTAGTTGATTACTATATAGTTTATTTGGTGGAAGATTATATGTTAAGATCCAATATTGTTATTTAATACCCCTATGATATTGAGCATGTTTATCACTTGTGAGTTGTTACTTCTGTTCTTGAGGTCACGGGAGAAATCATGTTGCAAATAATCATGTGAACTTGATATGTGTTCGATATTTTGATAGTATGTATGTTGTGATTCCCATAGTGGTGTCATGTGAACGTCGACTACATGAAACTTCACCATATTTGGGCCTAAGGGTTGCGAGAGTGGCAGAAGCTTAAACCCTAGTTTATGCGCTATTCTGTAAGGGACCGAATGGATCCAAAAGTTTAATGCTATGGTTAGAATTTATTCGTAATACTTTTCTCGTAGTTGCGGATGCTTGCGAGGGGGTTAATCATAAGTAGGAGGTTTGTTCAAGTAAGAACAACACCTAAGCACCAATCCACCCACATATCAAATTATCAAAGTAGCGAACACGAATCGAACCAACATGATGAAAGTGGCTAGATGAAATTCCCGTGTACCCTCAAGAACGCTTTGCTTAGTATAAGAGACCGTTTTGGCCTATCCTTGCCTCAAAAGGATTGGGCTACCTTGCTGCAATTTTGTTACTAATATCATTACTTGCTCGTTACAAATTACCTTGCTATAAAACTACTCTTTTACTTACAATTCCAGCAGTTGCAGACATACCTTGCTAAAAACCACTTGTCATTTCCTTCTGCCCCTCGTTGGGTTTGACATTCTTACTTATTGAAAAGAGCTACAATTGATCCCATATACTTGTGGGTCATCAGTACTTCCACTACTCGGCAAATCCTAAAGACCCAAATGGGGGCGGCGATTCAATTGAAGGGCGTAGAAAATTCAGTCTAAGGGGAGAGGGCAAGATTCGCCACCACGGTGGGTGATGCCGGTGGAGTCCTTACCTGTCCAGATACCTAACTTGGCATTGCAACAAGAATGGTTTACCTAGATGCAACATGCCAGTGGTGAGGGGTATAGCCATGGTTTCATTCCTCAACAGAATGTTGGGATTGGACCCCTGCCCAACTTCAATCCTTATTTTGGAACTGGGGTATGGCTGTTTGCTGGACATGGAGCTAGAGCTAAGAGTGGAGATACTAATGGTGACAATACACAGGTAGTTCAGATGGGAGGAAACAAATATTCCAGCAACAAATTGAGAACATCAGGAGATTTGGGAACATAGGAGGACTTTATGCTGGTGGAGGAGGACAAAAGATAATTTGTTCAAAATTGAAGGAACCTGGGCATGATAAGGAAGATTGTAGAAATGTAGTCAGATGTGTAGTGTGTGTGGCAAGGAATCACACCTAACTGAGGATTGTACTTGGCTCAAACAGTTAAACCTGTTGCAAAGTATGTTGGTTATGCTTCCAAAGGGTTGGCCTACTTGTTGGTGCGAAACACTAAGGAGACAGAAATATTAGAACATGCTAATCCTTTGGCTCAAGTGAGGGTATGGGGACATCTGAATGAGACTCAGTCCTTACAAGCTTTTGACAAGATGTTTAATTAGTAGTGGAGAGTTAAGCAGAACAATGATAATTATTACATCCTGAGATTCCCTAGTCTAGCGAAGTTGGTGGAGTTGGATAATTTTAAGACGTTCAAACTACTTAGCACTAGAGCAATTGTCAAAGTAACAAGATGGACATCTAAAATTCAAGTTGTAGGAAAGATATTTACAATATCGGTGAGGCTAGAAAAAACGCCCGATTGTCTCGCATACTTCTTTGGTGTTTGTGAGGTTAACACTGCTTTGGGCCCATTTTTTGAGGTGGATATGGAATCCATTGCTTTATAATATATTAGATGTAAACTGGGTGTCAGAGACATACAAAAAATCCCTCCTTATACTGAGATTACAACAAAAGAACCACTCATCTTCTAAATTACTTTTCAAGTTCAGTTGGTAGTGGAGTTAGGGTGCTATCAAGATACTGGCCATAAGAACAAGATAGAAGATGACGATGGCAGAGGTTTAGATGATGAATAAGATGAGTTACATAGAGTAGCTAAGCAAGGGAGAGATAACTGACACGTCTCCAACGTATCTATAATTTTTTATTGTTTCGTGTTGTTATATTACCAATCTTGTATGCTTTACATGCAACTTTATATCATTTTTGTGTACTGACCTATTAACCTAGTACCTAGTGCATGTTTCTATTTTCTTCTCCTTATTTCTTTGTTTCATAGAAAAACCATACCAAACAAAGTCCAAACATGATAAAATTTTATAGTGATTTTTTCTAGAACAGAAGAGACCCTAGAAGCTTCAAGGATGCATCACACGACGTTCAAGGGAGCGACAAGATCAGATGCAACAGAAGAAGAAGAGTCGGTGTAGATCGTGCTTTGAGTCCCTTGAACGATGATGAGTTGATGGTGATCCCGCGAACCACCCTAGAATGATCCCTCGCTAGAACACTGAAAGCACGACCTCTCTACTTGGTTGCAAGTGTATGGTCTTCATGATTTGGCAGCGCTTCACCCTCCAGAGATAATCGTTGCTGGAGAATTGGAGGGAGGAGATTAGAACCACATTGGGCTTCTAATTATGAGGATTGAGGTGGCTAGGGCTAGCTCTAATTAGTCTAGGACCAACTAGAACTAGAACTAGATCAACTAGAAGAGGCACCCGAAAACTTGTATGCAAAAGGGTGGAAAACCTCTAGTATATGTAGGTTTAGGAGGGAGGAGAGGGCAGCCACCAAGGAAGGAAAGTCCTCCCTTGGTGCGCCAGCCTAGGGGGGTCCAACTGCCACCCCTAGTAGGACCCCGCCCCCCACAAGGAGGGACGCCACTTCCACTTGGGCCTTTATGGACCAAGTCTCTTTGCCCTTCTTGGATTTTAAGGCCCGTTGATATTTAATTAATATATAAAATACTTTAAACATTTACAGAGCATTATATATAAAATTTAACATCCCTAGAAACATTTTCCACCTATATATAATTAATCGGCAATACCCAGTATTACCCGATACCCTTCCGGTGACCTCGAAACACTTCCGGAACCTCTTAGAACTATTTCGGATATTAATGAAACTATTTCAAAAATATATTCTCATCATTCCAGTTTGACTAACTCTCAGCGGATCATGATTTCCTTAAGCTGGTGACCCCGTAGGTTCGGTAAAACATAGACATGAGTGAAACCCCTTTGTTCAATGACCGATAGGGGAACCTTTGGTTATCATGTCCCTATGATTACACGAATGCTATTCGAGTGAACCTTTGGTTATCATGTGATGTTCCCTTTGCTTTGCTATACTTTACAAAACCCTATGAGCATCGGTATCCTCCTGGGTCATCACCGTGCCCACTATACCATTGCTCCCATTACGGTTTTGTTCTTCTTTCTCGTTCACGTGTTCCGGCATCCCCGTGACATAGTCACCTGTGGCTGGCCAGACTATGATGGATGCCGTCACACTGAGAGGGCCCTGAGAATATCTCTTCATCGTCGGAGAAGCAAATCCCACTCCCGAGTTGTTCGTTCACTTGTCAAACTTTCCGGTGAACCTGAAAGTTGTCCTTATGATCACCTTGTTACGAATGACATTTGAGCAACCCCAAAGTCCACCGTCTGGTAAGAAGCAACCGAGACACTCTCATGGTCTAAGGAACTAAAGTACACATGCTAACACTTCGTGTTATAATAGATGATTTCAGACGATATGATCACAAAGTATAACATACAAGATTGGGTCGATTCAATACGATCGTTCTTCTAACGTCATACCCTCAATGTTGTTTTTAGGACTACCGTTGCACCTAACGATATCCTAAGATCCGGAAAACGTGATCACCAACAACACTTGAGCCAGTCTTAGAGGCTGGACCAGGAACCTATTGTTTGACCGTTTATCATTCCACACATGCATATGAGTTTTCCACTAAATCACATATTCCAGGATCATAGCAGTTCTAGCATGAAATATAAAATCTTAATTATGAATAATAGAAATATAATAATACAATATTATTGCCTCTAGGGCATATTTCCAACACCAACCAGGTGCCTCATTTCAGGCCTAAATGCCTGGACTGAGTGTCACTCGACATATCCAACCAAAATCTGGGGTGGATATGGGGACGCATGGACGCGCCAACCACATCAGATCTGGACCACTTTGGCCCACCCGACCCCACATAAAATGGATCCTATACGCACTCCGGCCAAAACCCTATCCGCATTCCACTCCACTCCCCTCCCCACCCACACTATCAAGCTCCCCTCTGGCCATCTTTGTTGTTCTCCTCCATGGCAGCGCCTAGATCTGACTCCAACATGTTTGGATCCGATGACTGGGAGGGCATCCCTTGCAGCATCGAGGAGGAGATGACCGTCCGTACCCTCAAACGCTCCCGAGAGGAGTTCGCCCTTCCACATTCTTCAACGAGCCCGCAGGATTTGCCCAACTGGTGGTCAGATCCGGTGTCGGTGGATCCGGGCCCGGAGGACCTCATCATGCGCCGCCGATTGCGGCCACCATAGATGCATGGCGCAACCCTGCCATACTGCCGAAACCTTTTAGGTGGCACCTTATCCCTGCGGCATCTGGCACCGAAATAGAGTCCATTTGCGCCTCCATGACCAGACGCAAACCCAAATAGGAGGGTCGACGTGCCCGCCACGCTAGGTTTCGGGTGCGGTTTCAAGCGAAGGAGGCTGACGCAGCCCTCGCGGCCCAAGCGACCACGACGGGTCGTGATGCAGAGGAGGCTTCGGCAGCCTGCGAGGCGGCGGCGGAGGGCAGTCAAGGCGATGGCAAAATACCAAAGCTGGGCAGTCCGTGCCATGGCAGGAATGCCCCCAAGGAGGAGAAAGACGAAGATGGTGGCAGATTGGATAACTCCTTCAGTGAGCAGATCCGCCCCGATCCGTTCTACGTCTTCAAACGCTACTATTGCACAGACAACAGGAAGGGAAAAGGCAAGGCCGACCATGGATGAACTTTTCTGGTCATTGTTTCGTTCTTAGTTAGTAGAGCATATGAATTTTTGGTAGTCTGATGACATGTAATTTATATATTTATTACCTTTTTTTTGCAAAAAACCGATGACATGTATTTAGCTACCTACGATGTTGCATGAGCTAATATAAATTTGAGTATTCGGTTTAGATGCATCTGATACGTCTCCAATGTATCTACTTTTCCTAATGCTTTCCCATTTTTTTGGACTCTAATTTGCATGATTTGAATGAAACTAACCCCGGACCGACGTTGTTTTCAGCAGAACTACCATGGTGTTGTTTTTGTGCAGAAATAAAAGTTCCTGGAATGGAACGAAACTTTGTGAGGATTCTTTATATCAGTAAAGAGGATTTCTGGAGCCAAGAGGTACCCGAGGGGGGCACCTAGGTGGGCACAACTCACCAGGGCGCGCCTCCCCCCCAGGAGCGCCCAGGTGGGTGCTGCCCACTTGGTGGCCCCGCTGACCCTGAAACTGACGCTATAAAATCACATTATTCCAGAAAAAATCAAGGAGAAAGAATTATCGCTTTCACGAGATGGAGCCACCGCTGTCTCCTGTTCTTCATCAGGAGGCCAGATCTGGAGTCCGTTTGGGCTCCGGAGAGGGGAATCTTTGATCTTCGTCATCACCAACAGAACTCCATCGCCAGTTCCATGATGCTCCCCGCCGGGAGTGAGTAATCCCTTCGTAGGCTCGCTAGTCGGTGAGGAGTTGCATGAGATTCATCATGTAATCAATTTAGTTTTGTTAGGGCCTGATCCCTAGTATCCATTATGTTCTGAGATTGATGTTTCTATGACTTTGCCATGCTTAATGCTTGTCACTTTGGGCCCGGGTACCATGATTTCAGATCTGAACCGTTTATGTTATCACCATTATATCCATGTTCTAGATCCGATCTTGCAAGTTATAGTGACCTACTACGTGTTATGATCCAACAACATTGGAGTGAAAATAGTCGGGACCACTCCCGGTGATGACCATAGTTTGAGGAGTTGAAAGGATCGAGAAGAGGTGTCTAGAGGGGGGGGGCGTAATTAGACCCTCAACAAGTAAAGATAACAGTTTTTAAGTTTTTCAAGTTGAGGTTGGAAATTAGCACAATTTCAAGCATTTATAATGCAATTCAAGCAAGCATGCAAAGAGTATATGAGCAGCGGAAAGTAAAGCATGCAACTTGCAAGAAAGTAGAGGGATGGGATTGGAGTGTGCAAACGCAGTTGGAGACACGGAGATTTTTTGCGTGGTTCCGATAGGTGGTGCTAGCGTACATCCACGTTGATAGAGACTTGAACCCACGAAGGGTAATGGTTGTGCGAGTCCACGGAGGGCTCCACCCACGAAGGGTCCACAAAGAAGCAACCTTGTCTATTCCACCATGGCCATCGCCCACGAAGGACTTGCCTCACTTGGGTAGATGTTCACGAAGTAGGCGATCTCCTTGCCCTTACAAACTCCTTGGTTCAACTCCACAATCTTGACGGAGGCTCCAAAGTGACACCTAACCAATCTAGGAGACACCACTCTCCAAAAGGTAATAGATGGTGTGTTGATGATGAACTCCTTGCTCTTGTGCTTCAAATGATAGTCTCCCCAACACTCAACTCTCCCTCACAGATTTGGCTATGGTGGAAAGATGATTTGAGTGGAAAGCAACTTGGGGAAGGCTAGAGATCAAGATTCTTGTGGTTGGATTGGAATGTCTTGGCCTCAACACATGAGTAGGTGGTTCTTTCTCAAAAAAAGAATGGTGCAAATGTAGGCACGTTCTGATGGCTCTGTCCACGAATGAAGAGTGGGTGGAGGGGTATATTTAGCCTCCACACAAAATCTAGTCATTACACACAGATTCCCAAACTCGGTGAGACCGAATGGTGAAACTCGGTCAGACCGATTCAGGTCAAAATGTGAACGTTAGAGTTTTGAGTGGGAACGACAAGGTCAACTCGGTGGGACCGATGTGCTAGAGTTAGGGTAAAATCTCAACTCGGTTTGACCGATTACAGAAACTCGGTGAGACCGATTTGGGTAATAAGCAAACAGAGTATTGGTCAAGCAAACTCTATGGGACCGATTGCATATCTTGGTGGGACCGAAATTATTGCAATAGGCAACAAAGAGTTTGCAAGCCCATCTCGGTGAGACCAAACTGATTAGGGTTTGTGGCAGTGGCTATGTCAAATGAACTCGGTGGCACCAGATAGATTGAATCAGTGGGACCGAGTTTGACTTTAGGTTTAGGACATATGTGGAAATGAGAAAGTGGTTGAGGGCTTTGGAGAATATCACTAAGCACTTTGAGAAAGCAAGCCATTAAGAAACACCTCATCCCCTTTTAATAGTATTGGCTTTCCTATGGACTCAATGTGATCTTGGATCACTAAAATGAAAATGTAGAGGCTTGAGCTTTTGCCAATGTTTGTCCTTAGCATCTTGAAGGGGTTCCACATCCTCTTGTCCATGCCACTCCAATGCTGAACTTATCTGAAATATACTAGATGAAAATATTAGTCCAACAAGAGATATGTTGACATTAATTACCAAAATCACCCAGGGAGCACTTGTGCTTTTAATCTCCCCCTCTTTGGTAATTGATGATGACATACATCAAAGCTTTAGATAAGGATATGAGGAAATGGCAAGTAAAGCTTTGGAAAGACATGTAACATTCATATGATCCCCCTACATGTATGCAATCATGTGATTATGGAACATGAGAGTATGAGAATGCATAATCATGACAGAGTAAGAATAAGTTACATGTGTCTTGGCTATATGCATCAGAGCAAATGGTGTAGATACTTGAAATATACCTTCATGTTCACGAGTCTCTCTTGCAAACAATATATACCATAACAAGAGATCTTCATGCATATGAGTGTGGTCAAGAACTAGCTTTGGAAGAGATGAACCTGAGTAGACAAGGTTAGATAACACAAGAACATCTACTTAGACAGAGCAAGAACGAGAGATCACAAGAATACCAAGACTGGGATGACATGTAGAGAGTGAGCACTTAGTACTCTATTTGGATATAGGCATTGATGAACCACAAGTGTAGGGGATCGCAACAGTTTTTGATAAGTAAGAGTGTCGAACCCAATAGGGAGCTAAAGGTAGAATAAATATTCCCTCAAGTTCTATCGACCATCGATACAACTCTACGCACGCTTGACATTCGCTTTACCTAGAACAAGTATGAAACTAGAAGTACTTTGTAGGTGTAATAGGATAGGTTTGCAAGATAATAAAGAACACGTGAATAAAAGCTAAGGGCTGTTTAGATAAAGATGCAAGAAAGTAAATATAGCGAGTGTGGAAAAGTGGTGGTAGGAGTTGTGAAATTGTCCCTAGGCAATTGACTACTTTACTAGACCGGTAATCACTATTGCAATTCTATTTGAGGGAGAGGCATAAGCTAACATACTTTATCTACTTGGATCATATGCACTTATGATTGGAACTCTATCAAGCATCCGCAACTACTAAAGACTCATTAAGGTAAAACCCAACCATAGCATTAAAGTATCAAGTCCCCTTTATCCCATACGCAAACAACCTACTTTCTCGGGTCTGTGCTTCTGTCACTCACGCCACCCACCATAAGCAAATCATAAACATATTGCAAACCCTACAGCGGGAATCCCTCACGCTTGCGCGACACGGAGGGCACAATAGGACAGCACCAATAATAAAACATGCAATTCAAACCAATCATAGCAATTCATCAATCACCGATAGGACAACGAAAATCTACTCAGACATCATAGGATGGCAACACATTATTGGAAAATAATATGAAGCATAAAACACCATGTTCAAGTAGAGGGTACAGCGGGCTGCGGGAGAGTGGACCGCTGTAGATAGAGGGGGGGAGGTGATGGAGATGTTGGTGAAGATGACAGCGGTGTTGGTGAAGATCGCGGTGATGATGATGGCCCCCGGCAGCGCTCCAGCGCCACCGGAAGCAAGGGGGAGAGAGGCCCCTTCTTCTTCTTCTTCCTTGACCTCCTCCCTAGATGGGAGAAGGGTTTACCCTCTGGTCCTTGGCTCCCATGGCGTGGGAGGGGCGAGAGCCCCTCCGAGATTGGATCTATCTCTCTGTTTCTGCGTTCTCAGATTCTACCCCTTCACCGTTTCTTTAATATCCGGAGATTCGTAACTCCGATTGGGGTGAATCTTTTGCCCAGATTTTTCTCATAAAATTAGCTTTCTTGCGGCAAAAGAAGGGCATCAACGGCCTTACATGTGGCCCAGGAGAGTGCCAGGTGCGCCCAGGGGGGTGGGCGCGCCCCCCTGTCTCGTGGCCACCTCGGACACCGTTTCGCGTTTATTCTTCCTCCGAAAAAACCCAAATATTACAAAATAATTCTCCGTCCGTTTTTATCCCGTTTGGACTCCATTTGATATTGGTTTTCTGCGAAAGATAAAACATGCAACAAACAGGAACTGACACTGGGCACTGGATCAATATGTTTGTCCCAAAACTAGTATAAAAAGTTGCCAAAAGTATATGAAAGTTGAAGAACATTGGCATGGAACAATCAAAAATTATAGATACGATGGATACGTATCAGGCATGTCCAAGCTTAATTCCTGCTCGTCCTCGAGTAGGTAAATGATACAAAAGATAATTTTTGATGTGGAATGCTACCTAGCATAATCTTGATAATATGTCTAATCATGGCATGAATATTGCGACACAAGTGATTCAAAGCAATAATCTATCATTTGACATAAAAAACGATAATACTTGCAGCGTACCAATAAAGCAATCATGTATTTTCAAAACAACAAGGCCAAAGCAAGCTTATCTCTACAAAATCATATAGTTTGGCCATGTTTCATTTTTGTCGCACAAAATGCCCCCGATTATGCACAACCCCGATGACGAGCCGAGCAATTGGTTCATACTTTTTAACGCGCTTCAACTTTTTCAACCCTTATGCAATACATGATCGCAAGCCATGGATATAACACTATAGGTGGAGTAGAATATAATGATGGAGATTATGTGGAGAAGACAAAAAGGGAGAAAGTCTCACATCGACGCAGCTAATCAACGGGCTATGAAGATGCCCATTAGTTGATGTCAATGCGAGGAGTAGGGATTGCCATGCAATGGATGCACTAAGAGCTATAAATGTATGAAAGCTCAACAAAAGAAACTAAGTGGGTGTGCATCCAACTTGCTTTCTCATGAAGACCTAGGGCATTTGAGGAAGCCCATCGTTGGAATATACAAGCCAAGTTCTATAATGAAAATTCCCACTAGTATAAGAAAGTGACAACATAGGAGACAATCTATATGAAGAACATGATGCTACTTTGAAGCACAAGTGTGGAAAAAGGATAGTAACATTGCCCCTTTTCTTTTTCGTTTTTCTTTTATTTTCTTTTTCTTTTTTTCTTTTCGGTGGGTTTCTTTGGCCCCCTTTTTTATTTACGCTTCTTTGGCCTTTCCTTTTTTTCCTTTTCTTTTTTTTCATGGGGCAATGCTCTATAATGATGATCATCACACTTTTATTTACTTATAACTCAATATTATAACTCGATACTAGAACAAAGATATGACTCTATATGAATGCTTCCAGCGGTGTACCAGGATGTGCAATGATCTAGCGTAGCAATGACATCAAAAAATGGACAAGCCATGAAAACATCATGCTAGCTATCTTACGATCATGCAAAGCAATATGACAATAAATGCTCAAGTCATGTATATGATGATGATGGAAGTTGCATGGCAATATATCTCCGAATGGCTATGGAAATGCCATGATAGGTAGGTATGGTGGCTGTTTTGAGGAAGATATAATGAGGATTATGTGTGATAGAGCGTATCATATCATGGGGTTTGGATGCACCGGCGAAGTTTGCACCAACTCTCAAGGTGAGAAAGGGCAATGCACGGTACCGAAGAGGCTAGCAATAATGGAAAGGTAAAAGTGCGTATAATTCATGGACTCACATTAGTCATAAAGAACTCATATACTTATTGCAAAAGTTTATTAGCCCTCGAAGCAAAGTACTACTACGCATGCCCCTAGGGGGATAGATTGGTAGGAAAAGACCATCGCTCGTCCCCGACTGCCACTCATAAGGAATACAATCAAAGAAACACCCCATGCTTCAAATTTGTCACACAACGGTTACCATACGTGCATGCTACGGGACTTGCAAACCTCAACACAAGTGTCTCTACAATCCACAACCACCCACTAGCATGACTCTAATATCACCATCTTTATATCGCAAAACTATTTCAAGGAATCAAACATATCATATTCAGCGATCTATAAGTTTTATGTAGGATTTTATGACTAACCATGCGAATGACCAATTCCTGTCATGTCTCTAAACAGATATAAGTGAAGCAAGAGAGTTTAATTCTTTCTACAAAACATATGCCCACGCTCTAACAAATATAAGTGAAGCAAAAGAGCATTCTACAAATGGCGGTTTTCTATGTGAAGAGAAACAGGCAATCCAAACTTCAAATGATATAAGTGAAGCACATGAAGCATTCTATAAAGCCATACTCAAAAGATTTAAGTGAAGTGCAATGAGCATTCTATAAATCAACCAAGGACTATCTCATACCAGCATGGTGCATAAAAGAAAAATGAAAACTAAATGCAAAAGATGCTCCAAGACTTGCACATAATGCATGAACGAAACGAATTCGAAAACATATCGATACTTGTTGAAAAAAGAGGGGATGCCTTCCAGGGCATCCCCAAGCTTAGACGCTTGAGTCTCCTTGAATATTTACTTGGGGTGCCTCAGGCATCACCAAGCTTGAGCTCTTGCCTCTCTTCCTTTTCCTCACATCGTGACATCCTCGATTAGACACTTCATCCACACAAAACTTCAATAGAAAACTCGGTAAGATCCGTTAGTATAATAAAGCAAATCACCACTCTAAGTACTGTTGCAAACCAATTCATATTTTGTTCTGACATTTTGTCTACTGTAACATAACTTTTCCATGGCTTAATCCACTAATACAAATTGGTAGATTCATCAAAACAAGCAAACTATGCATCAAAAACAGAATCTGTCAAAAACAGAACAGTCTGTAGCAATCTGAACATCCACGATACTTCTTGTACCCCAAAAGTTCTACCAAAATTAGGAAAAATAAAAGAGTTGTACAGAAAGACAGTGCAAAAGGAATCAGAACCAATTGACGTTCCCGGTAAAAATTTAAAATCGCGCACTACAACCAAAGTTTCTGTTCTGCACCGTACAAACCAACAAGCATTGTAAACATCCTAAAGGCAAACCTTGGAACATTATTTTTATAATACAATGGAATTGTACAAGGGGATAATTATTTTTGATGAAAAGTTTCTGTAATCAAGATTCACAAAGTTTCTGTGAGCATGAACAAAGTTCAAGGAGCTCTCCCACTTCAACAATGCTTTTCTTTCTTACTTTCACTTTCCTTTTTGAAAAGTTTTTAGGTTCCCCTCTTTTTTTAAACTATATAAAAGCACGCAACAGAAATAAATGACTCTCTAAAACTTCCGGGTTGTCTCCCTGGCAGCGCTTTCTTTAAAGCCATTAAGCTAGGCATATAGTGCTCAAGTAAAGGATCCACCCGGATCCCAAGGTATATCAAAGCCAATTTTAATTAACAATGATTTTTAATTTAGTAGTGAGCACAAAGTAACATATATCATGCAAGAACGAAGTATAACTATCTTCCTATGCATCGGCATGTCATAAAAGAACAATTCATGCACACCAAGTAAAGGCCAATGCATAGTATAAGCAGTTTCTTGCAATTTTATCATATTGGAAACATAGAGAGGTGGAGAAATAGTTCCTCTCTCATAATAATTGCAAGTAAGAGCAGCAAGCTCATGCATATTATATTCATCAAAATCATCATGTGCAACGGTAAAAGGCAACCCATGAATATAATCCTTAATAAGCACAAACTTCTCCGATATAGTGTAGTTGGGAGAACTCAAAAAGATAATAGGACTATCATGCATGGGTGCAATAGCAACAATTTCATGTTTAACATAAGTAACTATAGCAAGTTCATCTCCATAAGCATAATTCATATTGGCATCTTGGCCACAAGCATAGCAAGCATCCTCAAAAAGGGATATTTCAAACAAATTCAAGGGATCATAGCAATCATCATAGCAATCATCCTTCGGTAAGCACGAAGGGGAATTAAACAATGTATGAGTTGAAGAGTTACTTTCATTAGAAGGTGGGTACGGGTGATCAATCCCCTCTTCCTCCTTTTGTTCTTCGCTCTCCTCATCATCTTTTTCATCCAATGAGCTCACATTTTCATCAATTTCTTCTTCCATAGCTTCCTGCAAAATATTAGTCTCTTCTTGGACAGCGAAGACTTTCTTCATAAAAGCATTAATATAGCAATTGTATTCATAATTTTCATAGCAATATCTAAGTATAGAAAGATTTTCCGGCCTATAAACACCATCATCATCAAAAGCTTCATACTTTTCGAACAAAGATTCAATTTCATAAGTAGCCTGAAAAGCAACAAATCTTCTATTTGTTCAACATCATAGTAATCATATATGCCATTAGCATAAGAAGCTAAGGTTTCATTATCATTAAATTTGCATGAAAAGGGAAGGTGTGGAGCCTTCATCCTAGTGCAACAAGTAATATCATATCTCAAGCATAGATCCCGGGCGTACCAACGCAACATAATAAATTGATCCCATAATAGTTTCCCTTTTTGTCTCGAGCGATAATCCCTAAAGTATTCACGTTGGTCCAACGTGTCTCCCATTATAAAGTTGAATTGGGTTTTCTCAGGATTATCAAAGTAGTACTTAATATCTTTCACATAATGAAAATCGAGGGTTTTAGGAGTTACCCCATCTACATGAGTAGCAAGTACATCTAATTTTTTTTGGTATTTTGTGTTCCATATCCATAACTAAAGATAGAGAACAACTAAGAACAACAAATAAAAATTACTTAGTGATAAAGCAAACAAGCACACACGAGAATATTCACCCCACTCTATGACTCCCCAGCAACGATGCCAGAAAAAGGTCTTGATAACCCACAAGTGTAGGGGATCGCAACAGTTTTCGATAAGTAAGAGTGTCGAACCCAACGAGGAGCTAAAGGTAGAATAAGTATTCCCTCAAGTTCTATCGACCACTGATACAACTCTACGCACGCTTGACGTTCGCTTTACCTAGAACAAGTATGAAACTAGAAGTACTTTGTAGGTGTAATAGGATAGGTTTGCAAGATAATAAAGAACACGTAAATAAAAGGTAGGGGCTGTTTAGATAAAGATGCAAGAAAGTAAATATAGCGAGTGTGGAAAAGTGGTGGTAGGAGTTGTGAAATTGTCCCTAGGCAATTGACTACTTTACTAGACCGGTAATCACTATTGCAATTCTATTTGAGGGAGAGGCATAAGCTAACATACCTTCTCTACTTGGATCATATGCACTTATGATTGGAACTCTAGCAAGCATCCGCAACTACTAAAGATTCATTAAGGTAAAACCCAACCATAGCATTAAAGTATCAAGTCCCCTTTGTCCCATACGCAAACAACCTACTTTCTCGGGTCTGTGCTTCTGTCACTCACGCCACCCACCATAAGCAAATCATAAACATATTGCAAACCCTACAACGGGAATCCCTCACGCTTGCGCGACACAGAGGGCACAATAGGACAGCACCAATAATAAAACATGCAATTCAAACCAATCATAGCAATTCATCAATAACCGATAGGACAACAAAAATCTAGTCAGACATCATAGGATGGTAACACATCATTGGAAAATAATATGAAGCATAAAACACCATGTTCAAGTAGAGGATACAGCGGGTTGCGGGAGAGTGGACCACTGTAGATAGAGGGGGGAAGGTGATGGAGATGTTGGTGAAGATTACGGCGGTGTTGGTGAAGATCGCGGTGATGATGATGGCCCCCGGCAGCGCTCCAGCGCCACCGGAAGCAAGGGGGAGAGAGGCCCCCTTCTTCTTCTTCTTCCTTGACCTCCTCCCTAGATGGGAGAAGGGTTTCCCCTCTGGTCCTTGGTCTCCCATGGCATGGGACGGGCGAGAGCCCCTCCGAGATTGGATCCATCTCTCTGTTTGTGCGTTCTCAGATTCTACCCCTTCATCGTTTCTTTAATATCCGGAGATCCGTAACTCCGATTGGGGTGAATCTTTCGCCCATATTTTTCTCATAAAATTAGCTTTCTTGCGGCAAAAGAAGGGCATCAACTGCCTTAAGGGTGGCCCACGAGAGTGCCAGGCACGCCCAGGGGGGGTGAGCGCGCCCCCCTGTCTCGTGGACACCTCGGACACCGTTTCACGTTGATTCTTCCTCCGAAAAATCCCAAATATTCCAAAATAATTCTCTGTCCGTTTTTATCCCATTTGGACTCCGTTTGATATTGGTTTTATGCGAAACATAAAACATGCAACAAACAGGAACTGGCACTGGGCACTGGATCAATATGTTAGTCCCAAAAATAGTATAAAAAGTTGCCAAAAGTATATGAAAGTTGAAGAAAATGGCATGGAACAATCAAAAATTATAGATACGATGGAGACGTATCAGGCATGTCCCCAAGAATAAAGATATGCAATGAATTCGAAAAAGTTTCTTCCCTAAGGTGTCTTTCTCCCCGTGAATCTGGTATTAGATGATGTGAGAAGATAGGGTAATAGAAAATCAGAGCAAACAAGAAAATCAGAGAAAAATAATCACAACATATACTATCATGTCTTTCCCCTCTTGAAGACATGAGACAACTTTCCTCTTAAGAATAAGAAGCATCAGGAGAATCTTTAGGTGTGAATTCTCTCTTATGTGATAAGCTTTGATGTGCTCTCTCCCCCCCTTTGACATCAATTTCCAAGAAGGGACTTCTAGAGCATGAGTCAAGTAGGTTTGGTCCTTGAGTCACATTACAAAGCAACATGTAATATAGGATGCTGGTAGAGGACAAGTATCATTGAGTGGAGCTGGAACAAATGTGCAGGATGCAAATGGCAAAGTATTTTTCTCAGCATTGAAATCGCTAACACCGAGTTGTTATTTTTGGTGGCACCGAGATGGTTCAGTTTAGCCGAAGGACACAAACCGGTGAGGCCGAGTTCAATCCAGAGAAAAACAATTGTCACCTTAGCTCACATAGACAAATAATATATCACAAGGATTTGCAAGGAATTAACTGAAGGATTTGTAATGAATTGGATGTAGAGAATGCAGAACATAACAAAGAAAAGAAAAGAAATCTAGATGAAGTTTTTTTTGAAAAGGGGAATGCAAGTAAGAGAAAAATGCAAGAATACAGAGAAACAAAAGAGAACTTCTCTAGAATTGGTCGGTGACATTATCACCTATATTAGAGTATATTGACTTGGGAGTCAAGTGAAGACACTTGATCATAGGTCATACACATCGTTTAAGCTCAAAATGGGGTTGCCATTTTTTGTTTAAGCATTTTGATGTATTCTCGTCTTGTTGAGTTACTTTGAACCATGTATTGGGGTAAAGCTTCTCTAAGATGGAATGACATACCTTTGGTGGTGGTGTTGATCATGTAGTTGAACTTGTGTAGGGTGCTCAAAGTTGATGTAGTTCATCAAGAGTTGGGAGCACCACTTGTAGTTGAAGTTCATCTACCTACATGGGCTAGTCTTGCAAGGAAGAGGACTTGTGTATCCAAAATGACAATCATGAAATTTGAGGTAAAGAAATTGTCAAAGGATATATTGAAATGATTTGTGCTTCCTTGTCTTCAACCACCATATTCTAGAGACTTGGAGATGTAGAGATTACTTAGAATGTGATTGAGTTGAAATCTCATAGAGTTGGGCTCATCCAAGTACCTACAAGGGTTAGATAGCATGAAAGCGTACAAGTATATCAAAGACATATGATCATCATCATAAGAGAAATTTCAAGGATTAGTCATAGAAAGGCTCATGCCTCGCATGCATCCAAATGGAGTTTCTACTCCAAGTTTGAGGCATAAATGATGTTGAATTCACCTCTCAAACGGCAAAACACTTTCTCATCAAGCGGTTTGGTGAATGTATCCGCCAATTGCTTATTGGTACGAACATGCTTAAGTTTGATATCTCCCTTGGCAACATGATCTCAAACGAAATGATGACAAACTTCAATATGCTTAGTTCAAGAATGTTGCACGGGATTATGAGCAATCTTAATAGCACTCTCATTGTCACAAAGCAATGGAACATGTTTCACATATATCCCATAATCTTTAAGAGTTTGGGTCATCCAAAGTAATTGAGCACAACATGAAGCGACGGCAATGTATTTCGCTCCGGCGGTGGATAAGGATACTGAGTTTTGTATCTTGGTGGACCAAGACACAAGAGATCTACCAAGAAATTGACAAGTACCCGAATTGGACTTTCTATCAACCTTGTTACATGCATAGTCTGAATCGGAGTAGCCAACAAGATCAAAAGAAGACCTCTTAGGATACCAAATGCCAAAATTTGGTGTACGAATTAAGTATCTCACTATCCTTTTCACGGCCTTAAGATGGCATTCTTTGGGGGCCGCTTGATATCGTGCACACATGCACACACTTAGCATGATATCAGGATGGGAGGCACATAGATATAACTATGAACCAATCATAGAGCGGTAAACCTTTTGGTCAACAGGTTCGCCATCCTTTGTCAAGTCAAGATGTCCACTAGTAGGCATGGGGGTACTCATACCTTTGCATTCTTGCATGTTGAACTTCTTGAATAAGTCCTTGGTGTACTTTGTTTGAGATACTAGACCATGAAGGCGCGCGTTGCCGCACCCGTTCATTTTAAGAAGGAATAAAAAAGATATGAATGGTAGAAACATTTCATAAAATTTGGACCATAGCAATGAAATAAAAAAAACTTAGCAAGCCTGCATTTCAGCAGACTATACATAATGCCTGTGTTTTAATAGAGACCTTACTTTTGGACAGAAATAAGACGAGCAATCATCTCATATATTAACGGAAGGTACCAAGACGAACTGATCTAAGTCAGGCCCTAACATGCAAAATCGGATGATCTATTTAAGTAGCTGAAATAATAGTAACTTAAGTGTCAAAAAAAGTAATACTAACTTATATGCTCCATTTCTGATGGAAAGGTAGTTGTCTTTTTTTCATCTTTTTTTAAAAGATATGTGGATGTTATTGGCATAGTTGCACACGAGTTGAACACTGTGCAAATTGCTAATATATCTAGGAGGGCTATTAAGTGGATAGATCCCTAGCTGAATGTTTGAGACAACTCTGAAAACTAATGCTATTTTTTTAATTGCTGAAATAGATTGTTGATATATAGTGCAACACAAAAACTGCAGAAGTCAAGCCACAAAGAAAAAAAACTTAAGTCTAGCGCCAAGCTCACAGTCATATGCAAAGGAGAATTACAAAGAAAACATGGCTCAAACAGTTCCCTTGCACACACAAAAAAGTTAACCCCGTCACCATTTCCCTTGCACCAGCGAGATGATATTGCATCTTTTTATGTTGGCAGGCTGTTGTTGCCAGTTGGTCTCTCTACGACAGAGAAAGAATTGAGGCCCACTTAGTAATTTGTTGGCCCGATTTATTAGAAGAAGCCCAGGTCAATCCCAGGAGCAGCAACCCTTATACACGTTTGGCAACTAGGCTGCACAGTGTGGTAGATGAAAATAGCTTTGGGACACAACATGGAACAACTGAACATCTGGTCCATCCGTATGCTAGATCCGACGGCTCACGAGGTCAAATCGCTGTGAGGCGTCATAGCTCACTGAGTTATACTATTTAGTAATAAAGGTTCCCTCCTTAGTTTGCTTGATTTGCAAACCAAGAAAGAACTTGAGTTAACTCATCATAGACATCTCAAACTTCTCCGACATTAGCTTTCCAAACTTTTCACTAAAATGAGGGTTAGTTGAACCAAATATGATATCATCAACATAGATTTGGCACACAAATAATTCTCCATTAACCCTTTTAGTAAAGAGTGTAGAATCAATTTTACCAATTTCAAAGCCTTTTCAATAAGAAATTTAGTCAAGCATTTATACCACGTTATAGGAGCTTATTTAAGACAATAAAGAACTTTCTGGAGTTTGTAACATGGTCGGTTTTCTTGGGATTAACAAAGCAAGGACGTTGTTTAACATAAACTTCCTCCTCAATTTCACCATTGAGAAAAGCACTTTTGATGTCCATTTGATATAAGGTGATGTCATGATGATTGGCATAAGCAAGTAAGATACGAATGGACTCAAGTCTAGCAACGGGGGAATATGTCTCACCGTAGTCCATACCTTCAACTTGAGTGTAGCCTTGAGCGACGCGACAAGCCTTATTGCGTACAACTTGTCCATCTTCATCTTGCTTGTTTTGAAACACCCATTTGGTTCCAATGACATTGTGCTTCTCATCGGGCTTTTCAACCATCGTCCACACTTGGTTCCTCTCAAAGTTGTGTAGCTCTTCGTGCATGGAATTTATCCAATCTGGATCTTCCAATGCTTATTCAACCTTCATAGCTTCAATGCTAGAAATGAATGAGTAATGTTCACAAAAGTTAGCCAAATGAGTTTTAGAGCGAGTAATTCTCCCGGTTTGAATATCATCAAAGATTTTGCTCGACGGGATGATATCTTGAGACCCTTGCTCGAACTCGCGAGAGCTTTTGTTTGGGTCGGGGTGGAACATCCTCTTCATTGTCTTGGTATTCCTCTTGTATTTCTTTGTTGTTGTTGGCATTGATGTTCTTCCGTGGAGGTGGAGAAGGAGGTCGTCGAGGTTCATCTTGTTGTACATCCTTGTTTTCATCGTGTTGATGTGTCCCACTCGTGGATGCCTCCAAGTATACTTGTGGTTCACCTTGGCGTGAAGTTGAGGCTTCCACTTGGATGGACGAGGTACTCTCCTTCAACTCTGTTAGGCAAATCTTGCCAATAGACAAGTCTTGGATAGCTTCTGAAGGATCTTTGTCACCTACATCAATTGGCAGTTGCTCTACTTGCGAGCCTTTAGATTCATCAAACTTCACATCTACCGTCTCTTCAACCTTTCGAGTGAAATTGTTGTAGACACGGTAAGTGTGAGAGTTTGAGCCATAACCTAGTAGGAAACCTTCATGAGATTTAGGAGCAAATTTAGAACGATGATGCTTATCAAGAATGTATCACTTTGAGCCGAATACCCAAAAGTATCCAACTTGGGGTTTGTTACTGGTGAGAAGCTCGTATGTCGTCTTGCCGAGTAGCTTGTGAAGATATAGATGATACGTTGCATGACAAGATGTCTCAACCGCTTTGGCCCAAAAGTGTTTTGGCATCTTGTACTAATCAAGCATTGTTCTTGCCATTTTGATGAGCGTCCGGTTCTTCCTCTCAACAACTCCATTTGTTGAGGTGTGTACGTAGCCGCGAACTCATGTGAAATCCCTTCTTCATCAAGAAAGGTGTCCACATTGGCGTTCTTGAACTCCGTTCCGTTGTCGCTGCGAACCTTCTTGATCTTCACTTCAAATTGGTTTTGGGCCTTCCTAGCAAAGTTTTTGAAGATCTTTTGGACCTGTGATTTATCATCAAGAAAGAACACCGATGTAAATCTTGAAAAATCATCAACAATGACCAATCCAAACAAGTTACCACCCAGACTCTTGTAGGCATTGGGACCGAAAAGATCCATATGAAGTACCTCGAGCAATCTCCTTCTTGTAGGCACTTCAAATTCTATCCTTGTCAAATATGACATCTTTAACACCAAGGATATGATCACCTTTAATAAGTTTGTCAAGATTTTGCATGCCCACATGACCTAACCGTCTATGCCACAACCAGGCTTTAGAGGATTTTGCAATTAAGCAAGTTCTAGGTTGAGCCTTTTTAGTGAAATCAACAATGTATAGATCACCTCTACGTATGCCGGTAAAGACCATTTTATGATTATCTCTTCGAAACACTTGGCAATCTACTTTAGTAAATAGGACATTGAATCCAAAGTCAGCTAGTCTAGATACAGAAAGTAAGTTATAGCCAAGAGATTCAACGAGCATAACATTTTGTATGGAGCTGTCATGTGAGATGGCCACCTTACCAAGGCCAACCACCTTACCCTTTGAGTTATCACCAAAGGTGACATACTTTTGAGGGCCATCGTTTTTAGCAAGCTCATGAAACATATCCTTGTCTCCGGTCATGTGATCGGTACATCCACTATCAAGAACCCATTCCTTTCCTCCAGCCATGTAGCCGCGAAGGTTAGCCATAAGACCAAAGTGTCTCATAGACTCATCAAAATCAAAGTCATTATCACCATCCTCATCATATTATCCATGTTCAACATCGTCTTGCAAATGATCATTTCCTAGAGAGAGTGATTCATTAGATATATGATTTTAACAATGTTCATCTCTATGAATTCTAATAGCTTCGGAATTGATATTGCTAATGATTCCAACATCTCCTTTGGCACGCATAAGGTCATGAGCTCAAATAAACTATCTCCAAACTTAGGATCATTGGGATTCATCTTATTCAAAGCAATAAACTTGTGAAGAATCTCATCTAAGTTTTTCAAGGAATAATATGGAAATCATTCCTCAAGAAATCTCCATATAGTATAAGCACAATCAAGAGTTGGCAAGTGACCAATCAAATTTCTAGGCAAACCTCTAGTGATAAGATTGATAGTTCTAAGATTGTGAATCATGTCAAGAGACTCATCAGGGGTAGGATGCAAGGGGTCAAAAGGGGGTTCACAAGGAGTAGTAATGTACTTGTTCAAGTGATATTCATGAAAAATTTCAAGCATTTCATTTTTCCACTCACTTCAAAACTCTCTAGCAAGCATAGGCACTCCACGTCTAATACTCCCAATCATAGACTCATCCATTTTCCTCCAATGGTGATTAAACCAAAGCAATGGAGACCAAAGCTCTGATACCAATTGAAAGGATCGAGAAGAGGTGTCTAGAGGGGGGGGGGGGTGATTAGACCCTCAACAAGTAAAGATAACCGTTTTTAAGTTTTTCAAGTTGAGGTTGGAAATTAGCACAATTTCAAGCATTCACAATGCAATTCAAGCAAGCATGCAAAGAGTATATGAGCAGCGGAAAGTAAAGCATGCAACTTGCAAGAAAGCAAAGGGATGGGATTGGAGTGTGCAAACGTAATTGGAGACACGGAGATTTTTGGCGTGGTTCCGATAGGTGGTGCTATCGTACATCCACGTTGGTGGAGACTTCAACCCACAAAGGGTAACGGTTGCGCGAGTCCACGGAGGGCTCCACACACGAAGGGTCCACAAAGAAGCAACCTTGTTTGTCCCACCATGGCCATCACCCATGAAGGACTTGCCTCACTTGGGTAGATCTTCATGAAGTAGGCGATCTCCTTGCCCTTACAAACTCCTAGGTTCAACTCCACAATCTTGATGGAGGATCCCAAGTGACACCTAACCAATCTAGGAGACAACACTCTCCAAAAGGTAATAGATGGTGTGTTGATGATGAACTCCTTGCTCTTGTGCTTCAAATGATAGTCTCCCCAACACTCAATTCTCTCTCATAGATTTGGCTATGGTGGAAAGATGATTTGAGTGGAAAGCAACTTGGGGAAGGCCAGAGATCAAGATTCGTGTGGTTGGATTGGAATGTCTTGGTCTCAACACATGATTAGGTGGTTCTTTCTTAGAAAAAAAGAATGTTGGAAGTGTAGGCACGTTCTGATGCCTCTCTGTATGAATGAAGTGTGGGTGGAGGGGTATATATAGCCTCCACACAAAATCTAGCCATTACACATAGATTCCCAAACTCGGTGAGACCGAATGGTGAAACTCGGTCAGACCGATTCAGGTCAAAATGTGAACGTTAGAGTTTTTGGTGGGACCGACAAGGTCAACTCGGTGGGACCGATGTGCTAGAGTTAGGATAAAACCTGAACTCGGTTTGACCGATTACACAAACTCGGTGAGACCGATTTGGTAATAAGCCAACAGAGAATTGGTCAAACAAACTTGGTGGGACCGATTGCATATCTCGGTGGGACCAAAATTATTGCAATAGGCAACAAAGAGTTTTCAAGCCCATCTCGGTGAGACCGAGATCCCATCGGTGAGACTGATCTAATTAGGGTTTGTGGCAGTGGCTATGTCAAATGAACTCGGTGGTGCCGGATATATCAAATCGGTGGGGCCAAGTTTGACTTTAGGTTTAGGAGATATGTGGAAATGAGAAAGTGGCCGAGGTCTTTGTAGCATATCACTAAGAACTTTGAGCAAGCAAGCCATTAAGCAACACCTCGTCCCCTTTTAATAGTATTGACTTTCCTATGGAGTCAATGTGATCTTGGATCACTAAAATGAAAATGTAGAGTCTTGAGCTTTTGCCAATGTTTGTCCTTAGCATCTTGAAGGGGTTCCACATCCTCTTGTCCATGCCACTCCAATGTTGAACTTATCTGAAATATACTAGATGAAAATATTAGTCCAACAAGAAATATGTTGACATTAATTACCAAAATCACTAAGGGAGCACTTGTGCTTTTAGGAGTTCATGTATTCATCGTGTGCTAATGCTTTGTTCTGGTTCTCTATTAAAAGGAGGCCTTAATATCCCTTAGTTTCCAATAGGACCCCGCTGCCACGGGAGGGTGGGGCAAAAGATGTCATGCAAGTTCTTTTCATAAGCACGTATGACTATTTATGGAATACATGCCTACACTATATTTATTAACTGGAGCTAGTGTTGTATCTCCCTAGGTTATAACTTTCTCATGATGAATATCATACAACGACTCACCGATCCAATGCCTACAAATTTATCTTATATTGTTCTTGCTAAGTTACTATTGCTACTGCTATCCTTACTGCTACAAAATAACTGCTATCAGTGTTACTGTTACCATTGCTACTGCTGCTATCATCAAAACTATCATATTACTGTGCTACTAATCACTTTGCTGCAGATAATTAATTTCCAAGTGTGGTTGAATTGATAACTCAACTGCTAATACCTTCAAATATTCTTTGGCTCCCCTTGTGTCGAATCTATAAATTTGGGTTGAATACTCTACCCTCGTAAACTGTTGTGATCCCCTATACTTGTGGGTAATCAAGACCTTTTTCTGGCGCCGTTTCCAGGGAGCATAGCTATATTCTTTGAGTCACTTGGGATTATTATCATATTATCACTATGAAGAATCTGAAGGATGCTAAGACTAAGATTTTCCCCTCAAAGACGAGGGGAGGTAAGGAAATGCCATCCAGTTCCGCTTTAGATTCACCTTCTATTATAAGTAAACTTGGAACACCACAACATGCTATTAGTTCTGATATGTCGCAAGTTATTGATGATGATACCTCTGCTATGAATGCTACTCATGATGATGTTAGTACCTTGCTTGATGATGATGTGCCACTAGGTGAATTTCTTGATGAACAAATAGCTAAAGTACAACAACATGATATTGTTGTTTTTGATTATGAACTTGAAACTGAAAATCTTGAAACACCTACTAGAACTAGTCCTCCTAGATATGAATTGCCAAAGGTACCATAAGGTTATACTATGAGTGAGGAGGCAACTAGAGATATTGTTGCTTGTAAGGATAGAGATGATCTAGAGAAACTATTATGCAAGTATAAAAAAAGATCTCTGAATTCTAAAATGAAATGTGATCCTAACGTTGCTACTTCACCTATTTTTATTGATGATAAGGGTTATGAATTCTCTGTTGACCCAGAGTTAATCACTTTGGTTGAATCAGATCCTTTCCATGGTTATGATACTGAAACTGTTGTGGCACATCTTACTAAGTTGAATGATATAGCTACCCTTTTTTCCCATGATGAGAAGATTCGCTATTACTATATTCTCAAGTTATTTCAGTTCTCATTAAAGGGTGATGCTAAAGCTTGGTAAAATACCCTAGCTCCTGGTTGTGTGCTTAGATCCCAGTATATGATCTATTACTTCTCTAAAAATATTTCCCTGCTCATAAGAAACAAGCTGCCTTGCAGGAAATATTGAACTTTGTGCAAATTGAAGAAGAGAGTCTCCCACAAGCTTGGGGGAGGATTCTCCAATTTCTTAATGCTTTGCCTGATCATCCTCTTAAGAAAAATGAAATACTTAATATCTTCTATAATGGACTAACCAATGCTTCTAGGGATTTCCTAGATAGTTGTGCTGGTTGTGTTTTCAGGGAACGAACTATTAGGCAAGCCGAAGAATTATTGAATAACATATTGAAAAATTATGATGATTGGACTCCTCCAGAAACACCTATTAAACCCACTCCAAAGAAGAGGGGTATCTGATATCTCAGTCCTGAAGATATGCAAGAGGCAAATAAATCTATGAAGGAAAAGGGTATTAAGGCTGAGGATGTTTAAAATTTATCACCTATCGAAGAAATACATGGGCTTGAAGAACTACCACCACCTAAGGTGGTAGAGCTAAAATCTTCAATGAAATTCAATGATAGTGATGATCCTTGTAATAAACATCCTAGTTAATGCATTTATGAGTTTGATAATTACATTAGAAAGCAAGATCACTTCAATGCAAATGTTATGAAGCAATTGAAATACAACTCTGATATGATTGCTCGCTTAAGTGACTTGTTATGCAGAATCGCAAATGATGTTAGAGGTGTAGGAAAGCATGCCTCTATGGTTCAAACTCAATCAGAACAAGTTGCTCAATCTCAAAGAGAGTTGCTTGATGAAATGAACAATAATATAAGTGACTTTGCTGTTAGAGTAGCAACTAGAGGAGGTAAAATGACTTAGGAGCCACTTTATCCTGAGGGACACCCAAAGAGAATTGAACAAGACTCTCAAAGAATCAACACTGATGCACCTAGTCCTTCTAAAAGGAAAAAGAAGAAGAAAAATAATAGGACTTTGCCTGCCTCTAGTGAACCTGAAATAGAAAAACCTCCTAATAATGATAATGAAGTTTCTATCTCTGATGCTGAAACTCAATCTGGTAATGAACACTCACCTTCTGATAATGAAAAATATAATGATGAGGTTCATGAAGACACTCAACCAAATGATAAAGAACCAGATAATGATGTTGAGATAGAACCAACTGTTGATCTTGATAACCCACAACCTAAGAATAAAAGATATGATGAAAGAGACTTTGTTGCTAGAAAACATGGAAAGGAAAGAGAACCATGGGTTCAAAAGCCTATGCCCTTTCCACCTAAGTCAATTGAAAAGAAAGATGATGAAGAATTTGAACACTTTGCTCAAATGCTGAGGCCAGTTTTTTTGCGAACTTGCCTGACTGATATCTTAAAAATGCTTCCTTATGCAAAGTATATGAAAGACATCATCACAAATAAGAGAAAAATACCGGAAGCTGATGTCTCCACTATGCTTGCTAATTACACTTTCAAATATAGAGTACCTATAAAACTTGGAGATCTGGGAATACCAACTATACCTTGCCCCATCAAAAGAAATTATGTGAAAACTGCTTTACGTGATTTTGGAGCTAGTGTTAGTGTTATGGCTTTCTCTTTATGTAAAAGACTTGATTTGAATAAACTCACACCTACTGAAATATCTTTTCAAATGACTGACAAATCAACTGCCATACCTATTGGTATTTGTGAGGATGTGCTCGTTGTTGTTGCTAATGTTACTATATTGACTGACTCTGTTATACTTGAGATGCCCGAGGATGACAACATGTCAATTGTCCTTGGTAGACCCTTCTTGAATACTGCATGGGTTGTTATTTATTGCAATAAAAGCAAGGTCATGTTTCATATCAGTGGTAATGAGCATACTGTGCACTTTCCGTAGAAACAATTCCAAGTGAATGGTATTAATGTTATTGAAAAATCTCCGACAGTCACTATTGGAAGTTTTCAACTACCTCTACGTACTGTTAAAAAGAAATATGAAATGCTAATTGTTGGGGACATTCATATCCTCATTGAGGTAACTTAGTGATTTACAAAATTCTTCGGTTTCAAATTAATCGAAAGTGGTTGTTAATAAGACTTGATCAACCGTATTAATGGATTATTTTTGAGAGGTATGAAGTTGATGCATTTAGTGAGCACTACCTTCTGTCCCTACCTTTTGTTTTATGTTTGTATTAGTTAAAAAAATGCCGTGCTTTGTCTTTTTTCTGAGTTTTTCGTGCAATAAAAAATGACCCAAAAATAAAAGTTCTTAGAATGCTCAGAAAATCTCGTATGATTTTTTTGATTATTTCTGAATTTCTAGTGCAAATAATATCACAGGGAGGTGTATCAGGTGGACACAACGCACCTGGGCGCGCCAGGACTCCCAGGCGCGCCCTGGTGGGTTGTGGTCCCCACGTGGGCCCCCTGACTTCTTCTTCCCACATCACTCCGTTCACCCAGAAAAAATATCTCTCTCTCTCTCTCTCTCTCTCTCTCTCTCTCGTGTTCTTTCTCTCGAAACCACGGATTTTGATCTCTTTGCTAGAAGCTCCATTTTTAAACTGTTTTCGAGATTTGTTGCTTGGTATGTGACTCCTCCATGTGCCCAATTAGTTTTTGTTTTAGTGGTTTGTACTTCGAATAATTAGCTACTCTTGGTGCAGCTGTAGATGAGCTTTCATGTTGAATTCTTAGATTTCTAAGTAGTTTGAATGCTTGCTATGGCCTCTATACATCTCTATGAGTAGTTGCTATCAATTTTGTGAAGTTTTGTTGAGAAAAAAATTTGTGGACTAAAAATTTCGGAGTTTTGTTCATAGGGAAAAGATGAGTTTCTTTAGGAAGTTTGGTTGCAAGAAATCCAAGGGGGTTATAGGGAAGTCATCTGACAATGATCTACATACCCCGAGGTTGGCAGAGCTACAGCTGTGTGAGTAGCCGCATAATGCATTCATGGAAGAGGCTGGAATCCTCCAAGAGTTCAACCAATATGCTGCTAATGCCGGCCTCACTGACTTCATCGCAGCTGAATGCGAAAAATATCATCTCCTCTCAAACTCCTTTGTGCAAAATTTTCATTTTCATCCTAGGAATAATCCCCTTGAGGTGTCATTTAATTATTATGTTGAACACCACCAGATCCCACTTACTAAATTTTGTGACATATGCATGCTTCCTTCCAATGGGGATTTGGTAGAGCCTAGGCCCTCAGAGTTTGATAGTTTTTACCGCACTCTGACAGTGGGGGATGAGAGAGGAGTATCGGGCACCACTGCCGTTAGCTTGCATTTACCTACCATGCATTATTTTGCCTTATTCATTGCAAAGTGCTTAATAGCGAGAGAGAAGGTGGGTTCACTTAGCGCCCCAGACTTTGCTGTTTTGCATCGCACACTTTAGGGCGGCAACACTTATAGCTTGGGAGCTATTATGGCACGTCGCCTTCACCTTAACAGAGTCAAGGGTAAAATACACGGGGGCATTTATGCTACTCGCTTGATGACTCACTTCAATGTGCAGATACACCAGCATTATCACCCTTTGACCAAGGTTTACCTAGATAGAGCAGCTATGAAGAACCATCAGTTTCTTGCTGCTGATTACCCTGATATTGACTTGCCTTACAACTTAGTTTTCAGTGAGAAAACTTGTGATATTATTCCCTTGCCTGCACCTGCTTTGTTTGATTATGTTGCCAGGAATGGATATAGGATTATGACTAAGGACATTGTCGCTTACCGGAACAACCTGGCGGCGGCACTGGCGGAGCCTCACCAGCGGCAACCTATGGTGCCTGCTCCCCAACACTTCAACATTGGACCTCATGGTTTCTACGACTAGTGATTACCAAGTTAGGCCAAAAGCCTAAGCTTGGGGAGTACGTATTCCCACCGACATTACATTCATGTTCACACATTTCATTCCAGTTGTCGGTGTCCACACTTTTTCATTGTATCATCCATGCTTAAATTTATATTCTCGCTTTCTTCTTGTGTGTTTGAAAAACTTTGAGAAAATCCAAAAATACGTTTCTTGCTTCTTTTTTATTTTTCTTCCTATTTTAAATTTCTGTAGTACTAAAAAGAAAACCCAAAAAGATTTCCTTGTTCTTCATTTACTTGTTGGGAGCTTTCCCATGTAAATAGTTTTTCTCGTTTTTGCTTTTCTCTTTTCATTTGCTTGTTTACAAAAACCAAAAACTCCAAAAATATTTCAGTATGTTTCTCTGAATTTCTTTTTCTTTTATTGAATCATACCAAGGAGAAGACCACAATGAAAATGTTGAGTGGCTCTCATTTGCATTGTTGATTTAACAAAGAGTCCATATTACCTTGTCTTCTCCTCTTGAATAAAATGTTTGCAGATTCTAGCTTAGTCCATGGCACTCCTGCACTATTATTATTTTAAATCATTCGGTCATGCAAGTGAAAGGTAATGATGACGATATTAGATGAAATGGCTGTGGCAGAGAGAAACAAGTATGAACTCGACTTGTTTTGTTTTTGTAAATAGGTTTAACCTAGTATCCATGATTCAGCCTATTATGATCAAACATGTTTGCAATGACAATTAGAGATTATAGTTTCTCATGCCATGCATAAGTAGCTAGGATTGAATAATGACTTATCTATGATATCAACACTGCATTAAAATGATTGTGATGTAGTATGATGATATGGTATCCTCCTCTGAATGTTTGAGTGGCTTCACTTGGCACATGTTCATGCATGTAGTTGAATCAAAACCAACATAGCCTCTATGATATTTATGTTCATGGTGTTCATATCCTACTCATGCTAGTATCCAATATTACTTATGCATAATGCATGTTCATGACCGTTGTTGCTCTCTAGCTGGCTGCTTCTCAACCTTTTTGCTAGCTTTCGCTTGTACTAAGTGGGAACTCTGCTTGTACATCAAAAAAACCTGAAACCCAAGTTATTCCAGATGAGTCCACCATAACTACCTATATGCGGTATTACCCTGCTGTCCTAAGTAAATTTGCATGTGCCATCTCTGAAAACTTCAAATAAATATCATTTTGTCTGCCTGGATCGTTCATGGAACGACACGAGGTAGTCGATATCTTCCATGCTAAGCGGGTTATTCTTAGGTCGAGTGTTTATTCACTCGCCATCGCATGAGAAAAGGGCGGTAATAGGGATGCCCAGTCCCAAAATGCAAAAAGAAAAGAGCTTACAAATAATCAAACAAAAACTCCCAATGGAGTCATAACCTTTACATTTCTGCTTGGGAACCGCCACTAGCGTGTTTAGCATGGAAGATATGATAACTGATGGTCGTGAAGTAAATGAGAAGGGTGCATTTCTCAAAATTTCATTTACCACTGTTTTAAAAACTTGAGCTCTGGCACCTCTGCAAATCACTGCTTCCCTCTGCGCAGGGACTATCTATTTACTTTTATGTTGTGTCGTCACCTTCTCAAATAAGCGCTAGAACCTAAGAGCACTGCTGTCATGCTGATGCATGTGTGTAGATAATGTTGGGTGCATCATGACTGGATCTTTTCTACCATGAATTACAATGTTTAGCCGCTGCTTGAACTTTGGGGGTGCTTGCAACCTCTTGAGCACCGTGTTGGTTTGCCCTTGAAGAGGAAAGGGTGATGCAGCAAAGTAGCGTAAGTATTTCCCTCAGTTTTTGAGAACCAAGGTATCAATTCAGTAGGAGGCTCCTCAAAAGTCCCTCGTACCTACACAAACAAACAAGAACCTTGCAACCAAGGCGATAAAGGGGTTGTTAATCCCTTCACAGTAACTTGCGAAAGTGAGATCTGATAGAGATAATAAGATAAGATAAATATTTTTGGTATTTTTATGATATAGATTGGAAAGTAAAAGATGCAAATAAAAGTAGATGGAAAACTTATATGATAAAAGATAGACCCGGGGGCCATAGGTTTCACTAGTGGCTTCTCTCAAGATAGCATAAGTATTACGGTGGGTGAACAAATTACTGTCGAGCAATTGATAGAAAAGTGCATAGTTATGAGAATATCTAGGCATGATCATGTATATAGGCATCACGTCCACAACAAGTAGATCGAAACGATTCTGCATCTACTACTATTACTCCACACATCGACCGACTCCTGCCTGCATCTAGAGTATTAAGTTCATAAGAACAGAGTAATGCATTAAGCAAGATGACATGATGTAGAGGGATAAGCTCAAGCAATATGATATAAACCCCATCTTTTTATCCTAGATGGCAACAATACAATATGTGCCTTGCTGCCCCTGCTGTCACTGGGAAAGGACACCGCAAGATTGAACCCAAAGCTAAGCACTTCTCCCATTGCAATAAAGATCAATCTAGTAGGCCAACCCAAACTGATAATTCGAAGAGACTTGCAAAGATAAAAAATCACACATAAAATAATTCAGAGAAGATTCAGTTATTTCTCATAGATAAACTTGATCATAAACCCACAATTCATCAGATCTTGACAAACACACCGCAAAAAGAGTTACATCGAATAGATCTCCAAGAAGTTCGAGGAGAACTTTGTATTGAGATTCAAAAAGAGAGAAGAAGCCATCTAGCTAATAACTATGGACCTGATGGTCTGTGGTAAACTACTCACAACTCATGGGAGAGGCCTTGGAGATGATGTAGAGGCCCTCTGTGGTTGATTCGTCGTCCGGCGGAGCACCGGCGAAGGCTCCAAGATGGGATCTCGCGGATACAGAAGGTGGCGGTGGTGGAAATAGTTTTTCGTGGTTCTCCTCGATGTTTTCTGGGTACGTGGATATATATAGGCGAAGAAGGTAGGTCAGGGGAGCCACGAGGGGCCCACGAGGGTGGGGGGCGCGCCTACCCCCTAGGGCGCGCCCTCCTGCCTCGTGGCCGCCTGGGCTGTGATACGTCTCCAACGTATCTATAATTTATGAAGCATTCATGCTATATTACTATGTGTTTTGAATGATTATGGGCTTTATTATACACTTTTATATTACTTTTGGGACTAACCTATTAACTGGAGGCCCAGCCCATATTGCTGTTTTATTGCCTGTTTAAGTATTTTGAAGAAAAGGAATATCAAACAGAGTCCAAATGGAATGAAACCTTCGGCAACGTGTTTTTTTGGAAGATTATCATCCTGGAGGCTTGGAGATCAAGTCAGAAGATCCTCAAGGAGCCCAGGAGATAGGGGGGCGCCCCTCCTACAGGGCGCGAACCCTTGTCTCGTAGACCCCTCGAGCACCCCCCGACCGACTTATTTCGCCTATATAAGCCTACGTACCCTAAAACCATCGAATATCAAGATAGATCGGGAGTTCCGCCGCCGCAAGCCTCTATAACCACCAGAAACCTCTCAGGAGCCCTTCCCGGCACCCTGCCGGAGGGGGATCCATCACCGGTGGCCATCTTCATCATCCTGGCGCTCTCCATGATGAGGAGGGAGTAGTTCACCCTCGAGGCTGAGGGTATGTACCAGTAGCTACGTGTTTGATCTCTCTCTCTCTCTCTCATGTTCTCTCTCGTGTTCCCTCTATTGCACGATCTTGATGTATCCCGAGCTTTGCTATTATAGTTGGATCTTATGATGTTTATCCCCCTCTACTCTCTTGTGATGAATTGAGTTTCCCCTTTGAAGTTATCTTATCGGATTGAGTCTTTTATGAGAACACTTGATGTATGTCTTCCCGTGATTATCTGTGGTGACAATGGGATATCATGTGCCACTTTTTGTATGTTTTGGTGACCAACTTGCGGGTTCCGCCCATGAACCTATGCATAGGGGTTGGCACACGTTCTTGACTCTCCGGTAGAAACTTTGGGGCACTCTTTGAAGTACTTTGTGTTGGTTGGATGAATCTGAGATTGTGTGATGCATATCGTATAATCATGCCCACGGATACTTGAGGTGACAATGGAGTATCTAGGTGACATTAGGGTTTTGGTTGATTTGTGTCTTAAGGTGTTATTCTAGTACGAACTCTTTTATAGATTGATCCGAAAGAATAACTTTGAGGTGGTTTCATACCCTACCATAATCTCTATGTTTGTTCTCCGCTATTAGTGGCTTTGGAGTGACTCTTTGTTGCATGTTGAGGGCTTGTTATATGATCTATCTATGTTATTATTGTTGAGAGAACTTGCACTAGTGAAAGTATGAACCCTAGGCCTTGTTTCCTACCATTGCAATACCGTTTACGCTCACTTTTACCACTTGTTACCTTGCTGTTTTTATAATTTCAGATTACAAATACCTTTATCTACCATCCATATTGCACTTGTATCACCATCTCTTCGCCGAACTAGTGCACCTATACAATTTAGCATTGTATTGGGTGTGTTAGGGACACAAGAGACTCTTTGTTATTTGGTTGCAGGGTTGTTTTAGAGGGACCATCTTCATCCTACGCCCCCTACGGATTGATAAACCTTATGTCATCCACTTGAGGGAAATTTGCTACTGTCCTACAAACCTGTGCACTTGTAGGCCCAACAACGTCTACAAGAAGGTTGTGTAGTAGACATCAAGTTCTTTTCTGGTGCCGTTGCCGGGGAGGTGAGTGCTTGAAGGTATATCTTTAGATCTTGCAATTGAATCTTTTTGTATCTTGTTTTATCACTAGTTTAGTTTATAAAAGAAAATTACAAAAAAAAGTGGATTTGAGTTTGTCTCATACGCTTCATCTTTTTAATATCTTTCATGAGAATGATGGAAAGGAAAATTGTGCTCAAGTGCTAGAAGAAGAATGCATTAGAATGTTTGGTACTAGATCTTTGTATGATGAGCATGATTGCAATGTTGTTAGTTTGAATTCCTTGAATATCCACAATGCTAATGATATGCAAAGCCACAAGCTTGTGGAAGCTATGTTTGATGAAGATGATATTTTTTTATCCCCCAAGTTTTGATGAGAATATTTATTATGATGAAAGCATGCCTTTTATTTATGATGATTATATTGATGAAAGTGGGTTTGGAGGAGTGTCAACTTTAGGAAGTAGTGATCCCACTATTTTGGAGGATATTGAATCTTACTGTGATGAACATGAAAGTGGATTTGGAAGAGTGTCAACTTTATTTAGTGATGATTCCACTATTTCGGAAGAGGTTCCAATTGATTATGAGAACAAAGTTGCTATCTATGATGATTATTGTGATGACTTGTATGCTATTAAGAATAAAAATAACCATGAAACTTGTCATCATGATTTTAGTTTTCAATTGGATTATGCCTCACATGATAATTATTTTGTTGAGTTTGCTCCCACTACTATTCATGAGAAGAATTTTGCTTATGTGGAGAGTAGTAAAATTTCTATGCTTGTAGATAATGAAAATAATGCTTTAGGTGCTGGTTATATTGTTGAATTCATTCATGATCCTACTAAAAATTATTATGAGGGAGGAACATATGCTTGTAGGAATTGCAATAATGCCAAGTTTCCTCTCTATGTGCTTAAAGTTTTGAAGCTATGCTTGTTTTACCTTCCTATGCGAATTGATTATTGTTCCCATAAGTTGTTTGCTCACAAAATCCCTATGCATAGGAAGTGGATTAGACTTAAATGTGCTAGTCATATGCTTCATGATGCTCCCGTTATGTTTCAATTCTTATCTTTTATGTGAGCATCATTGCCATCATCATGCCTAGCTAGAAAGGCATTAAAGAAAAGCGCTTGTTGGGAGACAACCCAATATTTATCCTTACTGTTTTTGTGTGTACACATGATTATTCTACTGTAGTAATCATTTTTATAGCTTTTGTTTCAATAAAGTGCCAAGTAGAACCTTTGGGAAGACTTGGGTGAAGTTTATGTGATCTTGCTGTAAAAAACAGAAACTTTTGCGCTCACGAGATTAGCTGCCATTTTTTTACTGGAGAGTGATTTTAGGTTGATTCTTTTTTAATATGATTAATAGACAAACTACTCAGGTCCAGCAATTTATTTCATAATTGTTGGTGTTCCAGAAGTATACGTTTGATACAGATTACTACAGACTGTTCTGTTTTTGACAGATTCTGTTTTCATTGTGTTGTTTGCTTATTTTGATGCATCTATGGATACTATTAAGTGGTATGAACCATAGATAAGTTGGAATTCAGTAGATATTACACCAATATGAATTTAGAATGAGTTCATTACAGTACATAAGTGGTGGTTTTGTTTTCTTACACTAACGGAGCTTACGAGTTTTGTTTGAGTTTTGTGTGGTTGAAGTTTTCAAGTTTTGGGTAGAGATTCGATGGACTATAGAATAAGGAGTGGAAAGAGCCTAAGCTTGGGGATGCCCAAGGCACCCCAAGGTAATATTCAAGGATAACCAAGAGCCTAAGCTTGGGGATGCCCCGGAAGGCATCCCCTCTTTCGTCTTTGTTCGTCGGTAACTTTACTTGGAGCTATATTTTTATTCGCCACATGATATGTGTTTTTCTTGGAGCGTCATTTTCTCATGTTAGTATTTGCTTGCTGTTATTTATATTAATGTTTTGCATCTTTAGTTTCGATAAAAAAGTCAAGGATAGCCTTTGCCATGCTTATTTTGCTAGTATACATGTTGCTGTTTGAAAACAGAAAGTTTACAGCTGTTGCAAAAATTCCCTAGAAAAGTCAGAGAATGGTATAACATTGAATCTTTTTGCATATTAAGATCTGATAAATTTATTACAGTGGGAAAGTTAGTTCATAATTTTTGGAGTCAGGGAAGTATTGATACTCTTGCATTCTTTACAGACTGTACTGTTTTGGCAGATTGCTGTTATGTTTGCATTGTTTGCATATGTTTGCTTGTTTAATGATTCTATTTGAGGATAGGAGTATTAAATATGCAGAGAAATTTATTATGCAATGTTGAATAATAATTTTAGTGATTTGTTACAGTATAAAATGATAAGGTTTTGCATTGGTTTATACTAACCTATCTCACAAGTTCTTGTTGAGTTTGTTGTGAATGAAGCTTTTGATAAAATGAGAAACCATGATATGAGAGGAATTAAGGAGACACAAAAGTTCAAGATTGGGGATGCCCAAGGCACCCCAAGATAATATTTCAAGAAGTCTCAAGCATCTAAGCTTGGGGATGCCCCGGTACGCATCCCACCTTTCTTCTTGGAGAACTATCGGTTAGCATCGGTTGAACCTAAGTTTTTGCTTCTTCACATGAGTCGTGCTATCCTTGCAATGCCATTTTGTTTTTTTGTTGCTGCTTGAATACACTACCAAGATCTGAATTCTTTAATGAGAGAGAGTCTTCACATAGTTACATAATTATTTAGCTACTCTTTGATCTTCACTTATATCTTTTTGGAGTAGTTTGTCATTTACTCGTGTACTTCACTTATATCCTATGAGTAAATGGTTGAATAAGTTAAATGTCATAAATGTGAAATTATATATGTTTCATTTGCTTATCCCTTGGGGAGTAATGACTTCACATCTAAGAAGTAGAGGTTGTAAATTTATTGACGGTTAGCAAGCATTGTATTAGTCATTTGAACAATTCATGAAAGAATATTGAAGGAAGAGAGATTTCACATATAAATATATTACCATAGACATCTTTTATAATTGTGAGCACTCATTAAGTATGACATGTTAAAGAGTTGATGTTGGACAAGGAAGACAATGTAATGGGTTATGTTTTCTCGCATCTCAGTTAAAGTATATTGTCATGGATCATTCAAACATGTTGAGCTTGCCTTTCCCCCTCATGCTAGCCAAAAATTCCTAGCACCAAGTAGAGATACTACTTGTGCTTCCAAATATCCTTAAACCCAGTTTTGCCATGCGAGTCCACCATACCTACCTATGGATTGAGTAAGATCCTTCAAGTAAGTTGTCATCGGTGCAAGCAATAAAAATTGCTCTCTAAATATGCATGACTTATTAGTGTGGAGAAAATAAGCTTTGTACGAACTTGTTATGGAAGCAATAAAAGCGACGGACTGCATAATAAAGGTCCATATACAAGGGGCAATATAAAGTGACATTCTTTCGCATTAAGATTTTGTGTATCCAACCCTAAAAGCGCATGACAACCTCTGCTTCCCTCTGCGAAGGGCCTATCTTTTACTTTATGTCTTTTACTTTTTGCAAGAGTCAAGGTGATCTTCACCTTTCCCTTTTTCATTTTATCCTTTGGTAAGCACTTTGTGTTAGGGTGATCCTGATATATATATCCAATTGGATGTACGTTAGCATGAACTATTATTGTTGACATCACCCAAAGGTGAATACGTTTGGAGGCAACATTATAAGCCCCAATCTTTCTCTGTGTCTGATTAAATCTTCATAACCACAAGTATTGCGTGAGTGTTAGCAATTGTAGAAGACTATATGATAGTTGAGTATGTGAAGTTTGCTAAATCAAAGCTCTGACAAAGACTCTTCCTGAAATTAAGATGAATTGCAATTGTTTTGATGACTAAGAATGAAGTTTGCTAGTTTTTCAAGAAAGTTTATGGTCTATGCTTTGACATGTGAATTGCTTGTTCCTTTATCGTGATAAGTTTTATGAGATGAACTACTGTTATGACATATTATCATGCTAGAAAAGGTGATTGAAATTATCATTGATCAAACTTGTGCACCTTCTAGCATTCACACTTCATAAATTCTTTCTTTTATCATTTACCTACTCGAGGACGAGTAGGAATTAAGCTTGGGGATGCTGATACGTCTCCAACGTATCTATAATTTATGAAGCATTCATGTTATATTACTATGTGTTTTGAATGATTATGGGCTTTATTATACACTTTTATATTACTTTTGGGACTAACCTATTAACCGGAGGCCCAGCCCATATTGCTGTATTATTGCCTGTTTCAGTATTTCGAAGAAAAGGAATATCAAAGGAGTCCAAACGGAATGAAACCTTCGGCAACGTGTTTTTTTGGAAGATTATCATCCTGGAGGCTTGGAGATCAAGTCAGAAGATCCTCGAGGAGCCTAGGAGATAGGAGGGTGCACCCCCTACAGGGCGCGGCCCCCTGTCTCGTGGACCCCTCGAGCACCCCCCGACCGACTTATTTCGCCTATATAAGCCTACGTACCCTAAAACCATCAAATATCAAGATAGATCGGGAGTTCCGCCGCCGCAAGCCTCTGTAATCACCAGAAACCTCTCGGGAGCCCTTCCCGGCACCCTGCCGGAGGGGGGATCCATCACCGGTGGCCATCTTCATCATCCCGGCGCTCTCCATGACGAGGAGGGAGTAGTTCACCCTCGAGGCTGAGGGTATGTACCAGTAGCTACGTGTTTGATCTCTCTCTCTCTCTCTCTCTCTCTCTCTCTCTTGCATTCTATCTCCTATTCCCTCTATGGCACGATCTTGATGTATCCCGAGCTTTGCTATTATAGTTGGATCTTATGATGTTTCTCCCCCTCTACTCTCTTGTGATGAATTGAGTTTCCCCTTTGAAGTTATCTTATCGGATTGAGTCTTTTATGAGAACACTTGATGTATGTCTTACCGTGCTTATCTGTGGTGACAATGGGATATCATGTGCCACTTGATGTATGTTTTGGTGACCAACTTGCGGGTTCCGCCCATCAACCTATGCATAGGGGTTGGCACACGTTCTTGACTCTCCGGTAGAAACTTTGGGGCACTCTTTGAAGTACTTTGTATTGGTTGGATGAATCTGAGATTGTGTGATGCATATCGTATAATCATGCCCGCGGATACTTGAGGTGACAATGGAGTATCTAGGTGACATTAGGGTTTTGGTTGATTTGTGTCTTAAGGTGTTATTCTAGTACGAACTCTTTTATAGATCGATCCGAAAGAATAACTTTGAGGTGGTTTCATACCCTACCATAATCTCTACATTTGTTCTCTGCTATTAGTGGCTTTGGAGTGACTTTTTGTTGCATGTTGAGGGCTTGTTATATGATCTATCTATGTTATTATTGTTGAGAGAACTTGCACTAGTGAAAGTATGAACCCTAGGCCTTGTTTCCTACCATTGCAATACCGTTTACGCTCAGTTTTACCACTTGTTACCTTGTTGTTTTTATAATTTCAGATTACAAATACCTTTATCTACCATCCATATTGCACTTGTATCACCATCTCTTCGCCGAACTAGTGCACCTGTACAATTTAGCATTGTATTAAGTGTGTTGGGGACACAAGAGACTCCTTGTTATTTGGTTGCAGGGTTGTTTGAGAGAGACCATCTTCATCCTACGCCTCCTACAGATTGATAAACCTTAGGTCATCCACTTGAGGGAAATTTGCTACTGTCCTACAAACCTGTGCACTTGTAGGCCCAACAACATCTACAAGAAGAAGGTTGTGTAGTAGACATCAGGCTGTTTCTTGATGTCCACTCGAAGTCTCCTGGATTGCGTTTGTTCCAAAAAGATCGCTCCCAAAGGTTTCATTCCATTTGGACTCCGTTTGATATTCCTTTTCTTCGAAACACTGAAATAGGCAAAAAATGATATAAAAGTGTAAAGTAAAGCCCATAAACATCCAAAATGGGTAATATAATAGCATGGAACAATCAAAAATGATAGATACGTTGGAGACGTATCAAGCATCCCCAAGCTTAATTCCTGCTCGTCCTCGAGTAGGTAAATGATAAAAACAGAATTTTTGATGTGGAATGCTACCTAGCATAATTCTCAATGTAATTTTCTTTATTGTGGCATGATTGTTCAGATCCAAATGATTCAAGATAAAAGTCCATAAAACATAAAAATAGTAATATTTCAAGCACACTAACAAGTAATCATGTCTTATCAAAATAGCATAGCCAAAGAAAGCTTATCCCTACAAAATCATATAGTTAGGCCATGCTTCATTTTCATCACACAAAATACCCCCATCATGCACAACCCCGGTTTCAGCCAAGCAATTGGTTCATACTTTTTAACGCGCTTCAGATTTTTCAACTCTTACACAATACATGAGCGCAAGCCATGGACATAGCACTATATGTGGAATAGGGTGGGGGTTGTGAAGACAAAAAGGGAGAAGATAGTCTCACATCAACTAGGCGTATCAACGGGCTATGGAGATTCCCATTAACAGATATCAATGTGAGTGAGTAGGGATTGCCATGCAACGGATGCACTAGAGCTATAAATATATGAAAGCTCAACAAAAGAAACTGAGTGGGTGTGCATCCAACTTGCTTGCTCACGAAGACCTAGGGCATTTTGAGGAAGCCCATCATTGGAATATACAAGCCAAGTTCTATAATGAAAAATTCCCACTAGTATATGAAAGTGACAACATAGGAGACTCTCTATTATGAAGATCATGGTGCTATTTGAAGCACAAGTGTGGAAAAAAAAGATAGTAACATTGTCCCTTCTCTCTTTTCTCTCATTTTTTCCTCTTCTTTTTTTTCCTTTTTTTATTTGGAGGGCTTCTTTGGCCTCTTTTTTTAATTATTTATTTGGGCTTATTTGGCCTCTATTATTTTTATAAAGTCCGAAGTCTCATCTCGACTTGTGGGGGAATCATAATCTTCATCATCCTTTCCTCACTTGGGACAATGCTCTAATAATGAAGATCATCACACTTTTATTGATTTATAACTCAAGAATTACAACTCAATACTTAGAACAAAATATGACTCTACGTGAATGCCTCCGACGGTGTACCGGGATATGCAATGAATCAAGAGTGACATGTATGAAAAATTATGAAGGTGGCCTTGCCACAAATACGATGTCAACTACATGATCATGCAAAGAGCAATATGGCAATGATAGGGCGTGTCATAATAAATGGAACGGTGGAAAGTTGCATGGCAATATATCTTGGAATGGCTATCAAAATGCCATAATAGGCAGGTATGGTGGCTGTTTTGAGGAAGGTAAATGGTGGGTGCATGATACCGGCGAAAGTTGCGCGGTATAATAGAGGCTAGCAATGGTGGAAGGGTGAGAGTGTGTATAATCCATGGACTCACGTCATAAAGAACTCAGAAACTTATTGCAAAAGTCTACTTGCACTGGAAGCAAAGTACTACTACGCATGCTCATAGGGGAAGGGTTGGTAGGAGTTAACCATCGCGTGATCCCGACCTCCACACATAAGGAAGACAATTAAAAGAGCACCCCATGCAACAAATTTGTCACACAACTTTTACCATACGTGCATGCTACGGGACTGGCCAACCTTAACACAAGTATTTCTCAATTTCATAATTACCCAACTAGCATGACTCTAACATTACGACCTTTATATCTCAAAACAATTATCAAGCATCAAATTGATCATAGTGTTTAATGCACTTTCTATGATAGTTTTTATTATACCCAACTTGGATGCTCATCATTCTAGGACCAAATTTATAACCATAGCAAATACCATGCTATTCTAAAAGACTCTCAAAATAATATAAGTGAAGCATGAGAGATCAACAATTTCTACAAAATAAGGCCACGGCCGTGCTCTAAAAGATATAAGTGAAGCACTAGAGCAAAAATTGTCTAGCTCAAAAGATATAAGTGAAGCACATAGAGTATTCTAATAAATTCCAAATCATGTGTGTCTCTCCCAAAAGGTGTGTACATCAAGGATGATTGTGGTAAACTAAAAAGCAAAGACTCATATCACACAAGACGCTCCAAGCAAAACACATATCATGTGGCGAATAAAAATATAGCTCCAAATAAAGTTATCGATAGACGAAGACGAAAGAGGGGATGCCTTCCGAGGCATCCCCAAGCTTAGGCTTTTGGTTGTCCTTGAATATCTTGGGGTGACATTGGCATCCCCAAGCTTAGGCTCTTGCCGCTCCTTATTCCATAGTCCATCAAATTTTTACCCAAAACTTGAAAACTTCACAACACAAAACTCAAGAGGAAATCTCATAAGCTCCGTTAGTGCAAGAAAGAAAAACCACCACATAAGGTACTATAATGAACCCATTCTTTATTTATATTGGTGTTAAACCTACTGTATTCCAACTTCTCTATGGTTCATACCCCCCGATACTAGCCATAGATGCATCAAAATAAGCAAACAACACACGAAAAACAGAATCTGTCAAAAACAGAACAGTCTATAGTAAGCTGTAACTTTCGAATACTTATTAACTCTAAAAATCCTACCAAAATAGGAAGTCCTGGGAAATTTGTCTATCGACCTATTGCAAAAATAATCAATGCAAAAGCACATTTCTGTGATTTACTAAACTTATTATCGTGCGCGCAAAAGTTTCTGTTTTTCAGCAGAATCAAATTAACTATTACCGTAAGTTATCCTATAGGTTCTACTTGGCACAAACACTAATTAAACATAAAACCACATCTACACAGAAACTAGAAGAAATATTTATTACTAAACATAAGAAAAAAGCAAGGAACAAAAATAAAATTGGGTTGCCTCCCAACAAGCGCTATCGTTTAACGCCCCTAGCTAGGCATAAAAGCGAGGATAGATATAAATATTGCCATCTTTGGTATTCAATTCATAAGTGGCATGCATAATAGATTTATAAGGTAATTTGACTTTATTTCTAGGGAAGTGTTCCGTGACTTTCCTTAATGGAAATTGGAATCTAATATTCCCTTCCTTCATATCAATAATTGCACCAGTCGTTCTAAGGAAAGGTCTACCAAGAATAAATGAAAGATTGCAATCTATATCAAGAACAATGCAATCTACGGGCACATAATTCCTATTTTCAACAATAAGAACATCATTAATCCTTCCGATAGGTTTCTTAATAGTGGAATCCGCAAGGTGCAAGTTTAAAGAGCAATCATCAAATTCATGGAAGCCTAGCACATCACATAAATTTTCGGAATCGTGGAAACACTAGCACCCAAATCACACAAAGCATAGCATTGATGATATTTAATCTTAATTTTTATAGTAGGTTCCCACTCATCATAAAGTTTTCTAGGTATAGAAACTTCCAATTCAAGTTTTTCTTCATAAGATTGCATCAAAGCATCAACAATATGTTTGGTAAAAGCTTTATTTTGACTATAAGCATGTGCAGAATTCAACACGGATTGCAACAAGGAAATACAATCTATTAAAGAACAATTATCATAATTAAATTCCTTGAAATCCATAATAGTGGGTTCGTTGCTATGTAAAGTTTTGACCTCTCCAATCCTACTTTTACGAAATTTAGCATCAAGATCTAAAAACTTCGAATCATTGGGACGCCTTTTAATTAAAGTTGACTCATCTCCAGTCCCATCATTATCAAGATTCATATTGCAAAACAAAGATTTAATTGGGGACACATCAATAACTTTTATATCTTCATCATTATTTTCCCCTAACCCTTCCGGTTTGGCAGCCATCTTATTAACTAAGGTGGCTTGCTTATTAGAAATTTGGGCTATTGATTTTTCAAGACGAGCAATCTGAGAATTCAAAGCATAAAATTCCTTAGACATATCATCTAGTTCTTTAAGCTCTTTTATAAAAAAATATTATGCTCAAATTGTAAAGTCATAAAGCTTCTAATGTTTAACAATTTCCTCCAACCTTTTAAGATGAAGATCAATGTTCTTAGGCAAAGCCATAAGGGTAAACATGCACACAAGAGGCAAGCGAAAGAGAGGCAAACGGAAGAGAGGGCGAATAAAATGGCAAGGGTGAATTCGGGGAGAGGAAAATGAGAGGCAAATGGCAAATGATGTAATGCGAGGGAGATGAGTTTGTGATGGGTACTTGGTATGTCTTGACTTGAGCGAAGACCTCCCCGGCAACGGCGCCAGAAATCCTTCTTGCTACCTCTTGAGCACTGCGTTGGTTTTCCCTTCAAGAGAAAAGGGTGATGCAGCAAAGTAGCATAAGTATTTCCCTCATTTTTTGAGAACCAAGGTATCAATCCAGTAGGAGGCTCCTCAAAAGTCCCTCGTACCTACACAAACAAACAAGAACCTCGCAACCAACGTGATAAAGGGGTTGTCGATCCCTTCACGGTAACTTGGGAAAGTGAGATCTGATAGAGATAATAAGATAAGATAAATATTTCTGGTATTTTTATGATATAGATTGGAAATTAAAAGATGCAAATAAAAGTAGATGGAAAACTTATATGATAAAAGGTAGACCCGGGGGCCATAGGTTTCACTAGTGGCTTCTCTCTAGATAGCATAAGTATTACGGTGGGTGAACAAATTACTGTTGAGCAATTGATAGAAAAGTTGCATACTTATGAGAATATCTAGGCATGATCATGTATATAGGCATCACGTCCACAACAAGTAGATCAAAATGATTCTGCATCTACTACTATTACTCCACACATCGACCGACTCCTGCCTGCATCTAGAGTATTAAGTTCATAAGAAAAGAGTAATGCATTAAGCAAGATGGCATAATGTAGAGGGATAAGCTCAAGCAATATGATATAAACCCATCTTTTTATCCTCGATGGCAACAATACAATACATGCCTTGCTGCCCCTGCTGTCGCTGGGAAAGGACACTGCAAGATTGAACCCAAAGCTAAGCACTTCTCCCAATGTAAGAAAGATCAATCTAGTAGGCCAAACCAAACTGATAATTCGAAGAGACTTGCAAAGATAACCAATCACACATAAAAGAATCCAGAGAAGATTCAATTATTTCTCATAGATAAACTTGATCATAAGCTCACAATTCATCGGATCTCGACAAACACACCGCAAAAAGAGTTACGTCGAATAGATCTCCAAGAAGATCGAGGAGAACTTTGTATTGAGATTCAAAGAGAGAGAAGAAGCCATCTAGCTAATAACTATGGACCCGAAGGTCTGTGGTAATCTACTCACAACTCATTGGAGAGGCCTTGGAGATGATGTAGAGGCCCTCCATGGTCGATTCCCCCTCCGGTGGAGCGCCGGTGAAGGCTCCAAGATGGGATCTCGCGGATACAGAAGGTTGCGGCGGTGGAAATAGTTTTTCATGGTGCTCCTTGATGTTTCCGAGGTACATGGATATATATATATATAGGCGAAGGAGGTAGGTCAGGGGAGCCACGAGGGGCCCATGAGGGTGGGGGGCGCGCCTACCCCCCTAGGGCGCGCCCTCCTGCCTCGTGGCCGCCTGGGCTACTTCTTGACGTCCACTCCAAGTCTCCTGGATTGCGTAGGTTCCAAAAAGATCGCTCCCGAAGGTTTCATTCCGTTTGGACTCCATTTGATATCCATTTTCTTCGAAACACTGAAATAGGCAAAAAAACAGCAATTCGGGTTGGGCCTCCGGTTAGTAGGTTAGTCCCAAAAATGATATAAAAGTGTTAAGTAAAGCCCATAAACAACAAAAACTAGTAATATAATAGCATGAAACAATCAAAAATTATAGATACGTTGGAGATGTATCAGTGCTCTGCATTTATGTTTTGCGTTCTTAGAAAGGGCTAGCGGGATACCACTATTGTCATATTATATCATGGTTGTTTTGACAACGTGTTGCTATTTGAGATATCTTATTATTGCTCTCTAGTTGATTATGTCATTGATATGAGTTAATATAATTTTTGAGAGTCATTGTTAACATGGTTAGTTATAATCCTTGCTGAAAACCTGGGTGTTGTTTAAGCTTATTTATAAAACAAGAGCAAAAGAGTTCGTAAACGTTTTTATTTTTCACTTTTAGTTTATCAACTGAATTGCTTGAGGACAAGCAAAGGTTTAGGCTTGGGGGAGTTGATACATACGTATCTACTTTTCCTAACGCTTTTCCTCTTGTTTTCGACTCTAATTTGCATCATTTGAATGAAACTAACCCGAGACTGACACTGTTTTCAGCATATCTACCATGGTGTTGTTTTTGTGCAGAAATAAAAGTTCTCAGAATGGAACACAACTTTGAGAGGATTTTTTTATATCAATAAAAGAGAATTTATGGAGCCAAGTGGTACCTGAGGGGGGGCACCTGGGTTGGCACAACCCACCACGGCGCGCCTGCCCCCCAGGCATGCCCAGGTGGGTGCTGCCCACCTGGTGGCCCCGCTGACCCTGAAATCGATGCTATAAAATCACATTATTCCAGAAAAATCAAGGAGAAAGAATTATCACGTTTCACGAGAAGGAGCCACCATCTTCTCTTGTTCTTCATCGGGAGGCCAGATCTGGAGTCTGTTTGGGGCTCCAGAGAGGGGTCTTCGATCTTCGTCATCACCAACACATCTCCATCACCAATTCCATGATGCTCCCCACCGGGAGTGAGTAATCCCTTCGTAGGCTCGCTGGTCGGTGAGGAGTTGGATGAGATTCATCATGTAATCGAGTTAGTTTTGTTAGGGCCTGATCCCTAGTATCCATTATGTTCTGAGATTGATGTTGCTATGACTTTGCCATGCTTAATGCTTGTCACTTTGGGCCTGGGTGCCATGATTTCAGATCGGAGTTTTGTTATCACCATTATATCAATGTTCTAGATCCAATCTTGCAAGTTGTAGTCACCTACTACGTGTTATGATCTGGTAACCCCGAAGTGACAATAGTCGGGACCACTCCCGGCAATGACCGTAGTTTGAGGAGTTCATGTATTCACTGTGTGCTAATGCTTTGTTCCGGTTCTCTATTAAAAGGAGGCCTTAATATCCCTTAGTTTCCAATAGCAACCCGCTGCCAGTGGAGGGTAGGACAAAAGATGTCATGCAAGTTCTTTCCATGAGCACGTATGACTATTTACGGAATACATGCCTACATTAAATTCATGAACTAGAGCTAGTTCCGTATTGCCCTAGGTTATAACTGTCGTATGATGAATATCATCCAACGAGTCACCGTTCCAATGCCTACGAATTTATCATATATTGTTCTTCCTAAGTTACTATTGCTACTGCTATCGTTACTGCTACAAAATCACTGCTATGACTGTTACTGTTACCATTGCTACTGTTGCTATCATCAAAACTATCATATTACTCTGCTACTAATCACCTTGCTGCAGATAATTAATCTCCAGGTGTGGTTGAATTGACAACTAAACTCCTAATATATTCAAATATTCTTTGGCTCCCCTTGTGTCAAATCTATAAATTTGGGTTGAATACTCTACCCTCGAAAACTATTGCGATCCCCTATACTTGTGGGTTATCAGCATCCTGTTGTGGAGGAGCAATTTTGTGGGTTGTCCGATCATTGCCCGTGGACGCGCCCATGCACGTCCGCGGGCGTTTGGGGACCGAAATTTGGTAATTGTGGTTGTATATGCTCTCAGTCCCTCAAAAATGCTTATAAGGGGCGTGCGTGCATGTTCATAGAGATAAGTATATGTACGTATGTCTATATGAGCGTATGCGTCTGTATTATGTTTAAGAAAAAATACTAACACATTTAAGTTCCAACGGAATTGGACTTTTAGCAAAATTTTAGATTTAATAGTGGAAATTATATTTTTGTATCTTGGATATCATAAACTTAGGCGGCACATTTTTATACACGGGAGGCATCCAAGGCCACCTGCATAAGTGGGTGACGTGTAAGCTGGAAGTGTCGTATATATATTATTTGTCTTTTTAACACATATTAATATTATTATTTGTCTGAATGGGGTTGGATACGTGGTGCGCATACATAGTTTTTTTAGATTGCATATGAAGCAGTTATACATTAATATCTGAATGGTACAGCACACCAAAGTGAATTTAAGCCGGTAAGAGCATCTAAATGTGTCCGTGGGAGTGATCAATAATTCCTTGAATTTCCGCATCCACAACCAGCACATCATATCCCCCACCCCCAAATCCATGTTATACACATAACGTGAGAGTGTATGTAGAAAAACATTCAAGACATAGATCAACATAGAAACATGCATAACCCACAATTCATCGAAACAAAATAGGCACTTCGTATGATCAAACAGACATAGATTAGAAATCAGAAACTAACTAAAATATTAATGACGACAGACGCGAGCATCGGAGATCACCATCTCCATGCCGCCCTCTTTCCCTTAGGGGGATGGAGCAGAGCTCGAACTACCCCATATCCACTTCTGTCCGCTGCAGCGCGATGCGGACGGTGAGCTCCTCGTTGTCGTCTGCCTTCGCCTCGTGGACAAGGGCATCTCAGCCGACGGGTTTGTCCTTGCAGCCGGATCCACCGCAAGACACCACTACTTGGGAAAAGCCTAGCAGTAGCGCCCGTTTTCGGGCTAGCAGTAGCGCTACTGCTATGGCGCTACAACTAAACTCTAGCGGTAGCGTTGGTTACCCCGCGCTACTGCCATGCCTACTTAGCAGTAGCGTCATTTTAAGAACGCACTACTGGTAGTTACTAGCAGCGCCGCTGTACCCGCGCTACTACTATTATTACATATTCTATTTCTTTTTTATTTTATGTGGTATTTATAGAATAGCAATTTAGAGATTTTTATTACATCATAATGAGTTATTACATCATTAGGTGAAAGAACCACGAATTAAATTCATGTGGATGAATCCAAAGTGACCAAGTTGAATTAGCGTCCACTTGAAATTAATTAGCGGTTCTTTCACCCAATGATATAATAACTCACCATCATCATAATATCATTAACAACTTATCATCATAACACATCATTGTCATATAACAACTCTTGATCATCATCATTTTTGTCCATGAGACATCACATAAAAACTTGGTCACTACTCATAATAATAACTCCTCCTCGTCATCATCATAGTACTCAAAAACACATTGTAGCACATAATAACAACTTCTCATCATCATCATAGTCAAAATCAACACTAACTAATTGTTCTTAATACATAGAACCTACTCCTCTCAACTAGGTAAAATACCATAAAACAGATAAACCGGTCTATCTCCATAATGGAGAATGGAGATAAATATATCTTCTACTTGTGGCTTACGCACATTCATGTTGTCTCTAATTTGTTGTGTATGTTCATTCATCACTTTGCTCCATTCTTTGATTTTGAGCCTTCCATCGTTTGAAGAAATCAAGTATGCACTGTGGTAAGCCTTGGAAGGAGTTGGTCGTAAGCTAACCATATGCATATCACCTTCGATAAACATCATGTCAGGCACAACCTCCTTCGGGAGCATCTGTTGAAAATCGTAATAGTAACATATTAGTTAGCAACGTAGTGTACTTAAGAAGAATGTATGCAATCAAGTTACCATCATTACCAAATCTTACCAAATTTTTGGCAATCAAGTTACCATCAACAATTTGTGGACTAGTGGCATGTATGTAGTAAAATTTGGGTTGATAGAGTGATTGGTTTTATAGGCCTCAACATCATGTATGAATAAGACAAGATAACATTTCTCCTCACAATTAAGCTCGGAGTCATAGCTGTAGTATGTGTTGTCTACTGCCTTTCGAGTATTACATGAAGATAAGAAATAAGCTGACAATTATAAATAAATAAGTTTAGTACTGATGAACACCAAATAGTTTTAAATTAACAATATAAATCATTTAACTGAACAAATTAGTTTGAGAAACTCACATCTAGACAAAACTGGAGGCATATCCACATCCACCCAAATGTTGATATTATCATCATCATCATCATAATCTTCAGGACAAATATCAAATCTTATTTGCGTACCTGCTACGTCTTGAGCTTGCATTGGTTTTCCTTGAAGAGGAAAGGGTGATGCAGCAATAGTAGCGTAAGTATTTCCCTCAATTTTTGAGAACCAAGGTATCAATCTAGTAGGAGGCTCCACAAAAGTCCCACACACCTACACAAACAAACAAAGAACTCACAACCAACGCAATAAAGGGGTTGTCAATCCCTTCACGACCACTTGCGAAAGTGAGATCTGATAGAGATAGTATGATAAGATAAATATATTTTTGGTATTTTATATTATAGATGCGAAAAGTAAAGATGCAAATAAAAGTAGATTGAAAGTAAATACGATAAAAGATAGACCCGGGGCCATAGGTTTCACTAGAGGCTTCTCTCAAGATAGCATAAGTATTACGGTTGGTGAAAAAATTACTGTCGAGCAATTGATAGAAAAGCGAATAGTTATGAGATTATCTTGGCATGATCATGTATATAGGCATCACGTCCGCAACAAGTAGACCGACTCCTGCCTACATCTACTACTATTACTCCACACATCGACCGACTCCTGCACGCATCTAGAGTATTAAGTTCATAAAGAACAGAGTAACGCATTAAGCAAGATGTCATGATGTAGAGGGATAAACTCATGCAATATGATATAAACCCCATATTTTTATCCTCGATGGCAACAATACAATATGTGCCTTGCAACCCTTTCTGTCATTGGTTAAGGACACCGCAAGATTGAACCCAAAGCTAAGCACTTCTCCCATGGCAAGAAAGATCAATCTAGTAGGCCAAACCAAACTGATAATTCGAAGAGACTTGCAAAGATAACTCAATCATACATAAAAGAATTAACAGGAGATTCAAATATTTATCATAGGTAAACTTGATCATAAACCCACAATTCATCGGATCTCGACAAACACACCGCAAAAAGAGTTTACATCGAATAGATCTCCACAAGAGAGGGGGAGAACATTGTATTGAGATCCAAAAAGAGAGAAGAAGCCATCTAGCTAATAACTATGGACCCGAAGGTCTGTGGTAAACTACTCACAACTCATCGGAGGGGCTATGGTGTTGATGTAGAAGCCCTCCATGGTCGATTCCCCCTCCGGCGGAGCGCCGGCGAAGGCTCCAAGATGGGATCTCGCGGATACAGAAGGTTACGGTGGTGGAGATTGTGTTTTGTTGGCTCCCTGGATGTTTTCGGGGTACGTAGGCTTATATAGGAAGAAGAAGTACATCGGTGGCCGCACGAGGGGCCCACAAGACTGGGGGGCGCGCCCAAAGGGGGTGGGCGCGCCCTCCTATCTCGTGGCTGCCTCGGCTGCTTCTTGGCTTGCACTCCAAGTCCTATGGATCACGTTCGTTCCAAAAATCACGCTCCCGATGGTTTCATTCCATTTAGACTCCGTTTGATATTCCTTTTCTTTGAAATACTGAAATAGGCAAAAAAAACAGCAATACGGGCTGGGCCTCCGGTTAATAGGTTAGTCCCAAAAATGATATAAATGTGTAAAATAAAGCCCATAAACATCCAAAAGGGGTAATATAATGACAAGGAACAATAAAAAATTATAGATACGTTGGAGACATATCAAGCATCCCCAAGCTTAATTCCTGCTCGTCCTCGAGTAGGTAAATGATAAAAACAGAATTTTTGATGTGGAATGCTACCTAGCATAATTCTCAATGTAATTTTCTGTATTGTGGCATGCATGGTCAGATCCAAATGATTCAAGATAAAAGCTTATAAAACATAAAAATAATAATGCTTCAAAGCATACTAACAAATAATCATGTCCTATCAAAATGGCATAGCCAAAGAAAGCTTATCCCTACAAAATCATATAGTTAGGCCATGCTTCATTTTCATTACACAAAAATACTCCCATCATGCACAACCCCGATGACGAGCCGATCAATTGTCTCATACTTTTGAACGCGCTTCAGCTTTTTTCAACTCTTACGCAATACATGAGCGTAAGCCATGGACATAGCACTTGGGTGGTAAAAGATGGTGGTTGTGAGGACGAAAAGAGGGAGAAGATAGTCTCACATCAACTAGGCGTATCAACGGGTTATGGAGATACCCATCAATAGATATCAATGTGAGTGAGTAGGGATTGACATGCAACGGATGCACTAGAGCTATAAATATATGAAAGCTCGACAAAAAGAACTAAGTGGGTGTGCATCCAACTCGCTTGCTCACGAAGACCTAGGGCATTTTGAGGAAGGCCACCATTGGAATATACAAGCCAAGTTCTGTAATGAAAAAAAAAACTCCCATTTAGTATATGAAAGTGATAACATAGGAGACTCTCTATCATGAAGATCATGGTGCTAGTTTGAAGCACAAGTGTGGAAAAAGAGATAGTAGCACTGTCCCTTCTCTCTTTTTCTCTCATTTTTTCTTTTTTCTTTTTCTTTTTTTTTCCTTTTTTTTCTTTGGCCTTTTTTTTCTTTTTGGCCTTTTTTTTGTAAAGTCCGAAGTCTCATCCCGACTTGTGGGGGAATCATAGTCTTCATCATCCTTTCCTCATCGAGACAATGCTCTAATAATTAAGATCATCACACTTTTATGGATTTACAACTCAAGAATTACAACTCAAAGCTAGAACAAAATATGACTCTATATGAATGCCTCCGGCGATGTACCGGGGTATGCAATGAATCAACAACGACATGTACGAAAATTATGAAGGTGGCCTTGCCACAAATACGATGTCAACTACATGATCATGCAAAGAGCAATATGACAATGATGAAACGTGTCATAATAAACGGAACGATGGAAAGTTGCATGGCAATATATCTCGGAGTGGCTATGGAAATGCCATAATAGGTAGGTATGGTGGATGTTTTGAGGAAGGTAAATAATGGGTTCATGATACCGGGGAAAGATGCGTGGTATTATAGAGGCTAGCAAAGTGGAAGGATGGCTGTGCGTATATCCATGGACTCACATTAGTCATAAAGAACTCATATACTTATTGCAAAAGTATACTTAGCCCTTGAAGCAAACTACTACTACGCATGCCCCTAGAGGGATAGATTGGTAGGAAAAGACCATCGCTCGTCCCCGTCTGCCACTCATAAGGAAGACAATCAAAAGAGCACCTCATGCAACAAATTTTTCACACAACTTTTACCATACGTGCATGCTACGGGACTTGCTAACTTCAACAAAAGTATTTCTCAATTTCATAATTATCCACTAGCATGACCCTAACATTACTACCTTTATATCTCAAAACAATTATCAAGCAACAAATTGATCATAGCATCCAATTCACTTCCTATGATAGTTTTTATTATACCCAACTTGGATGCTCATCATTCTAGGACCAAATTTGTAACCATATCAAATACCATGCTGTTCTAAAAGACTCTCAAAATAATATAAGTTAATCATGAGAGACTAGCAATTTCTTCAAAATTAATCCACCGGCGTGCTCTAAAAGATATAAGTGAAGCACGAGAGCAAAAACTATCAAGCTCAAAAGATATAAGTGAAGCACATAGAGTATTCTAGCAAATTCTAATCAAGTGGGTTTCTCCCAAAAGGTGTGTACAGCAAGGATGATTGTGGTAAACTAAAAATCAAAGGCTAATATAATACACGACGCTTCAAGCGAAACACATATCACATGGCGAATAAGAATATAGCTCCAAGTAAAGTTACTAATGAACGGAGACGAAAGAGAGGATGCCTTCCCGGGGCATCCCCAAGCTTAGACTTTTGGATATTCTTGAATATCTTGGGGTGCCATGGGCATCCCCAAGCTTAGACTCTTGCCACTTCTTATTCCATAGTCCATAAAAGCTTTACCCAAAACTTGAAAACTTCACAACACAAAACTCAACAGGAAATCTTATAAGCTCCATTAGTGAAAGAAAACAAAACCACCACATAAGGTACTGTAATGAACTCATTATTTATTTATTTTGGTGTTAAACCTACTATATTCCAAGTTCTCTATGGTTCATACCCCCCGATACTAGCCATAGATGCATCAAAATAAGCAAACAACACACGAAAAACAGAATCTGTCAAAAACAGAACAGTCTGTAGCAATCTGTAACTAACGCAAACTTATGGAACTCTAAAAATCATACCAAAATAGGAAGTCCTGTACAATTTGTTTATTGATCATCATAAAAATGAATCAATGCAAAATCACGTTTCTGTGATTTATTGAACTTTTTCTCGTGAGCGCAAAGTTTCTGTTTTTCAGCAGAATCAAATCAACTATCATCATAGGTTATCCTATAGGTTCTACTTGGCACAAACACTAATTAAAGCATGAAAACACATCTAAACAGAAATTAGATGGAAAATTTATTACAAAACAAGAACAAAAACAAAAAATACAAATAAAATTGGGTTGCCTCCCAACTAGCGCTATCGTTTAACGCCGCTAGCTAGGCATAAAAGCGAAGATAGATCTAAGTAGTGCCATCTTTGGCACTTAATTCATATGTAGCTCGCATGATAGATTCATAAGGTAATTTGACTTTATTTCTTGGAAAGTGCTCCATGCCTTTCTTTAATGGAAATTGGAATCTAATATTCCCTTCCTGCATATCAATAATCGCACCAATCGTTCTAAGGAAAGGTCTACCTAGAATAATAGGGCAAGAGAATTGCAATCTATATCAAGAACGATAAAATCTACGGGCACCAAATTTGTATTTGCAACAATGAGAACATCATTGATCCTTCCCATTGGCTTTTTAATGGTGGAATCCGCAAGGTGCAAATTTAAAGAGCAATCATCAAGATCATGGAAACCTAGAATATCAAATAAAATTTTGGAATTGTGGAAACACTAGCACCCAAATCACACAAAGCAAAACACTCATGATCTTTAATTCTAATCTTTATAGTAGGTTCCCACTCATCATTAAGTTTTCTAGGTATAGAAACTTCCAAATTAAGTTTTTCATCATAAGATTGCATCAAGGCATCAACGATATGTTTGGTAAAAGCTTTATTTTGACTATAAGCATGAGGAGAATTAACAACGGATTGCAACAAGGAAATACAACCTTCTATAGAACAATTATCGTAATCAAATTCCTTGAAATCCGAGATAGTGGGTTCAATACTATTTAAAGTCATGACCTCTCCAATCCCACTTTTACTAAATTTAGCATCAAGATCTAAAAACTCCGAATTATTGGGACGCTTTCTTAATAAAGTTGACTCATCTCCAGTCTCATTATTATCAAGATTCATATTGCAAAACAAGGATCTAATAGGAGACACATCAATAACTTTAAGATCTTCATCATTAAGAGGAACACGGAGTACTAAGGAAATCATTATTATTGGTATTGGAGAAAACACACAATTTGGTATTATCTTGCGCCATGGCAACAAGTAATCCAGCACACAAGCAAACAGAAAAAGGCAAGCGAAAGAGAGAGGAGGAGATTGGGAAAGAGAGGGCAAATAAAATGGCAAGGGTGAAGTGGGGGAGAGGAAACGAGAGGCAAATGGCAAATAATGTAAATGTGAGGGAGATGGGTTTGTGATGGGTACTTGGTATGTCTTGACTTGAGCGAAGACCTCCCCGGCAACGGCGCCAGAAATCCTTCTTGCTACGTCTTGAGCTTGCGTTGGTTTTCCTTGAAGAGGAAGGGTGATGCAACAATAGTAGCGTAAGTATTTCCCTCACTTTTTGAGAACAAATGTATCAATCCAGTAGGAGGCACCTCAAAAGTCCCACACACCTACACAAACAAACAAAGAACTCACAACCAACGCAATAAAGGGGTTGTCAATCCCTTAACGACCACTTGCAAAAGTGAGATCTGATAGAGATAGTATGATAAGATAAATATATTTTTGGTATTTTATATTATAGATGCAAAAAGTAAAGATGCAAATAAAAGTAGATTGAAAGCAAATACGATAAAAGATAGACCCGGGGGCCATAGGTTTCACTAGAGGCTTCTCTCAAGATAGCATAAGTATTACGGTGGGTGAACAAATTACTGTCGAGAAATTGATAGAAAAGCGAATAGTTATGCGATTATCTAGGCATGATCATGTATATAGGCATCTCATCCGCAACAAGTAGACCGACTCCTGCCTACATCTACTACTATTACTCCACACATCGACCAAGTCCTGCCTGCATCTAGAGTATTAGGTTCATAAAGAACAGAGTAACACATTAAGCAAGATGACATGATGCAGAGGGATAAACTCATGCAATATGATATAAACCCCACCTTTTTATCCTCGATGGCAACAATACAATACGTGCCTTGAAACCCTTTCTGTCACTGGGTAAGGACACCGCAAGATTGAACCCATAGCTAAGCACTTCTCCCATGGCAAGAAAGATCAATCTAGTAGGCCAAACCAAACTGATAATTCAAAGAGACTTGCAAAGATAACTCAATCAGACATAAAATAATTCAGAGGAGATTCAAATATTTATCATAGATAAACTTGATCATAAACCCATAATTCATCGGATCTCGACAAACACACTGCAAAAACATTTTACATCGAATAGATCTCCACAAGAGAGGGGGAGAACATTGTATTGAGATCCAAAAAGAGAGAAGAAGCCATCTAGCTAATAACTATGGAACCGAAGGTCTGTGGTAAACTACTCACAACTCATCGGAGGGGCTATGGTGTTGATGTAGAAGCCCTCCATGGTTGATTCCCCCTCCGGCGGAGTGCCGGCGAAGGCTCCAAGATGGGATCTCGCGGATACAGAAGGTTACGGTGGTGGAGATTGTGTTTCGTTGGCTCCCTGGATGTTTTTGTGGTACGTAGGCTTATATAGGAAGAAGAAGTACGTCGGTGGCCGCCCGAGGGGCCCACAAGACAGGGGGGCGCGCCCAGAGGGGGTGGGCGCGCCCTCCTATCTCGTGGCCACCTCGGCTGCTTCTTGGCTTGCACTCCAAGTCCTCTCGATCATGTTCGTTCCAAAAATCACGCTCCCGAAGGTTTCATTCCATTTGGACTCCATTTGATATTCCTTTTCTTTGAAATACTGAAATAGGCAAAAAAACAGCAATACGGGCTGGGCCTCCGGTTAGTAGGTTAGTCCCAAAAATGATATAAATGTGTAAAATAAAGCCCATAAACATCCAAAAGGGGTAATATAATAGCATGGAACAATAAAAAATTATAGATACGTTGCAGACGTATCAGTACCCTCCTCAAATCCATATGCCTTGCAGAGAGCTTCCCAATTAGAGCAACCGAAATGGGAGTCATTGACCGCATTGTATAGCTTATCCAGAAACTCATAACCATGTTTAGTGCTTAAGTGAGCCCTCCTCGTCTCCATATTCTCAAAGTCTTGAAATCAAGCTTCTCCAATACATATGGTCTAGCATGGCACGGGATGTACTAATAGAATTGAAAAAACTCCAAAAATTTCACGTTGAACAAAAGAAGCACAAGGGATGATATTAATTGCGATGAAATGCTTGTCGTTGCGTTTCGTACAAACATCAAAGGTCTCTTCCAGCTTCACGGTGAAAAACATATCATTTTGCAGGCGAGGAAACCTGTCGCACAAACCTCGATCATCGTAGCAGTACTCGCACTCCGGGATCCTATCGTCATCAGACATCTCTTGTGTTCATAATAAAAATATTAAACTTCTGAATTTAAATATATGTACTACAAAAATTAAATTCGATCATTAATATTCATCACGGGTTGACTTTCTATCTATCGAGTCTTCTTGGAAAACTCTCATCTCACGTGGTCTATATGATTTGCTCTCACTCTTTGATATACTCGACCGTTGGTGATGGTTGAAGGAAATATGTCCTAGAGGCAATAGTAAAGTTGTTATTTTATATTTCCTTATTCATGATAAATGTTTATTATTCATGCTAGAATTGTATTAACCGGAAACTTGATACATGTGTGAATACATAGACAAAACTATGTGTCCCTAGTATGCCTCTACTAGACTAGCTCGTTGATCAAAGATGGTTAAGTTTCCTAGCCATGGACATGAGTTGTCATTTGATAAACGGGATCACATCATTAGTGGAATGATGTGATGGACAAGACCCATCCATTAGCTTAGCATTATGATCGTTCAGTTTTATTGCTACTGCTTTCTTCGTGTCAAATATATATTCCTCCGACTATGAGATTATGCAACTCCCAGACCCTGGATGAATGCCTTGTGTGCTATCAAGCATCACAACGTAATTGGGTATTATAAAGATGCTCCACAGGTATCTCCGAAGGTGTTTGTTGGGTTGGCATAGATCGAGATTAGGATTTGTCACTTTGCGCATCAGAGAGGTATCTCTAGGCCCTCTCGGTAATGCACATCATATGAAGCCTTGCAAGCAATCTGACTAATGAGTTAGTTACGGGATGATGCACTAGAAAACGAGTAAACAGACTTGCCAGTAACGAGATTGAACTAGGTATGAGGATACCGGCGATCGAATCTCGGGCTAGTAACATACTAATGACAAAGGGAATAACATATGTTGACACTGCAGTTCGACCGATAAAGATCTTCATAAAATATGTGGGAACCAACATGAGCATCCAGGTTCCACTATTGGTTATTAACCGGAGAGATGTCTCGTTCATGTATACATAGTTCTCGAACCTGTAGGGTCCGCACGCTTGACGTTCGATGACGATATGCATTATATGAGTTATGTGTTTTGGCGACTGAAGGTTGTTAGGAGTCCCAGATGAGATCACGGACATGACGAGGAGTCTCGAAATGGTTGAGAGATAAATATTTATATATTGGAAGATTATATACGGACACCGGAATGGTTCCAAAGAGGTTCGGGGATTTTTCGGAGTACCGGGAGGTTACTGGAACCCCCCGGGAAAGTTAATGGGCCTCATGGGCCATAGTGGAGAGGAGGAGGCAGGCCACAGGAGATGGCATGCAACCCCCCAAGCCAATCCCAATCGGACAAGGGTGGGGGTGTGGCCCCCTTTCCTTCTCCCTCTCCACCTCTTTCCCCTTTCCCCACTAGGCGCGCCCCCTAGGGCTGGTCGGCCTCCCCCTCCCCCTTTATATACGATGGCAGGGGGCACCCCAAAGACACATCCATTGTTTATCCATGTGCGGCCCCCCTCCACCTTTTACTCCTCCGGTCATGTTGTAGTAGTGCTTAGGGGAAGCCTTGTGCGAATCACATCACTGATACGTCTCCAACGTATCTATAATTTTTGATTGCTCCATGCTACTTTATCTACTGTTTTTGGCAATATTGGGCTTTATTATCGACTTTTATATTATTTTTGGGACTAACCTATTAACCGGAGGCCCAGCCCAGATTTGTTGTTTTATGCCTATTTCAGTGTTTGGAGGGAAAGGAATATCAGACGGAGTCAAAACGGAACGAAATCAACTGGAGAAGTTAATTTTGGAAGGAAAGCAACCCAGGGAACTTGGAGTGCACGTCAGGGGAGATACGGGTTGCCCACGAGGGTGGGGGCGCCCCCTGGGCACGTCCCCTGCCTCGTGGGGCCCCCGTAGCTCTTCCGACGTACCCCCTGCACCCATATATACTCTTGTACCCTGAAACTTCCAGAACAGAAGATAGATCGGGAGTTCCGCTGCCGCAAGCCTCTGTAGCCACCAAAAACCAATTGGGCCCCTGTTCCGGCACCCTGCCGGAGGGGGATCCCATCACCGGAGGCCATCTTCATCATCCCGGTGCTATCCATGACAAGGAGGGAGTAGTTCACCCTCGGGGCTGAGGGTATGTACCAGTAGCTATCTGTTTGATCTCTCTCTCTCGTGTTCTCTCTCGTGTTCCCTCTATGGCACGATCTTGATGTATCCCGAGCTTTGCTATTGTAGTTGGATCTTATGATGTTTCTCCCCCTCTACTCTCTTGTGATGAATTGAGTTTCCCCTTTGAAGTTATCTTATCGGATTGAGTCTTTTATGAGAACATTTGATGTATGTCTTGCCGTGATTATCTGTGGTGACAATGGGATATCATGTGCCACTTGATGTATGTTTTGGTGATCAACTTGCGGGTTTCGTGACATTGGGAACCTATGCATAGGGGTTGGCACACGTTCTTAACTCTTCGGTAGTAGCTTTGGGACACTCTTTGAAGTACTTTTATGTTGGTTGGATGAATCTGAGATATCGTGATGCATATCGTATAATCATGCCCACGGATACTTGATGTGACAATGGAGTATCTAGGTGACATTAGGGTTTTGGTTGATTTGTGTCTTAAGGTATTATTCTAGTATGAACACTATGATGGATTGAGCGGAGATAATAGCTTTATGTTATTTTACTACGAACTCCTGAATAGATAGAACAGAAAGGATAACTTCGAGGTGGTTTCGTACCCTACCATAATCTCTACGTTTGTTCTCCGCTATTAGTGGCTTTGGAGTGACTCTTTGTTGCATGTTGAGGGCTTGTTATATGATCTATCTATGTTATTATTGTTGAGAGAACTTGCACTAGTGAAAGTATGAACCCTAGGCCTTGTTTCCTATCATTGTAATACCGTTTACGCTCACTTTTATCGCTTGTTACCTTGCTGTTTTTATTATTCCAGATTACAAAAACCTATATCTACTATCTATTTTGCACTTGTATCTTCATCTCTTCGCCGAACTAGTGCACCTATACAATTTACCATTGTATTGGGTGTGTTGGGGACACAAGAGACTCTTTGTTATTTGGTTGTAGGGTTGTTTGAGAGAGACCATCTTCATCATATGCCTCCTACGGATTGATAAACCTTAGGTCATCCACTTGAGGGAAATTTGCTACTGTCCTACAAACCTGTGCACTTGCAGGCCCAACAACGTCTACAAGAAGAAGGTTGTGTAGTAGACATCAAGCTCTTTTCTGGCGCCGTTGCCGGGGAGGCTAGGTAAAGGGTACTCACACTCCGTCACTAAGCTCTTTTCTGGCGAGGTGAGTGCTTGAAGGTATATCTTTAGATCTTGCAATCGAATCTTTTTGTTTCTTGTTTTAGCACTAGTCTAGTTTATAAAAGAAAACTACAAAAAAATGGAGTTAAGTTTGTCTCATACGCTTCACCTTTTTAATATCTTTCGTGAGTATGATGGAAAGGATAATTGTGCTCAAGTGCTAGAAGAAGAAATCTCTAAATTGTTTGGCACTAAATATTTGAATGATGAGCATGATTGCAATGTTGTTAGTACGAATTCTTTGAATATCCATGATGCTAATGATGATTGCACTAGTTATGATGAAAATGCCTCCTATAAGCATGTCAATTTTTGTGGAGTGCATTGGGCTTGCAAGGACACACCAAATAGGGAAGATAGATATTGCAAGAGGCATAAGTACTTAGAAACCAAATTGTTGCAAGAAGAGCTAGATGAATGTGCTGAAAGATTCAATATTTTTCGCGCTCCTTGTGAACTTTGCAATGAACATGGTCATTTAAAGCTCCAATGCTATTTGTTTCATGATCAAGTCGTGTCCAAATATTGTGATAATTTGATTACCCTTGAGCATCATAAAGAGCTTAGCCTTCTTTTGGGTTATGAAGAAATGAAACGTATAACTGAGGGTATTCCAAAATTTAGTCTTGATAAAATTCTTGATTTTGATCTAGAGAAAATTTATATGTATTGTGTGGAGAATTGCATTGAAAATCCTTATATTGCCAATTACATAAAGAAAAGAAAACAAATTGAAGATGATGAGAATACTAATGAAAGGGAAGAGACTTCCCAATATCCTCCTATTATTTCTCATGATGAATCAGGTAACGAGGAGGAGCTTTCTATTCAGCCAAGCTCATCAATAAGGAGCTCAAAGAGGAAGGTTGAACCTACACATAATGTGAAGAAGAAAAAGAAAAGAAGGAGCAACAAAGGTAAAAAGGTATCCCTCCCAAATGATGTTGCTCCTACTACTACTTGTGATGATGATAATTGCTATACTATTGGTGCTATCCATATTTTTAATGATGAGAGTGATTATGCTTATGATATGAAAGGGCCCAAGCTTGGGGAAGCTATGTTTGATGAGGATGAAATATTTGAGAATATATTTGCTGAAATTAATGATTGTCCCAAGCTTGGGGATGCTATGTTTAATGAAGATGATATTTTTAGCATCCCAAGTTTTGATATGCAAAGTTGTTATGATGATAGCATGCCTCCTACCTATGATGATTATATTGATGAAAGTGGGCTCGGAAGAGAGTCAACTTTAGGAAGTAGTGATCCCACTATTTTTGAGGATGTTGAATCTTATTGTGATGAATATGAAAGTGGATTTGGAAGAGTGTCAACTTTATTTAGTGATTCCACTATCTTGGGAGAGGTTTCAATCGATTATGATGAGAACAAAGTTGCTACTTATGATGATTATTGTGATGAAACTTATGCTATAAAAGGTAGTGATGATTATATTTACAAATCTTGTCATGATTATGATTACCCTTTTTCTGAACATTACTCTTTTAATGTGGAAACAATTTTTAGTGTTCAAGTCTCTTATGATACTCCTACTATTCTGAATGAGAAGAAATTTGCTTATGTGGAGAGTATTAAATTTTCTATTCTTGTAGATCATGAAAATAATGCTTTAGGTGCTGGTTATATTGTTGAATTAATTCATGATGCTACTGAAAATTATTATGAGAGAGGAACATATGCTTGTAGGAATTGCAATAATATCAAGTTTCCTCCCTATGTGCTTAAATTCTTGAAGCTATGCTTGTGTTACCTTCCTATGCTAGTTGATTATTGTTCCCAGAAGTTGTTTGCTCAAAAAATCCCTATGCATAGGAAGTGGGTTAGACTTAAAGTATGCTAGTCATATTCTTCATGATGCTCCCATTATGTTTCAATTCTTATCTTTTATGTGAGCATCACTGCCATCATCATGCCTAGCTAGAAAGGCATTAAAGCAAAGCTCTTGTTGGGAGACAACCCAATATTTATCCTTTCTGTTTTTCTGTGTACACATGATTATGATATTGTAGTATCATTTTTATAGCTTTTTTTCAATAAAGTGCCAAGTAGAACCTTTGGGAAGACTTGGGTGAAGTTTATATGATCTTGCTGTAGAAAACAGAAACTTTTGCGCTCACGAGAATAGCTGCCATTTTTTACTGGAGAGAGATTTTAGGTTGATTCTTTTTGAAGATGATTAATATACAAATTACTCAGGTCCAGAAATTTATTTCATAATTTTTGTGGTTCCAGAAGTATACGTTTGATACAGATTACTACAGACTGCTCTGTTTTTGACAGATTCTGTTTTCTATGTGTTGTTTATTTTGATGCATCTATGGCTAGTATTAAGTGGTATGAACCATAGAGAAGTTGGAATACAGTAGATATTACACCAATATGAATTTAGAATGATTTCATTACAGTACCTAAGTGGTGGTTTTATTTTCTTATACTAACGGAGCTTACGAGTTTTGTTTTGAGTTTTGTGTGGTTGAAGTTTTCAAGTGTTGGGTAAAGATTCGATGGATTATGGAATAAGGAGTGGAAAGAGCGTAAGCTTGGGGATGCCAAAGGCACCCCAAGGTAATATTCAAGGACAACCAAGAGCCTAAGCTTGGGGATGCCCCGGAAGGCATCCCCTCTTTCGTCTTCGTTCATCGGCAACTTTACTTGGAGCTATATTTTTATTCACCACATGATATGTGTTTTGCTTGGAGCATCATTTTATTTTGTTAGTTTTTGCTTGCTGTTAGTTAGAATAATGATTTGCATCTTTAGTTTCAATAAAAAGTCAAGGATAGCCTTTGCCATGTTTATTTTGCTAGTATACATGTTGCTGTTTGAAAACAGAAAGTTTACCGCTGTTGCAAATATTCCCTAGAAACATCAGAGAATAGTATAACGTTGAATCTTTTTGCATGTTAAGCTCTGATAAATTTATTACAGTGGTAATTTGAGTTCATAATTTTTGGAGTCAGGGAAGTATTGATACTCTTGCATTCTTTACAGACTGTACTGTTTTGGCAGATTGCTGTTATGTTTGCATTGTTTGCATATGTTTGCTTGTTTAATGATTCTATTTGATGATAGGAGTATTAAATATGCAGAGGCATTTAGTATTCAATGTTGAATAATAATGTTAGTGATTTGTTACAGTAGAATATGATAAGGTTTTGCATTGGTTTATACTAACCTATCTCACGAGTTCTTGTTGAGTTTGTTGTGAATGAAGCTTTTGAGAAAAAGAGAAACCATGATATGAGAGGAATTAAAGAGACACAAAAGTTCAAGCTTGGGGATGACCAAGGTACCCCAAGATAATATTTCAAGAAGTCTCAAGCATCTAAGCTTGGGTATGCCCCGGTAGGCATCCCACCTTTCTTCTTCAACAACTATCGGTTAGTATCGGTTGAGCCTAAGTTTTTGCTTCTTCACATGAGTTGTGCTATCCTTGCATTGTAGTTTTCTTTAGATTTGCTTGCTGTTTGAATAAGAATCAAGATCTGAAATTCTTTAATGAGAGAGAGAGCCATACACAAATTGGAATTTGCTAGAATACTCTATGTGCTTCACTTATATCTTTTGAGCTTGATAATTTTTGCTCTAGTGCTTCACTTATATCTTTTAGAGCACGGTGGTGGATTTGTTTTAAAGAAACTATTGATCTCTCATGATTCACTTAGATTATTTTGAGAGTCATTAATAGCATGGTAATTTGCTTAAAGATAATATACTTGGTATTCAAGATATGTGAAACTTTCTTTTGAGTGCGTTGAATACTAAGATAAGTTTGATGCTTGATAATTGTTTTGAGATATGGAGGTGATAATATCAAAGCAATGCTAGTTGGGGTGGTTATGAATTTAAAGAATGCTTGTGTTGAAGTTTGTGATTCCTGTAGCATGCACATATGGTGAACCGCTTTATGATGAAGTTGGAGCACAATTTTATTTATTGATTGTCTTCCTTATGAGTCGCAGTCGGTGACGAGCGATGGTCTTTTCCTACCAATCTATCCCCCTAGGTGTATGCGTTTAGTGCTTTGATTTTTGATGACTTCTAAATTTTTGCAACAAGTGCATGAGTTCTTTTGATTAATGTTGAGTCCATGGATTATACGCACTCTCACCCTTCCACCATTGCTAGCCTCTCTAATACCGTGCACTTTTCGCCGATATCATACACCCACCATATACCTTCCTCAAAACAGCCACCATATCTACCTATTATGGCATTTCCATAGCCATTCTGAGATATATTGCCATGCAACTTTCCACCGTTCCGTTCATATGACATACATTACTTTTGTCATATTGTTTTTTGCATGAACATGTAGTTGACATTGTATTTGTGGCAAGGCCACCTTCATAATTCTTTCATACATGTCGCTCTTGATTCATTGCATATCTCGGTGCACTGCCGGAGGCATTCATATAGAGTCATATTTTTTTTCTAAGTATCGAGTTGTAATTGTTGAGTTGTAAGAAAAATAAAAGTGTGATGATCCTCATTATTAGAGCATTGTCCCAGTGAGGAAAGGATGATGGAGACTATGATTCCCCCATAAATCGGGATGAGACTCCGGACTATATGAAAAATAAAAGAGGCCAAAGAAGCCCAAATAAAAAAAAGAGGCCAAAGAAGCCCACCAAAATAAAAAAAAATATGAGAGAAAAAGAGAGAAGGGACAATGCTACTATACTTTTTCCACACCTGTGCTTCAAAATAGCACCATGATCTTCATGATAGAGAGTCTCATATGTTGTCACTTTCATATACTAGTGGGAATTTTTCATTATAGAACTTGGCTTGTATATTCCAATGATGGGCTTCCTCAAATGTGCCCTAGGTCTTCGTGAGCAAGCAAGTTGGATGCACACCCACTTAGTTTCTTTTGTTGAGCTTTTGTATACTTTTAGCTCTAGTGCATCCATTGCATGGCCACTCACATTGATATCTATTAATGGGCATCTCCATAGCCTGTAGATACGCCTAGTTGATGTGAGACTATCTTCTCCTTTTTTGTCTTCTCCACAACCACCATTCTATTCCACCCTTAGTGCTATGTCCATGGCTCACACTCATGTATTGCGTGAAAGTTGAAAAAGTTTGAGATTACTAAAGTATGAAACAATTGCTTGGCTCTTCATCGGGGTTGTGCATGATTAAATACTTTGTGTGATGAAGATAGAGCTTAGCCAGACTATATGATTTTGTAGGGATAACTTTTTTTAACCATGCTATTTTGAGAAGACATGATTACTTTGATTAGTATGCTTGAAGTATTATTACTTTTATGTCAATATGAACTTTTGTCTTGAATCTTTTGGATCTGAATATTCATGCTACAATTAAGAAGATTTACATTGAAATTATGCCAAAGTATCACTCTGCATCAAGAATTCTCTTTTTATCATTTACCTACTCGAGGACGAGCAGGAATTAAGCTCGGGATGCTTGATACATATCCAACGTATCTATAATTTTTGATTGCTCCATGCTACTTTATCTACTGTTTTAGGCAATATAGGGCTTTATTATCCACTTTTATATTATTTTTGGGACTAACCTATTAACCGGAGGCCCAGCCCAGATATGCTGTTTTATGCCTATTTCAGTGTTTCGAGGAAAAGGAATATCAGACGGAGTCAAAACGGAACGAAATCAACTAGAGAAGTTAATTTCGGAAGGAAAGCAACCCAGGGAACTTGGAGTGCACGCCAGGGGAGATACGGGCTGCCCACGAGGGTGGGGGCGCCCCCTGGGTGCGCCCCCCTGCCTCGTGGGCCCCCCGTAGCTCCTCCGACATACCCCCTGCACCCATATATACTCTTGTACCCTAAAACTTCCAGAACAGAAGATAGATCGGGAGTTCCGCTGCCGCAAGCCTCTGTAGCCACCAAAAAACAATCGGGACCCTATTCCGGCACCCTGCCGGAGGGGGATCCCATCATCGGAGGCCATCTTCATCATCCCGGCGCTATCCATGACGAGGAGGGAGTAGGTCACCCTCGGGGCTGAGGGTATGTACGAGTAGCTATGTGTTTGATCTCTCTCTCTCTCGTGTTCTCTCTCGTGTTCCCTCTATGGCACGATCTTGATGTATCCTGAGCTTTGCTATTGTAGTTGGATCTTATGATGTTTCTCCCCCTCTACTCTCTTGTGATGAATTGAGTTTCCCCTTTGAACTTATCTTATCGGATTGAGTCTTTTATGAGAACACTTGATGTATGTCTTGCCGTGATTATCTGTGGTGACAATGGGAGATCATGTGCCACTTGATGTATGTTTTGGTGATCAACTTGCGGGTTTCGTGACATTGGGAACCTATGCATAGGGGTTGGCACACGTTCTTGACTCTCCGGTAGTAGCTTTGGGGCACTCTTTGAAGTACTTTTATGTTGGTTGGATGAATCTGAGATTGTGTGATGCATATCGTATAATCATGCCCACGGATACTTGAGGTGACAATGGAGTATCTAGGTGACATTAGGGTTTTGGTTGATTTGTGTCTTAAGGTGTTATTCTAGTATGAACTCTATGATGGATTGAGCGGAAAAAATAGCTTTATGTTATTTTACTACGAACTCTTGAATAGATAGAACAGAAAGGATAACTTTGAGGTGGTTTCGTACCCTACCATAATCTCTATGTTTGTTCTCCGCTATTATGGGCTTTGGAGTGACTCTTTGTTGCATGTTGAGTGCTTGTTATATGATCTATCTCTGTTATTATTGTTGAGAGAACTTGCACTAGTGAAAGTATGAACCCTAGGCCTTGTTTCCTATCATTGCAATACCGTTTATGCTCACTTTTATCGCTTGTTACCTCGCTGTTTTTATTATTTCAGATTACAAAAACCTATATCTACTATCTGTTTTGCACTTGTATCTTCATCTCTTCACCTAACTAGTGCACCTATACAATTTACCATTGTATTGGGTGTGTTGGGGACACAAGAGACTCTTTGTTATTTGGTTGAACCATCTTCATCCTATGCCTCCTACGGATTGATAAACCTTAGGTCATCCACTTGAGGGAAATTTGCTACTGTCCTACAAACCTATGCACTTGCAGGCCCAACAACGTCTACAAGAAGAAGGTTGTGTAGTAGACATCAATCACCAACACCGTAATCACGTCGTCATGCTGACGGAACTCATCGACTCCTTCGTGCCTCTACTGGATCAAGAGTTTGAGGGACGTCATCGAGCTGAAAGTGTGCAGAACTCAGAGGTGCCGTAGGTTTAGTACTTGATCGGTTGATTCAAGAAGATGTTCGACTACATCAACCGCGTTAAGTCAATGCTTCCGCTTTCGCTCTACGAGGGTACATGGACACACTCTCCCCTCTCGTTGCTATGCATCTCCTACATAGATCGTGCGTGAACGTAGGATTTTTTTTGAAATTGCATGCTATGTTTCCCAATAGTGGTATCCGAGCCAGGTCTATGCATAGATGATATGCACGAGTAGAACACAAAGAGTTGTGGGCGGTGATCATCATACTGCTTACCACCAATGTCTTATTTTGATTCGGCGGTATTGTTGGATGAAGCGGCCCGGATCAACCTTACATGACCGCATTCATGAGACCGGCTCCACCGACAGACATGCAACTAGTTTTGCATAAAGTTGGCTGGCGGGTGTCTGTTTCTCCAACTTTAGTTGAATCAAATTTGACTGCGGACGGTCCTTGTGAAGGTTAAAACAACAAACTTGATAAATCACCGTTGTGGTTTTTGTGCCGTAGGTATGTACGGTTCATGCTTGCAGCCCGTAGCAGCCACGTAAAACTTGCAACAAACAAAGTAGAGGACATCTAACTTGTTTTTGCAGGGCTTGTTGTGATGTGATATAGTCAAGACATGATGTGACATAAAGATTGTTGTATGAGATGATCATGTTTTGTAGAAGTTATCGGCAACTGGCAGGAGCCATATGGTTGTCGCTTTATTGTATGAAATACAAACGCTATGTAATTGCTTTACTTTATCACTAAGCGGTAGAGATAGTCGTAGAAGCAGTGGTTGGCGAGACGACCACGACGCTATGATGGAGATCAAGGTGTCAAGCCGATGACGATGGAGATCATGATGTTGCTTCAATGATGGAGATCAAAAGCACAAGATGATGATGGCCATATCATGTCACACATTTTGATTGCATGTGATGTTTATCTTTTATGCATCTTATTTTGCTTAGTACGGCGATAACATTATAAGACGACCCCTCACTAAAATTTCAAGGTATAATGTTCTCCCCGAGTATGCACCATTGCAAAAGTTCTTCGTGCTGAGACACCACGTGATGATCGGGTGTGATAAGCCCTACATTCAAATACAAAGGATGCAAGCCAGATTTTCACAAGCGGAATACTCGGGTTAAACTTGACAAGCCTAGCATATAAAGATATGGCCTCAGAACACTGGAGACCGAAAGGTTGAACGTGAATCATATAGTAGATATGATCAACATAGCGATGTTCACCATTGAAGACTACTCCATCTCACGTGATGATCGGATATGGTTTAGTTGATTTGGATCACGTATTATTTAGATGACTAAAGGGATGTCTATCTAAGTGGGAGTTCTAAGTAATATGATTAGTTGAACTTAATTATCATGAACTTAGTCCTGATAGTTTTTGCATATCTATGTTGTAGATCAATGGCCCGTGCTACCGTTCCTTTGAATTTTAATGCATTCCTAGAGAAAGCTAAGTTGAAAGATGATGACAACAACTACACGGACTGGGTCTGTAACTTGAGGATTATCCTCATTGTTGCGCAGAAGAATCTTGTCCTTGATGCACCGCTAGGTGCAAGGCCTACTACAAGAGCAGAAGCTGACATTGTGAACGCCTAGCAAGCTTGATCTGATGACTACTCGTTAGCTCAGTGTGCCATGCTTTATGGCTTAGAATCGGGACTCCAAAGACATTTTGAACGTCATGGACCATATGAGATGTTCCAGGAGTTGAAGTTAATATTTCAAGGAAATGCCCGAGTTGAGAGATATGTAATCTCCAACAAGTTCTATAGCTGCAAGTTGGAGGAGAATAGTACTGTTAGTGAGCACACACTCAAAATGTCTGGGTACCATAATCACTTGACTTAGCTGGGAGTTAATCTTCCAGATGATTGTGTTATTGACAGAGTTCTTCAATCACTGCCACCAAGCTACAAAGGCTTCGTGATGAACTACAATATGCAAGGGATGGAAAAGACTATGCCCGAGCTCTTCAAGATGCTAAAGGCCATGGAGGTTGAAATCAAAAAGGAGCATCTAGTGTTGATGGTTAAAAAGACCACTAGTTTCAAGAAGAAGGGCAAGGGTAAAAAGAAAGGGAACTTCAAGAAGAATGACAAGCAAGTTGTCACTCCCGGGAAGAAACCTAAAAATGGACCCAAGCTTGAAACTGAGTGCTTCTACTTCAAAGGGACTAGTCACTAGAAGCGGAACTGCCCTAAGTATTTGATACCAGTTCAGTTGCTCATTTTAACTGCCCTAAGTATTTGATACATGTTATTGATGTGTACATTACTAATTCTCGTAGTAGTGCCTGGGTATTTGATACCAGTTCGGTTGCTCATTGTAACTCGGAGCAGGGACTACGGATTAAACCAAGATTGGCTAAGGACAAGGTGACAATGCGCGTCAGAAATGGTTCCAAGGTTGATGTGATCGCCGTCGGCACGCTACCTCTACATCTACCTTTGGGATTAGTTTTAGACCTGAATAATTGTTATTTGGTGCCAGCCTTGAGCATGAACATTATACTTGGATCTTGTTTAGTGCGAGACAGTTATTCATTTAAATCAAATAACATGGTTGTTCTAGCTATATGAGAAATATCTTTTATGGTCATGCACCCTTGAAGAGTGGTCTATTTTTGTTGAATCTTGATCATGATGATACACACATTCATACTATTGATGCCAAAAGATGTAGAGTTGATAATTATAGTGCAATTTATTTGTGGCACTGCTGTTTGGGTCATATCGGAGTAAAGCGCATGAAGAAACTCCATAAAGATCGAATTTTGGAATCACTTGATTATGAATCATTTGATACTTGCAAACCGTGCCTAATGGGCAAGATGACTAAAACCCCGTTCTCCGGAACAATGGAATGAGCTAGTGACTTATTGGAAATAATAAATACCGATGTATGCGGTCCAATGAGTGTTGATGCTCGTGGCAGGTATCATTATTTTCTGACCTTCACAGATGATTTGAGCGGATATGGGTATATCTACTTAATGAAACACAAGTCTGAAATGTTTGAAAAGTTCAAAGGATTTCAGAGTGAAGTTTAGAAGCATCGTAACAAGAAAATAAAGTTTCTACGATCTAATCATGGAGGAGAATATTTGAGTTACGAGTTTGGCCTTCATTTAAAACAATGTGGAATAGTTTCACAACTCATGCCACCTAGAACACCACAGCGTAATGGTGTGTTCGAACGTCGTAACCGCACTTTATTGGATATGGTGCGACCTATGATGTCTCTTACTGATTTACCACTATCATTTTGGGGTTATGCATTAGAGACAGTTGCGTTCACTTTAAATAGGGCACCATCAAAGTCCATTTGAGACGACACCGTATGAACTGTACTTTGGTAGCAAACCTAAGCTGTCATTTCTTAAAGTTTGGGGATGCGATGCTTATGTCAAAAGGCTTCAGTCCGATAAGCTCGAACCCAAATTGGAGAAACGTGTCTTCATAGGATACCCTAAGGAAAAATTGGGTACACCTTCTACCACAAGTTCGAAGGCAAGATTTTTGTTGCTAAGAACGAAACCTTTGGTAGAAAACCTAAGTTCGAAGGCGTCAGTCTTCCTCTCGAAAGAAGTGAGTTGGAGGAAAGTAGAACTTGATGAGGTAATTGTACCTTCTCTCAATATGGAAAGTAGTTCATCCGAGAAATTTGTTCCTGTGATGCCTACACCAACTGGAGAGGAAGCGAATGATAAAGATCATGAAACTACAGATCAAGTTGCTACAGAACCTCGTAGGTCTGGCAGAGCACGATCCGCACCAGAGTGGTACGGTAATCCTGTTCTGGAGGTCATGTTACTTGACCATGACGAACCTACAAAATATGAAGAAGGTATGATGAGCCCAGATTCCGATAAATGTCTTTGATTTGAGGCCATGAAATCTAAGATAGGATCCATGTATGAAAGCAAAGTGTGGACTTTGGTGGATCTGCCCGATGATCGACGACCCATAAAGAATAAATGGATCTTCAAGAAGAAGACTGACGCTGACGGTAATGTTACTATCTATAAAGCTCGACTTGTTGCAAAGGGTTTTCGACGAGTTCAAGGATTTTACTACTATGAGACTTTCTCACCCGTAGCGATGCTTAAGTCTATCTAAATCATGTTAGCAATTGCCACATTTTATGATTATGAAAGCTAGCAAATGGATGTTAAAACTGCATTCCTTAATGGATTTCTTAAAGAAGAGTTGTATATGATGCAACCAAAAGGTTTTGTCAATCCTTAAGAAGCTAACAAAGTGTGCAAGATCCAGCGATCCATTTATGGACTGGTGCAAGCATCTCGGAGTTGGAATATACGCTTTGACTAGGTGATCAAAGCATATGGTTTTATACAGACTTTCGGAGAATCCTGTATTTACAGGAAAGTGAGTGGGAGCTCTATAACATTTCTAATATTATATGTGGATGACATATCGTTGATTGGAAATGGTGTAGAATTTCTGAATAGCATAAAAGGATACTTGAATAAGAGGTTTTCAATGAAAGACCTCGGTGAAGCTACTTATATATTAGGCATCAAGATCTATAGAGATAGATCAAGACGCTTGATAGGACTTTCACAAAGCACATACCTTGATAAAGTTTTGAAGAAGTTCAAAATGGATCAGTCAAAGAAAGGGTTCTTGCCTATGTTACAAGGTGTGAAGTTGAGTCAAACTCAATGCCCGACCACTGCAGAAGATGGAGAGAAAATTAAAGTCATTGCCTATGCTTCAGCCATAGGTTCTATCATGTATGCTATGTTGTGTACCAGACCTATTGTGTGCCTTGCTATAAGCTTAGTAGGGAGGTGCCAAAGTAATCCTGGAGTGGATCACTGGACAGCGGTCAAGAACATCCTAAAGTACCTGAAAAGGACTAGGGATATGTTTCTCGTTTGTGAAGGTGACAAAGAGCTTATCGTAAGTGGTTACATTGACGCTAGCTTTCACACTGATCCGGATGACTCTAAGTCACAAAGCAGATACGTATTTGTATTGAATGGTGGAGCTGTCAGTTCGTGCAATTCCAAGCAGAGCGTTGTGGTGGGATCTACGTGTGAAGCGGAATACATAGCTGCTTCGGAAGCAGTGAATGAAGGAGTCGGAGTTCATATCCGATCTAGGTGTAATACCTAGTGCATCGGGTACAATGAAAATCTTTTGTGACAATACTGGCAATTGTCTTAGCGAAGGAATCCAGATTTCACAAAAAGCCCAAACACATCAAGAGACGCTTCGACTCCACCCAAGATTTGGTTAAGGAGGGAGACATATAGATTTGTAAAATACAAATAGATCTGTATGTTGCAGACCCGTTGACTAAGTCTCTTCCACGAGCAAAACATAATCAACACCAAGACTCCATGGGTGCTAGATTCATTACAATGTAATCTAGATTATTGACTCTAGTGCAAGTGGGAGACTGAAGAAATATGCCCTAGAGGCAATATCAAAGTTGTTATTTTATATTTCCTTATTCATGATAAATGTTTATTAATCCTGCTAGAATTGTATTAACCGGAAACTTGATACACATGTGAATACGTAGACAAAACTACGTGTCCCTAGTATGCCTCTACTAGACTAGCTCATTAATCAAAGATGGTTAAGTTTCCTAGCCATGGACATGAGTTGTCATTTGATAAATGGGATCACAACATTAGTGGAACGATGTGATGGACAAGACCCATTCGTTAGCTTAGCATTATGATCATTCAATTTTATTGCTACTTCTTTCTTTGTGTCAAATATATATTCCTCTGACTATGAGATTATGCAAATCCCGGACACTGGAGGAATGCCTTGTGTGCTATCAAATGTCACAACATAATTGGGTGATTATAAAGATGCTCTACAGGTATCTTTGAAGGTGTTTGTTGGGTTGGCATAGATCGAGATTAGGATTTGTCACTCCGCATATCAGAGAGGTATCTCTAGGCCCTCTCGGTAATGCACATCATATGAAGCCTTGCAAGCAATATGACTAATGAGTTAGTTACGGGATGATGCACTATGGAACGAGTAAAGAGACTTGCATGTAACGATAGTGAACTAGGTATGAGGATACCGACAATCGAATCTCGGGCAAGTAACATACTGATGACAAAGGGAATAACATATCTTGACATTGCGGTTCGACCGATAAAGGTCTTCGTAGAATATGTGGGAACCAATATGAGCATCCAGGTTCCGCTATTAGTTATTGACCGGAGAGATGTCTCGGTCATGTCTATATAGTTCTCAAACTCATAGGGTCCGCACGCTTAACGTTCAATGCCGATATGTATTATATGAGTTATGTGTTTTGGTGACCGAAGGTTGTTCGGGGTCCCAGATGAGATCACGTACATGATGAGGAGTCTCGAAATGGTCGAGAGATAAATCTTGATATATTGGAAGATTATATATGCACATCGGAATGGTTCCGAAGAGGTTCGGGGATTTTTCGGAGTGACGGGGGGTTACCGTAACCCCCAGGAAAGTTAATGGGCCTCATGGGCCATAGTGGAGAGGAGGCAGGCCATGAGAGGTGGCGTGCGCCCCCCAAGCCAATCTGAATTGAACAAGGCGTGGGGGGCACGACCCCCTTTCCTTCTCCCTCTCCACCTCTTTCCCCTTTCCCCATCTCCATTGGAAGGAAGGGGTGGAGCCGACTAGGACTAGGATTCCTAGTGGGACTCTTCCCACTTGGCGCGCCCCTTAGGGTCGGCCGGCCTCCCCCTCCTCCTTTATATACGGGGGCAGGGGGGCACCCCAAATACACATCAATTGTTTAGCCATGTGCGGTGCCCCCCTCCACCGTTTACTCCTCCGATCATATTGTCATAGTGCTTAGGTGAAGCCCTGCGTGGATCACATCACCAACACCGTCATCACGTCGTCATGTTGATGGAACTCATCGACTCCTTCGTGCCTCTACCGGATCAAGAGTTCAAGGGACGTCATCGAGCTGAACATGTGCATAACTCGGGGGTGTCGTACGTTCGGTGCTTGATTGGTTGATTCGAGAAGATGTTCGACACAACCTCCCCTCCCGCTGATATGCATCTATGATACGTCTCCAACATATCTACTTTTCCTAACGCTTTTCCTCTTGTTTTGGACTCTAATTTGCATGATTTGAATGAAACTAACCCCAGCCTTATGCTGTTTTCAACAGAACTACCATGGTGTTGTTTTTGTGAAGAAATAAAAGTTCTTGGAATGGAACAAAACTCTGCAAGGATATTTTTATACAACAAAGAGAATTTTTGGAGCCAGGATGGACCCGAGGGGGGCACCTGGGTGGGCACAACCCACCAGGGCGCGCCACCCCCCCCCCCCCAGGCGCGCCCAGGTGGGTGCTGCCAACCTGGTGGCCCCACTGACCTCCAAACCGACGCTATAAAATCCCATTTTTCCAGAAAAAATGAGGGAGAAAGAATTATCGTGTTTCACGAAACGAAGCCGCCGCCAAGCCCTATTCTTCCTCGGGAGGGCAGATCTGGAGTCTGTTTGGGGTTCTAGAGAGGGGGATCTTTGATCTTCGTCATCACCAACACATCTCCATTGCCAATTCCATGATGCTCCCCACCGGCAGTGAGTAACTCCTTCGTAGGCTCGCTGGTCGGTGAGGATTTGGATGAGATTCATCATGTAACCGAGTTAGTTTTGTTAGGGCTTGATCCCTAGTATCCACTATGTTCTGAGATTGATGTTGCTATGACTTTGCCATGCTTAATGCTTGTCATTTTGGGCCCTGGTTCCATGATTTCAGATCTGAACCATTTATGTTATCACCTTTATATCCATGTTCTTGATCCGATCTTGCAAGTTATAGTCACCTACTATGTGTTATGATCCGGCAACCCCGGAATGAAAAAAATCGGGACAACTCTCGGTGATGACCGTAGTTTGAGGAGTTCATGTATTCACTGTGTGCTAATGCTTTGTTCCGGTTCTCTATTAAAAGGAGGCCTTAATATCCTTTAGTTTTCGATAGGGCCCCGCTGCCACGGGAGGGGAGGACCAACAATGTCATGCAAGTTCTTTCCATAAGCACGTATGACTATTTACGGAATACACACCTACATTATATTTAGGAAGTGGAGCTAGTGCCATATCGCCCTAGGTTGTAACTGTTTCATGATGAATATCGTCCAACGAGGCACTGATCCAATGCCTACGAATTTATCTTATATTGTTCTTGCCAAGTTACTACTGTTGCTACTGCTATCGGTACTACTATAATATCATTCCTATCACTGTTACTGTTGTCGTTACTACTACTGCCATCATCACAACTATCATACTACTATGCTACTAATAACTTTGCTGCAGATAATTAATCTCCAGGTGTGGTTGAATTGACAACTCAGATGCTAATACCTTCAAATATTCTTTGGCTCCCCTTGCGTCGAATCTATAAATTTGGGTTGAATACTCTACCCTCGAAAACTGTTGCGATCCCCCATACTTGTGGGTTATCAAGACCTTTTTCTAGCACTGTTGCCGGGGAGCATAGCTATATTTGTTGAGTCACTTGGGATTATTATCATATTATCACTATGAATAATCTAAAGGATGATAAGACTAAGATTTTTTCCCTCAAAGACGAGGGGGGGGGGGTAAGGAACTGCCATCCAGTTCCGCTTTAGATTCACCTTCTGTTATAAGTAAAGTTGCAACACCACAACATGCTTTTAATTACATATGTCGCAAGTTATTGATGATGCTACTTCTACTATGAATGATGCTCATGATGATGCTAGTACCTTGCTTGATGATGTGCCACTGGGTGAATTTCTTGATGAACAAATTGCTAGAGTAAGACAACATGATATTGTTGAATCTGATGATGAACTGGAAACTGAAACTACTGAAACACCTCCTAGAACTATCCTCCTAGATATGAGTTGCCAAAGGTACCGGAAGGTTATATTATGAGTGAGGAAGCAACTAGAGATATTCCTGCTTTTAAGGATAGAGATGATCTAGAGAAATTACTATGCAAGTATAAAGAAAGATCTTTGAATGCTAAAATGAAATGTGATCCTGAGTTTGCTACTTACCTATTGTTATTGCTGATAAGGATTATGAATTCTCTGTCGACCTAGAGTTAATCACTTTGGTTGAATCTAATCCTTTCTATGGTTATGAAACTGAAACTGTTGTGGCACATCTTACTAAGTTGAATGATATATCCAACCTTTTTGCTCACGATGGGAAAATTCGCTATTACTATATACTCAAGTTATTTCCGTTCTCATTAAAGGGTGATGCTAATGTTGGAAATATGCCCTAGAGGCAATAATAAATTGATTATTATTATATTTCCTTGTTCATGATAATCATTTATTATCCATGCTAGAATTGTATTGATAGGAAACTCAGATACATGTGTGGATACATAGACAACACCATGTCCCTAGTAAGCCTCTAGTTGACTAGCTCGTTAATCAATAGATGGTTACAGTTTCCTGACCATGGACATTGGATGTCGTTGATAACGGGATCACATCATTAGGAGAATGATGTGATGGACAAGACCCAATCCTAAGCCTAGCACAAGATCATGTAGTTCGTATGCTAAAGCTTTTCTAATGTCAAGTATCATTTCCTTAGACCATGAGATTGTGCAACTCCCGGATACCGTAGGAGTGCTTTGGGTGTGCCAAACGTCACAACGTAACTGGGTGGCTATAAAGGTACACTACGGGTATCTCTGAAAGTGTCTGTTGGGTTGGCACGAATCGAGATTGGGATTTTGTCACTCCGTGTAAACGGAGAGGTATCTCTGGGCCCACTCGGTAGGACATCATCATAATGTGCACAATGTGACCAAGGGGTTGATCACGGGATGATGTGTTACGGAACGAGTAAAGAGACTTGCCGGTAACGAGATTGAACAAGGTATCGGTATACCGACGATCGAATCTCGGGCAAGTACCATACCGCTAGACAAAGGGAATTGTATACGGGATTGATTGAGTCCTTGACATCGTGGTTCATCCGATGAGATCATCGTGGAACATGTGGGAGCCAACATGGGTATCCAGATCCCGCTGTTGGTTATTGACCGGAGAACATCTCGGTCATGACTACATGTCTCCCGAACCCGTAGGGTCTACACACTTAAGGTTCGATGACGCTAGGGTTATAAAGGAAGTTTGTATGTGGTTACCGAATGTTGTTCGGAGTCCCGGATGAGATCCCGGACGTCACGAGGAGTTCCGGAATGGTCCGGAGGTAAAGATTTATATATAGGAAGTCCTGTTTCGGCCATCGGGACAAGTTTCGGGGTCATCGGTATTGTACCGGGACCACCGGAAGGGTCCCGGGGGCCCACCGGGTGGGGCCACCTGCCCCGGGGGGCCACATGGGCTGTAGGGGGTGCGCCTTGGCCTACATGGGCCAAGGGCACCAGCCCCTAGAGGCCCATGCGCCAAGATATAGGAAAAAGGGGAGAGTCCTAAAGGGGGAAGGCACCTCCGAGGTGCCTTGGGGAGGATGGACTCCTCCCCCCCTCTTAGCCGCACCCCTTCCTTGGAGGAAGGGGCAAGGCTGCGCCTCCCCCCTCTCCCCTGCCCCTATATATAGTGGAGGGGAGGGAGGGCATCCATACCTGAGCCCTTGGCGCCTCCCTCCCTCCCGTGACACCTCCTCCTCTCCCGTAGGTGCTTGGCGAAGCCCTGCAGGATTGCCACGCTCCTCCATCACCACCACGCCGTTGTGCTGCTGCTGGATGGAGTCTTCCTCAACCTCTCCCTCTCTCCTTGCTGGATCAAGGCGTGGGAGACATCGTCGAGCTGTACGTGTGTTGAACGCGGAGGTGCCGTCCGTTCGGCACTAGGATCATCGGTGATCTGAATCACGACGAGTACGACTCCATCAACCCCGTTCACTTGAACGCTTCCGCTTAGCGATCTACAAGGGTATGTAGATGCACTCTCCTTCCCCTCGTTGCTAGTCTCTCCATAGATAGATCTTGGTGACACGTAGGAAAATTTTGAATTTCTGCTACGTTCCCCAACAGTGGCATCATGAGCTAGGTCTATTGCGTAGATTCTTTGCACGAGTAGAACACAAAGTAGTTGTGGGCGTCGATATTGTTCAATATGCTTGCCGTTACTAGTCTTATCTTGATTCGGCGGCATCGTGGGATGAAGCGGCCCGGACCAACCTTACACGTACGCTTACGTGAGACCGGTTCCACCGACAAACATGCACTAGTTGCATAAGGTGGCTGGCGGGTGTCTGTCTCTCCCACTTTAGTCGGATCGGATTCGATGAAAAGGGTCCTTATGAAGGGTAAATAGCAATTGGCATATCACGTTGTGGTTCATGCGTAGGTAAGAAACGTTCTTGCTAGAAACCCATAGCAGCCACGTAAAACATGCAAACAACAATTAGAGGACGTCTAACTTGTTTTTGCAGGGTATGCTATGTGATGTGATATGGCCAAAAAGGATGTGATGAATGATATATGTGATGTATGAGATTGATCATGTTCTTGTAATAGGAATCACGACTTGCATGTCGATGAGTATGACAACCGGCAGGAGCCATAGGAGTTGTCTTTATTTATTTGTGACCTGCGTGTCAACTTAAACGTCATGTAATTACTTTACTTTATTGCTAACCGTTAGCCATAGTAGTAGAAGTAATAGTTGGCGAGGCAACTTCATGAAGACACGATGATGGAGATCATGATGATGGAGATCATGGTGTCATGCCGGTGACGATGATGATCATGGAGCCCCGAAGATGGAGATCAAAAGGAGCAAAGTGATGATGGCCATATCATGTCACTATTTGATTGCATGTGATGTTTATCATGTTTATACATCTTATTTGCTTAGAACGACGGTAGTAAATAAGATGATCCCTTACAACAATTTCAAGAAGTGTTCTCCCCTAACTGTGCACCGTTGCGACAGTTCGTGTTTCGAAGCACCACGTGATGATCGGGTGTTAGATTCTAACGTTCACATACAACGGGTGTAAGACAGATTTACACACGCGAAACACTTAGGGTTAACTTGACGAGCCTAGCATGTACAGACATGGCCTCGGAACACGGAGACCGAAAGGTCGAACATGAGTCGTATAGAAGATACGATCAACATGAAGATGTTCACCGATGATGACTAGTCCGTCTCACGTGATGATCGGACACGGCCTAGTTTGACTCGGATCATGTAATCACTTAGATGACTAGAGGGATGTCTATCTGAGTGGGAGTTCATAAGATGAACTTAATTATCCTGAACATAGTCAAAAGGTTTTTGCAAATTATGTCGTAGCTCACGCTATAGTTCTACTGTTTAGATATGTTCCTAGAGAAAAATTAGTTGAAAGTTGATAGTAGCAATTATGCGGACTAGGTCCGTAAACTGAGGATTGTCCTCATTGCTTCATAGAAGGCTTATGTCCTTAATGCACCGCTCAGTGTGCTGAACCTCGAACGTTGTCTGTGGTTGTTGCGAACATCTGACATACACGTTTTGATAACTACGTGATAGTTCAGTTAAACGGTTTAGAGTTGAGGCACCAAAGACGTTTTTGAAACATCGCGAAACATATGAGATGTTTTGAGGGCTGAAATTGGGATTTCAGGCTCGTGCCCATGTCAAGAGGTATAAGACCTCCGATGACTTTCTTAACCTGCAAACTAAGGAGAAAAGCTCAATTGTTGAGCTTGTGCTCAGATTGTCTGAGTACAACAATCATTTGAATCGAGTGGGAGTTGATCTTCCAGATAAGACAGTGATGGTTCTCCAAAGTCATTGCCACCAAGCTGTTAGAGCTTCGTGATGAACTATAACATATCAGGGATAGATATGATGATCCTTGAGGTATTCGCGATGTTTGACACCGCGAAAGTAGAAATCAAGAAGGAGCATCAATTGTTGATGGTTGGTGAAACCACTAGTTTCAAGAAGGGCAAGGGCAAGAAGGGATACTTCATGAAACGGCAAATCAGCTGCTGCTCTAGTGAAGAAACCCAAGGTAAAACCCAAACCCGAGACTAAGTGCTTCTGTAATAAGGGGAACAACCACTAGAGCAGAATTACCCTAGATACTTGGTAGATAAGAAGGCTGGCAAGGTCGATAGAAGTATATTGGATATACATTGTGTTAATGTGTACTTTGCTAGTACTCCTAGTAGCACCAGGGTATTAGATACCGGTTCGGTTGCTAAGTGTTAGTAACTCGAAACAAAAGGCTACGGAATAAACGGAGACTAGCTAAAGGTGAGCTGACGATATGTGTTGGAAGTTTTTCCAAGCTTGATATGATCAAGCATCGCACGCTCCCTCTACCAAAGAGATTGGTGTTAAACCTAAATAATTGTTATTTGGTGTTTGCGTTGAGCATAGACATGATTGGATTACGTCTATCGCAATACGGTTATTCATTTAAGGAGAATAATGGTTACTCTGTTTATTTGAATAATACCTTCAATGGTCTTACACCTAAAATGAATGGTTTATTAAATCTCGATCGTAGTGATACACATGTTCATGCCAAAAGATAGTAATGATAGTACCACCTACTTGTGGCACTGCCACGTAAGTCATATCGGTATAAAACGCATGAAGAAGCTCCATATTGATGGATCTTTGGGCTCACTCGTTTTTGAAAAGTTTGAGACATGCGAACCATGTCTATTGGTGTATATGCATGAAGAAACTCCATGCAAATGGACCGTTTTGACTCACTTGATTTTGAATCACTTGGGACATGCAAATCATACCACATGGGCAAGATGACTGAAAAGCCTCGTTTTCAGTAAGATGGAACAAGATAGCAACTTGTTGGAAGTAACACATTTTGATGTGTGCAGTCCAATGAGTGCTGAGGCATGCAGTGAATATCGTTATGTTCTTACTTCACAGATGATTCGAGTAGATGTTGAGTATATTTACTTGATGAATCACGAGTCTGAATTATTGAAAGGTTCAAGTAATTTCAGTGTGAAGTTGAAAGATCGTCGTGACAAGAGGATAAAAGATCTATGATATGATCATAGAGATGAATATCTGAATCACGAGTTTGGCACAGAATTAAGACATTGTGGAAATTGTTTCACAACTGATACAGCCTGGAACACCATAGTGTGATGGTGTGTCCAAACGTCATAGTTGCACCCTATTGGATATGGTGCATACCATGATGTCTCTTATCGAGTTACCACTATCGTTCATGGGTTAGGCATTAGAGACAACCACATTCACTTTAAATAGGGCACCACATAATTTCGTTGAGACGACACCGTATGAACTATGGTTTGGAGAAACCTAAGTTGCCGTTTCTTGAAAGTTTGGGGCTGCGACGCTTATGTGAAAAGGTTTCAGGTTGATAAGCTCGAACCCAAAGCAGATAAAATGCATCTTCATAGGACACCCAAAAACAGTTGGGTATACCTCCTAATTCAGATCCGAAAGCAATAGGGATTGTTTCTTGAATCGGGTCCTTTTTCGAGGAAAGGTTTCTCTCGAAAAGTTGAGTGGGAGGATGGTGGAGACTTGATGAGGTTATTGAACCGTCACTTCAACAAGTGTGTAGCAGGGCACAGGAAGTTGTTCCTGTGGCACGTACACCAACTGAAGTGGAAGCTTATGATAGTGATCATGAAACTTCGGATCGAGTCACTACCAAACCTCGTGGGATGACAAGGATGCGTACTACTTCAGAGTGGTACGTAATCCTGTCTTGGAAGTCATGTTGCTAGACAACAATGAACCTACGAGCTATGGAGAAGCGATGGTGGGCCCGGATTCCGATAAATGGCTCAAGGCCATAAAACCCGAGAGAGGATCCATGTATGAAAACAAAGTGTAGACTTTGGAAGAACTACTTGATGGTCGTAAGGCTGTTAGGTACATATGGATTTTGAAAGGAAGACAGACAATGATGGTAAGTGTCACCATTGAGAAAGCTCGACTTGTCGTTAAGATGTTTTTCGACAAGTTCAAGGAGTTGACTACGATGAGACTTTCTCACTCGTAGCGATGCTAAGAGTCTGTTGGAATTATATTAGCAATTACTGCATTATTTATGAAATCTTGCAGATAGGATGTCAAAACATTGTTTCCTCGACGATTCTTGAGGAAAGGTTGTATGTGATACAACCGGAAGGTTTTGTCTATCCTGAAATATGCTAATAAGTATGCAAAGCTCCAGCAATCCTTCTGAGGACTGGAGTGAGCATCTCGGAGTTGGAATGTATGCTTTGATGATGATCAAAGATTTTGGGTGTATACAAAGTTTATGAGAAACTTGTATTTCCAAAGAAGTGAGTGGGAGCACTATAGAATTTCTGATGAGTATATGTTGTTGACATATTAATGATCAGAAATGACGTAGAATTTCTGGAAAGCATATAGGGTTATTTGGAAAGTGTTTTCAATGGAAAACCTGGATTAAGCTACTTGAACATTGAGCATCAAGATCTATAAGGATAGATCAAAACGCTTAATAGTACTTTCAAATGAGCACATGCCTTGACGTGATCTTGAAGGTGTTCAAGATGGATCAGTCAAAGAAGGAGTTCTTGCCTGAGTTGTAAGGTATGAAGTTAAGACTTAAAGCTCGACCATGGCAGAATAGAGAGAAAGGAACGAAGGTCGTCCCCTATGCTTAAGACATAGGCTCTACAGTATGCTATGCTGTGTACCGCACCTGAAGTGTGCTTTACCATGAGTCAGTCAAGGGGTACAAGAGTGATCCAAGAATGGATCACAGGACAGCGGTCAAAGTTATCCTTAGTAACTAGTGGACTAAGGAATTTTCTCAATTATGGAGGTGGTAAAAGAGTTCGTCGTAAAGGGTTACGTCGATGCAAGCTTAACACCTATCCGGATAGCTCTGAGTAGAGATACCGGATACGTATAATGGAGCAACAATTTAGAATAGCTCCAAGTAGAACAGTTATTTGGAATAGCTCCAAATAGAACGTGGTAGCTGCATCTAGGAGATGACATAGAGATTTGTAAAGCACACACGGATCTGAAAGGTTCAGACCCGTTGACTATAACCTCTCTCACAAGCATAACATGATCAAACCCAGAACTCATCGAGTGTTAATCACATGGTAAATGTGAACTAGATTATTGACTCTAGTAAACTCTTTGGGTGTTAGTCACATGGGGATGTGACCTTGAGTGTTAATCACATATCGATGTGAACTAGATTATTGACTCTAGTGCAAGTGGGAGACTGTTGGAAATATGCCCTAGAGGCAATAATAAATTGATTATTATTATATTTCCTTGTTCATGATAATCGTTTATTATCCATGCTAGAATTGTATTGATAGGAAACTCAGATACATGTGTGGATACATAGACAACACCATGTCCCTAGTAAGCCTCTAGTTGACTAGCTCGTTAATCAATAGATGGTTACGGTTTCCTGACCATGGACATTGGATGTCGTTGATAACGGGATCACATCATTAGGAGAATGATGTGATGGACAAGACCCAATCCTAAGCCTAGCACAAGATCATGTAGTTCGTATGCTAAAGCTTTTCTAATGTCAAGTATCATTTCCTTAGACCATGAGATTGTGCAACTCCCGGATACCGTAGGAGTGCTTTGGGTGTGCCAAACGTCACAACGTAACTGGGTGGCTATAAAGGTACACTACGGGTATCTCTGAAAGTGTCTGTTGGGTTGGCACGAATCGAGATTGGGATTTTGTCACTCCGTGTAAACGGAGAGGTATCTCTGGGCCCACTCGGTAGGACATCATCATAATGTGCACAATGTGACCAAGGGGTTGATCACGGGATGATGTGTTACGGAACGAGTAAAGAGACTTGCCGGTAACGAGATTGAACAAGGTATCGGTATACCGACGATCGAATCTCGGGCAAGTACCATACCGCTAGACAAAGGGAATTGTATACGGGATTGATTGAGTCCTTGACATCGTGGTTCATCCGATGAGATCATCGTGGAACATGTGGGAGCCAACATGGGTATCCAGATCCCGCTGTTGGTTATTGACCGGAGAACATCTCGGTCATGACTACATGTCTCCCGAACCCGTAGGGTCTACACACTTAAGGTTCGATGACGCTAGGGTTATAAAGGAAGTTTGTATGTGGTTACCGAATGTTGTTCGGAGTCCCGGATGAGATCCCGGACGTCACGAGGAGTTCCGGAATGGTCCGGAGGTAAAGATTTATATATAGGAAGTCCTGTTTCGGCCATCGGGACAAGTTTCGGGGTCATCGGTATTGTACCGGGACCACCGGAAGGGTCCCGGGGGCCCACCGGGTGGGGCCACCTGCCCCGGGGGGCCACATGGGCTGTAGGGGGTGCGCCTTGGCCTACATGGGCCAAGGGCACCAGCCCCTAGAGGCCCATGTGCCAAGATATAGGAAAAAGGGGAGAGTCCTAAAGGGGGAAGGCACCTCCGAGGTGCCTTGGGGAGGATGGACTCCTCCCCCCCTCTTAGCCGCACCCCTTCCTTGGAGGAAGGGGCAAGGCTGCGCCTCCCCCCTCTCCCCTGCCCCTATATATAGTGGAGGGGAGGGAGGGCATCCATACCTGAGCCCTTGGCGCTTCCCTCCCTCCCGTGACACCTCCTCCTCTCCCGTAGGTGTTTGGCGAAGCCCTGCAGGATTGCCACGCTCCTCCTTCGCCACCATGCCGTTGTGCTGCTGCTGGATGGAGTCTTCCTCATCCTCTCCCTCTCTCCTTGCTGGATCAAGGCGTAGGAGACATCGTCGAGCTGTACGTGTGTTGAACACGGAGGTGCCGTCCGTTCGGCACTAGGATCATCGGTGATCTGAATCATGACGAGTACGACTCCATCAACCCCGTTCACTTGAACGCTTCCGCTTAGCGATCTACAAGGGTATGTAGATGCACTCTCCTTCCCCTCGTTGCTAGTCTCTCCATAGATAGATCTTGGTGACACGTAGGAAAATTTTGAATTTCTGCTACGTTCCCCAACAGCTGAAGCTTGGTACGATACTCTTACTCCTGGTTGTGTGTGTAGTCCCCCGGATATGATCTATTACTTCTCTGAAAAATATATCCTGCTCGTAAGAAACAAGTTGCCTTGCCGGAAATATTTAACTTTGTGCAAATTGAAGAAGAAAGTCTCCCACAAGCTTGGGGGAGGCTTCTCCAATTGCTTAATTCTTTGCCTGATCATCCTCTTAAGAAAAATGAAATGCTTGATATCTTCTATAATGGACTAACCGATGCTTCTAGGGACTTCCTAGATTGTTGTGCTGGTTGTATTTTCAGGGAACGAACTATTGAACAAGCTGAAGACTTATTGAATAACATATTGAAAAATTATGATGATTGGACTCCTCCTAAAGCACCTATTAAACCCACTCCGAAGAAGAGGGGTATCTTATATCTCAGTCCTGAAGATATGCAAGAGGCAAAGAAATCTATGAAGGAAAAAGGTATTAAGGCCGAGGATGCTAAAAATTTACCACCTATTGAAGAAATACATGGGCTTGAAGCACCACCACCACCCAAGGTGGTAGAGGTAAAATCTTTAGTGAAATTCAATGATAGTGATGATCCTCATAATAAACATCATAGTCAATGCCTTTATGAGTTTGATAATTACATTAGAAAGCAATATCACTTGAATGCAAATGTTATGAAACAACTGAAATACAACTCTGATATGATTGCTCGCTTAAGTGACTTGTTATTTCAAATCTCGAATGATGTTAGAGGTGTAGGAAAACATGCCTCTATGGTTCAAACTCAATTAGAACAAGTTTCTAAATCTCAAAGAGAGTTACTTGATGAAATGAACAATAGTTGAAGTGACTTTGCTGTTAGAGTAGCAACTAGAGGAGGTAAAATGACTCAGGAACCGCTTTATCCCGAGGGACATCCAAAGAGAATTGAACAAAATTCTCAAAGGAACAACACCACTACACCTATTTCTTCTAAAAAGAAAAGGAAGAAGAAAAATGATAAGACTTTGCCTACCTTAGTGAACCTAAAGTAGAAAAACCTCCCGATAATGATATTGAAGTTTCTATCTCTGATGCTGAAACTCAACCTGGTAATGAACACTCACCTTGTGATAATGAAAAAGAAAATGATGAGGTTGATGAAAACACTCAACCTAATGATAAAGAACTGGATAATGATGTTGAGATAGAACCAGCTGTTGATCTTGATAACCCACAACCTAAGAATAAAAGATATGATAAAAGAGACTTTGTTGCTAGAAAACATGGGAAGGAAAGAGAACCATGGATTCAAAATCCTATGCCCTTTCCACCTAAGTCAACTAAAAAGAAAGATGATGAATAATTTGAACGCTTTGCTGAAATGATTAGGCCAGTCTTTTTGCGCACACGCTTGACTAATATCTTGAAAATGCCTCCTCATGCAAAGTACATGAAAGACATCATCACTAATAAGAGAAAAATACCGGAATCTGAAATCTCCACTATGCTTGCTAATTACACTTTCAAAGATGGAGTACCTAAAAAACTTGGAGATCCGGGGATACCAACTATACCTTGCTCCATTAAAAAAAAATATGTGAAAACTACTCTATGTGATTTGGGAGCTGGTGTTAGTGTTATGCCTTTCTCTTTATATAAAAGACTTGATTTGAATAAACTCACACCTACTGAAATATCATTGCAAATGGCTGATAAATCAACTGCCATACCTATCGGTATTTGTGAGGATGTGCCCATAGTTGTTGCTAATGTTACTATTTTGACTGACTTTGTTATACTTGAGATGCCCGAGGATGAAAATATGTCTATTATCCTGGGTAGAACCTTCTTGAATACCGCAGGGGCTGTTATTGATTGCAATAAAAGCAAGGTCACTTTTCATATCAATGGTAATGAGCATACGGTGCACTTTCCGAAGAAACAATTCCAAGTGAATGGTATCAATGTTATTGAAAAATCGCCGACAATCACTACTGGAAGTTTTCAACTAACTCTACCTACTATAAAAAAGAAATATGAAATACTTATTGTTGGGGACATTCATATCCCCATTGAGGTAAGTTAGTGATTTACGAAAGTTCTTCGGTTTCATGCTAATCGGAAGTGGTTATTAATAAGACTTGATCAACCTAATTAATGGATCATTTTTGAGAGGTATGAAGTTGATGAATTTAGTGAGCACTACCTTCTGTCCCTACCTTTTGTTTTCTGTTTTTATTAGTTAAATAAAATAAAATGCCATGCCTTGTCTATTTTCTGCTTTTTCCGTGCAACAAAAAATGACCCAAAAATGAAAGTTCTCAGAATGCTCTGAAAACCTGACATGATTGTTTTCTAAATATTTATGAATTTTTGGTGCAAATAATACTTGAAGGAGGTGCACCAGGTGCGCACAACCCACCTGGGCGCGCCATCACCCCCAAGCGCACCCTGGTGGGTGCTGCCCACCTAGTGGCCCCCCTCACTTGCTTCTTCCTCCCACACCGCTCCATTCACAAAAAAAATCACTACCACTCTCTCTCTCTCGTGTTCTTGCTCCTGAGACAACGGATTTCGATCTCTTTGCTCGAAGCTCTGTTTCCAAAACTGTTTTGGGGATTTGTTGCTTGGTATGTGACTCAACCATGTGTCCAATTAGTTTTTGTTTTAGTGGTTTATACTTAGAATAATTAGCTACTCTTGGTCCTGCTATAGATGTGCTTGCATGTTGAATTATTAGAGTTCTAAGCAGTTTGAATGCTTGCTATGGCCTCTATACATCCCTATGAGTAGTTGCTATCAATCTTTTGTAGTTTCGTTAATAAAATTTTCATGACCAAAAAATTTCAGAAAATTGTACGGGAACATTATGAACTTCTTTGGAAGGAGTTCTTCGAGGAGGAGATCCTCAGAGGCATCCTCTAGTAGCAGCTCTGTTCGCTGGTCCTATGCTGAACCAAGCAAAAAATCTATTTGAAGTGCCACAACCAAAACATGCTTATGGCCATGTGACGATTATATGGTGAGAGTTGGTATTAAGGAAGAGTTTGAGCAACCGGTTCATAATGCCAAACTCGGTCCCTACATTTCAGATAAGTGCGACCAAGGCCTCCTCCTCACTGAATCATTCATCGAAGAATCTAAATTCTACCCCTGGGAGTCTAGGGTGTCTTTTAAACTTTATGATAATCCATTTACCATTTCTCTAGAAAGGTTTTCTCACCTCTGCAAAATCCCATTCTGGGGTTTACTTGATGAGCCACCTAGGTCTGAGTTTGAGTATTTCTTAACTAGTCTTTGCTTTTGTGAAACTAGGGGGTGGCACAAGGTAGAATAAAGAGCATACATTTTCCTGCAATTCAGTACTTCGCATTATTCAATGGAAAATGCATAGTAGGCAAGCAAAACTGTAGTACACTTTGTGCTCCAGACTTGAGCCTCATACGTGCCGCTCTCAACTTATAATCTTGCAGCGATTGTTGCACGCGGACTGCAGCACAACTCTAGCAGTGGCTATTTTTATGGCGGAATTTATGCCACGCATTTAGCACGAGAGTTGAGTGTTTCACCTTTGCCCTTTGACCCTATCCTACCCATGTAGTATTTAGATTTTGAGGCTTTAAAAGGCCATAAGATCCTCAAGGGAAAAATTCATGACTTCACGTATAATTTGTTGTTTAACCAAACTTTTGTTGTGCACACATATTTTCCTGCACCTACTCTTTTTGACTATCACAGCAAGGGAAGATATTATGTTCTGGAGAGCGAGGCTCAAGCTCACAATGCAGTAGTGGAGGCAGCATGGCGGGTTGAGGCATCGGCGCCGAGGGCCTCTGTGAGCTACCACGCCAACTACCATCCATGCTACTGACTGATTACCAAGCTAGGCCAAAAGCCTAAGCTTGGGGGAGTATGTGTTTCCATCGATATTATATTCATGTTCACACATTTCATTCCAGTTGTCAGTGTCCACACTTTTTCATTGTATCATCCATGTTTATCTTTCTTTTCTCGCGTTTGAAAACTTCGAGAAAATCCAAAAACATATTTCTTGCTTCTTTTTGATTTCTCTTTCTAGTTTAAATTATTGTAGCACTAAAAGAAAACCCAAAAAGATTTCCTTGTTCTTATTTTACTTGTTGGGAGCTTTCCCGTGTAAATGTTTTTCTCATTTTTGCTTTTCCTTTTTTCATTTGTTTGTTTTCAAAAATCCAAAAACTCAAAAAATGTTTCAGTGTGTTCTCTGAATTTATTTTTGTTTTATCGAGTCATGCCGAGGAGAATACCACGATGAAGATGTTCAGTGGCTCTCATTTGCATTATTGTTGATCTAACAAATAGACCATATTACCTTGTCTTCTCCTTTTGAATAAATGTTTGCAGATTCTAGCTTAGTCCACGTCACTCTTGCACTATTATTATTTCAAATTTTTCGGTCGTGCAAGTGAAATGCAATAAAGACAATATTAGATGCACTGCCGTGGCAGAGAGAAATGGGTATGAACTCGACTTGTTTTGTTTTTGTAAATATGTTTAACCTAGTATGCATGCTTCAGCCTATTATGATCAAACATGTTTGCAATGACAATTAGAGATTATAGTTTCTCATGCCATGCATAAGTAGCTAGAAGTTAATAATGACTTATCTTGGATATCAACATTGCGTTAAAATGATTGTGATGTAGTATGATGATATGGTATCCTCCTCTGAATGTTCGAGTGGCTTGACTTGGCACATGTTCATGCATGTAGTTGAATCAAAAGCAACATAGCCTCTATGATATTTATGTTCATGGTGTTCATATCCTACTCATGCTAGTGTCCAATGTTACTTATGCATAATGCATGTTCATGACCGTTGTTGCTCTCTAGCAGGCCGCTTCTCAACCTATTTGCTAGCCTTCGCCTGTACTAAGTGGGAACTCTGCTTGTACATCAAAAACCTGAAACCCGAGTTATTCCAGATAAGTCCACCATACTTACCTATATGCGGTATTACCCTACCGTCCTAAGTAAATTTGCATGTGCCACCTCTAAAAACTTCAAATAAATATCCTTTTTGTGTGCTTGGATCGTTCATGGAACGACAGGAGGTAGTTGGTATCTTCCATGCTAAGCGGGTTATTCTCAGGTCGAGTGTTTATTCACTCACCATCGCACGAGAAAAAGAGCAGTAATAGGGATGCCCAGTCCCAAACTGCAAAAAGAAAAGAGCTTACAAATAATCAAACAAAAACACGTAATGGAGTCATAACCTTTACCTTTCCGCTTGGGAACCGCCACTAGCATGCTTAGCATGGAAGATACTGATAATTGATGGTGCATGTCTCAAAATATCATTTACCTCTCTTTTAAAAATATAAGCTCTGGCACCTCTGCAAATCACGGTTTCCCTCTGCGAAGGGACTATCCATTTACTTTTATGTTGTGTCATCACCTTCTCAAATAAGCGCCAGAACCTGAGAGCACTGCTGTCATGCTGATGCATTGTGTATAGCTAATGTTGGGTGCATCATGACCGGATCTTTTCTACCATGAATTACAATGTTTAGTTGTTGCTTGAACTTTGGGGGTGCTCTGCATTTATGCTTTGCGGTCTCAGAAAGGGCTAGCGAGATAGCACTATTGTCATATTATATCATGGTTGTTTTGACAATGTGTTAATATTTGAGATATCTATTATTGCTCTCTAGTTGATTATGCCATTGATATGAGTTAATATAATTTTTAAGAGTTATTGTCCACATGGTTAGTTATAATCTTTGCTAAAAACCTGGGTGTTGTTTAAGCTTATTTATGAAACAAGAGCAAAAGAGTTCGTAAAAGTTTTCTTTTTCACTTTCAGCTTATCAACTGAATTGCTTGAGGACAAGCAAAGGTTTAACCTTGGGGGAGTTGATACGTTTCCAATGTATCTACTTTTCCTAATGCTTTTCCTCTTGTTTTGGACTCATTGCATGATTTGAATGAACCTAACCCTGGACTGACGTTGTTTTCAGCAGAACTACCATGGTGTTGTTTTTGTGCAGAAATAAAAGTTCTCAGAATGGAATGAAACTTTGCGAGGATTTTTTATACTATAAAAGAGAATTTCTGGAGCCAGGATGGACCTGAGGGGGGCACCTGGTGGCCCCACTGACCTCCAAACCCACACTATAAAATACCATTTTTCAGAAAAATGAGGGTGAAAGAATTATCGCGTTTCACAAGACGGAGCCGCCGCCAAGCCCTGTTCTTCCCCGGGAGGGCAGATCTGGAGTCCGTTTGGGGCTCCGGAGAGGGGGGTCTTCAATCTTCGTCATCACCAACACCATGATGCTCCCCACCAGGAATGAGTAATTCCTTCGTAGGCTCGCTGGTCGGTGACGAGTTGGATGAGATTCATCATGTAATCGAGTGAGTTCTGTTAGGTATTGTCCCTAGTATCCACTATGTTCTAAGATTGATGTTGCTATGACTTTTCCATGCTTAATGCTTGTCACTTTGGGCCCGGGTGCCATGATTTCAGATCTGAACCATTTATGTTATCACCTTTATATCCATGTTCTAGATCCGATCTTGCAATTTATAGTCACCTACTATGTGTTATGATCCGGCAACCCCGGAGTGACAAAAATCAGGACCACTCCCGGTGATGACCGTAGTTTGAGGAGTTCATGTATTCACCATGTGCTAATGCTTTGTTCCGGTTCTTTATTAAAAGGAGGCCTTAATATCCCTTAGTTTACAATAGGACCCCGCTGCCACGGGAGGGTAGGACAAAAGATGTCATGCAAGTTCTTTCCATAAGCATGTATGACTATTTACAGAATACATGCCTACATTATATTTATGAACTGGAGCTAGTGCTGCATCGCCCTAGGTTATAACTGTGTCATGATGAATATCATCCAATGATCACCGATTCAATGCCACGAATTTATCTTATATTGTTCTTGCTAAGTTACTACTGTTGCTACTGCTATCGTTACTGCTATCACTGTTACTATTGTCGTTATTACTGCTGCTATCATCACAACTATCATTACTACTGTGCTACTAATCACTTTGCTGCAGATAATTAATCTCTAGGTGTGGTTGAATTGACAACTCAGCTGCTAATACCTTCAAATATTCTTTGGCTCCCCTTGTGTTGAATCTATAAATTTGGGTTGAATACTCTATCCTCGAAAACTGTTTCGATCCCCTATACTTGTGGGTTATCAATCTCCTAGATAGATCTTGCGTGAACGTAGGAATTTTTTTGAAATTGCATGCTATGTTTCGCAACAATGGTTGCTCCTCCCTTCGTCCCCAAGTGCATTACACCGAATTGTCTAACAGACGGGAAGGAAGGAGAACCGACCCCCACGACAACAGTCGGGATTCCTCATCTCTGACATTTGCGACCGTCGGTGATGGTAGCTACTCCTGTCATTCCAAAGTGCATTACACCAAAATGTCTAGCACCTTGGAATGAAGAAGAAGCTACCCACACGACAACAGTCGAGATTCTTCATCCTCTCATATATGGTGGAGACTCTCCCTCATTGATTCCTCTCTGACATTTGCGACCGTCGGTGATGGTCTTCTTCTCTTCCTTCCCGTGCATTACCAAAAGGTCTATCACGAGAAAGAAGAGGAAGAAGGACCCCCACGACAACAGTCGGCTTTCTTCTTCTCTCATATATGGTGGAGTCCTGACAAACTTAAAGTCAACCCAAAATATCGTTTAATTATCTTTCTAGAAAATTCGGTCCCGACAACAGTCCACTCGATATTTCCTAAATATTCTAGCACAAGCCATGCCAAAATTCACGGAAAAATCTGGCATGACCTTTGCTAAAAAAAGGACATATTGAGCGCCTGAAATTTGCCGGAGCGGAAATTAATCAACACTCCGGCAAAACATAGGCCACTCGAAGGTGATCCCTGCAAACATAGGCCACTTGGGCAAGCACATATCCTATTTGAGCAACACTAGATATACATGTTTATATCTACATCATATTTGAGCAACACTAGCTAGTACACAACACTAGATATACATGTTTACTCACTATAGAGGATGGCTGTCGAGGATGTGGGTGTCGTTGGTGATCTTCTTGGCGTCGTCGACCTGCTTGTCGGTGATCTACGTACCCTGTGCCACATGAGCATTCAAACTTGATGCTCATTGCATTTCAATGGTTGAAAATGTTAACAAAAACATTTCAATATATCTTATATATAATCCTAACATAACTAAATTTGGCAATATAGGGGCCTCTCTCTAAACTAGTTCTATTAACCACTTACTAAATAAACTAGTTTTATTAAACACTTACTAAAAACAATGCAATTTAAGTGTTCTACTCTATTGAACACTTACTAAAATTTATATTACCCTAGTTCTACCCTAAATGTTCTTGCTACAATCTTCTATTACTAAATTTAATACCTAAAAATTTCTATTATTAAAATTTCAAAAACATAGGGAGATGGAGGGAGTAGGAACGAAGGGAGGGATGAGTGAGGGAGGAAGGGAAGAGGAGGACGGATGAGGCAGGAAGGGAGGTGGGAGGGAGGAGGCAGGAATGAGGAGGGAGAGGGAGGTGGAAGGAGAGAGGGAGGATCGGGGGAGGGACGAGGAGGGGAGGGAGGTGGAAGGATGAGGGATGGAGGAACTATCTCGGTGGAGGAGGAGTAGGAGCGTCGGCGGCGGCGGGCGATGACGGTGGTCGGGGAGGGTAGAACATCGGCGACGGCGGACGATTGGGTGCGGAGGAGAGCGAGAGTTGAGTGGAGAGGGGAGAGTGAGGGGCGGCCGGTGGAGAAGATATGATGACTTTAGCAGTAGCGCGTGTTAGGGTAAAGCGCTACTGCTAAACGCCATAGCAGTAGCACGGTTTCAACGGGAGCGCTGCTACTATACTTAGCCTGGCGGCAACGGTGGGGCAATTATAGTAGCAGTGCCCTTTCTTCCTTCCGCGCTACTACTATGTCGACAGCAGTAGCGCCTTCCGCGGACAGGCGCTACTGCTAATTAGCAGTAGCGCCTCTTTTTATCTAGTGCTACTGCTAAGGTTTTGTGTATAAGGTTTTCTCTAGTAGTGCATGCTATTAGTGCTTGACGTTGGGAGAGGAGGGAATGGAGAGGGAAGGGGAATCGATGGAGAGCGAAGCCGAGAGTAAGAGAGTGGAGACCAAGGTTTGGTCTAGACGGGGTTTTTGCGGGGTTGGCGTAAGCCAGCATGGGCCGGTCTGACGAGCATCGCATCCGGGTTTGTACGATCTACACCATATCCACCCCATATGTATAAAAGTACCAGTCAATGCGAATCAACCTATGGTTGGATGGTTAGAGGAACTATGGTATCCCCAGCCCATCAGGGTTCAAATCCTGGTGCTCGCATTTATTCCTGGATTTATTTTAGAATTTCCAGCGATGCGCATTCAGTGGGAGGAGACGTTCTCGTCTACGACGAGGTGCGTACGGTGACTTCATAAATTTCAAGATGATATGCCGGTTCAGTCTTTCGGAGGTGCTCATAGGGGTAAGGTGTGCGTGTATGCGTTCATAGGATGAGTGTATGCACGTGTATATGAGCGCTTGTGTCTGTACTGATGTTAAAAAAAGTACCAGTCAACCCTAACAGAGATATGTCGTATGAGAAGGCTGGTTGGGTCAGAAAAATATGTGTGGCCAGGCCGTCGGCCCGGTCAAAATATGTAGTCGGCTGTAGATGATGCGAGTGACTACAGGTCCACCAAGAGAAAAATTATAAGGATGTGCTCCTGCTAAGCCTGAACTACCTGCTAATCCCCGGCCGAAGTTGTGTGCCCCTCTAGTTAGGGTTTTCTTCCTCTCGGCAGCGACGATCTTGATCGCGCCACCGTTGAGACCGGTCTCCCCTCACCTCTTCCCCCGCCGGCGCCGCTCGGCGGGCGTAGGAGGCCAGCTAGGGTTACCCCGCCCACGGATCATCTGTTTCACGGGGAAGAGGTCAATGGACGAGACTGCTTCAGGGTCGGGCACGTCGGCCTCCGACCTAGAATCCATGATGGAGGAGCTTGGACTGAAAGAGGACGAACTTGAGGATGTAGTGGTGGAAGATGACGAGTTGCCAGCGGAGGCGACACAATGGATGGCCATTGCGAGGGTTCATACCGAGAAAAGCTACAACTAGTACTGGTTCTACCGAGGTATGAGGGTTGCTTGGGATCTAGCGAAGGAAGTCAAGATCAAACTGCTTAAAGAGAATCTGTACACCATGCAATTTGGTTGCTTGGGTGATTGGGAACGGGTCATGGAGGAGGGACCCTGGGCTTTCAAAGGTAAAGCGGTGGTGTTAGCACATTATGATGGCTTCACTAAGCCGTCCACGATAGAGCTTAACAAAATATATATATGGATCCAGATCCATGATTTTCCAGAAGGCTATTTCCCCAAGATCAAGGCTCTGTCGTCGACAGTCGGCGAGTTCATCTATGCCGAGCCAAAATCACAGGATTTTGAAGGCAATTTTGTTCGTGTCAGGGTAAGGATTGATGTTACCAAACCGCTGAAAAATGTTGTATCGTTAGTGATCAAAAAGAAGGATATTGTTCAGCGAGTAATTTTCAGAGTGAAGTATGAGCGGCTCCCTGATTGGTGTGCAGTCTGTGGATATTTAGGGCATCTTTTCAAGGAGTGTGGGGACGGAGTTCACTCTCCCAAAGCACTAGTTTTCAAAGATCTAAGGGCGACATGGTTCAGGGGTCCAGGAAGAGGCCCGGGGGAAGGTAAATCTCAAGCGGGAGGCAGCAATAGAAGGGGAGGCAGAGGGAGAGGCCGTCATGTAGGGGGGCCGGGGCCGAGGACAATCAGACCAGAGCAGCTTTGATGATGAGGAGGAGCATGATACTCACCCTAATGGTGTGGAGATAAGTATGAAGGAGGCGGAGGGAAACAAAAAGAGAGGGACACTAGCTGATCACAAATCTGACTTGACGCAAGTGGCACCCAAAGAGAAGACAGATAAACTTATGCTGCTGCCAGGTCCGGTTGTTCCTCCGAGCCCTTCTTCAGTACATGAGCCAAAAAGGAACAAACTCTACACGACACCTCATGATAGCAACAAAGGAAAGAGTACACTCCCAACCAAAAATCTTGATGCGCGATTGGCGGGCCTCCCTGGGGGGTCGCGCCGAGCGCAATGAGTCTTCTCTGCTGGAACTGTCATGGTGCTGGCAAACCTGCGACAGTTCGAGAGCTTCGTGATCTAACGAGGAAGTTTGCCCCCTCTGTGTTATGCATTCTTGAGACTCAAATAGAGGGTTCGAGAGTTGAGAGCATGGCTGGTTATTTAGGCTATAATAAAAGTTTTGCTGTCAGTAGTTCGGGGAGAAGTGGTGGTTTATGTATTTTTTGGAATGATGAAATAAAGCTTGAAGTTGTTGGTTACTCCCGTTATCATATTGATGTCGTGATAGATGAACTTGTTGATGTCCGAACAAGAGTGACCTTTATCTATGGAGAAGCTCAGGTAAATGAGCGATATAAAACATGGGATACGCTAAGAGGAATAGTTGGTGAAAATGACATACCCTGGCTAGTTCTGGGAGATTTTAACGAGGTGATTCAAGCACATGAACACGATGTTGTGGGGAATAGGAGCCAGGCTCAGATGGATGCTTTCAGAGACGCGCTTGATACATGTGGCCTGTCGGATATTGGATACATGGGCAATAGCTGGACCTTTGAGAAAAAGGTTGACGGGGGCACCTACACCAGAGTAAGGCTGGACAGGGCGGTAGCGAGTCCAGCTTGGATGATAGCATTCCCAGCAGCGAGTCTAGAGCATAAAACGGCGGCCACTAGCGATCACGTACCAATCTTCCTCAGGTACGTGCATGGGGCTGCATGCAGGCGGCCCCATGCTCCTTTAAGTATGAAGTTGCATGGGAAAGGGACTCGGGACTTGTGCCGGTGGTGGAACATGCATGGGCGCGGGGCGGAAGAGAAACTGTTGCTGAGATACGCGACAAGCTAACGTCGCTGTCATCTGACCTTTCTGGTTGGGACAAAATGCACTTTGGCAATGTGAGGCAAGAGATTCAGAGGATGCAGCGACAGCTACAGGAGATGCGCACGATCCAAAACAGATCTGGACCGATTCATGCAGAAATAAAAATAGTCGAGAGACTAACAGAACTTTACCACAGGGAGGAGATCCTGTGGAGACAACATGCAAGACTCGAGTGGCTCATGCATGGTGACAAAAACACGTATTTTTTCCATCTCAGGGCCAGCCGCCGGAGGAGGAAGAATCAAATTAAGGCGCTACAAAAGGTGAATGGCGAGTGGACAGATAATGTGTTGGAGATGGAAAACATGGCCACCTCTTTCTACCAAGATCTATATACGTCAGAGGGAGTTCATAATATGGAGCAGGTCATTGATACGGTTCCAACTAAAGTGACTCAGGCTATGAATGATATGTTGAATGCCCCATACAGCCAAAAAGAGGTGAAAACAGCCCTCTTCCAGATGTTCCCGATGAAGGCCCCGGGCCCCGATGGTTACCCAGCGCACTTCTTCCAACATCACTGGGAAATTTGTGGCGATGATGTTACAAGAGTGGTTTTAAAAATAGTTGAAGGAACCGAGTCAGCAGAGTGCATCAACTCAACAATTCTGGTTCTAATACCCAAGGTAAAAAAATCCACGCTACTCACTCAATTCCGGCCAGTCAGCCTCTGTAACATTATATACAAGATTGCCTCGAAAGTCATCTCTAACAGATTGAAGCTAGTCTTACCTGATATTATCTCAGAGGAGCAATCAGCATTTGTCCTAGGAAGGTTGATCACGGATAACATTATCACAGCATATGAGTGTTTGCACTTTATGAAGAGGAACAAGGCAAAGAAAAATCAATCATGCGCTCTAAAGCTCGACATGATGAAGGCATAAGACAGGGTGGAGTGGTGTTATCTAAAGGCTATAATGCTTAAGTTGGGGTTTACCGAGAAGTGGGTTGACATTGTTATGGGTCTTGTTACCACAGTTGAGTTTTTAGTTCTCTTTAACGGGAAAAAGTTACATAGTTTCAAACCTTCACGAGGAATCAGACAAGGGGACCCGATATCTCCATACTTGTTCTTGCTAGCAGCAGAGGGCCAGTCGTGCCTTTTAAAATCAAAGAGTGAGTCATCCAATCTGCATGGTCTACAGGTAGCACCCACGGCGCCGCCAGTGAACCATCTTCTTTTTGCCGATGACAGCCTGCTATTTTTCAAGGCAAGCGGTGTTGGAGCTAACGAGGTGTACCATGTGCTGGATACTTATAGTCAGGCGATGGGGCAGCGCATCAACTACTCAAAATCTTCAATTTATTTCAACAAGGGGGTGCCGGACACAGTGAGACGGGATATAAAGGACATTTTAAATGTCCCGAATGAAACGTTAAACGAAAAGTACTTGGGTATGCCTTCAGACATTGGTAGCTCGAAGAATGGTTCTTTCAAGTACTTGAAAGACCGGCTATGGAGCAAGGTCCAAGGATGGATAGAGAGTACCCTATCATCGGCGGGCAAGGAGGTGTTAGTGAAATCAGTCGCTCAAGCTGTGCCAGTTTTCTCTATGTCGTGCTTCAAGCTGCCAAGAGGGTTGTGTGAACACTTGAATATGCTTATCAGAAAGTTCTGGTGGGGAAGCAAGGAGGGTAAACGAAAGCCACACTGGGTGTCTTGGAAATCGATGACACAGCCGAAGGGAATGGGGGGACTCGGTTTCAAAGACTTTGAGTTGTTCAACTTGGCCATGCTGGCCAGGCAGGCCTGGCGCATACTGCAGAACCCGGGGACTTTAAGCGCCGCTTGTTGAAAAGCATCTACTTCCCAACCATTGATTTCCTTTCAGCAGAATTGGGGAATCACCCTAGCCAAGTCTGGAGAGCAATCATTGAAGGACGTGACACTCTTAAGCAAGGATTGATCAAACGTATTGGCAACGGGACATCTACAAACATATGGGAACACAATTGGCTACCACGTGATGCAATGCTTCGACCATACGGTTGTTTAACAACCCACCGCCCCATCATGGTCTCGGAACTCATAGAACCCACTACAGCAGCCTGGAATAAGGAACTTGTCACAGCGACGTTTATGCCAATGGATGCTCAAGTAATACTGGGAATCCCGCTATGCACTCGTAATATGCCAGATTTTTGGGCCTGGCACTATGACAAAAAAGGGAACTTCTCTGTTAAATCTGCTTACAACATGCTGGTAGCAACAAGACAGAGGAGGGAGGCTTGGTTAGAAGGAACGGCAGGTCCGTCAAGTTCTAGAGCAGCGGAGGGATCATGGAAATCTCTTTGGAAAACTAACGTCCCGGGTAAGATCCGCATGTTTCTATGGAGACTCTCAAAACAGTCTCCGCCAACGAATGATGTTCGTGCATATCGGCACATGATAGATTCGGGACAGTGTGGCTTGTGCGGAGTTCAAGATTCGTGGCGCCACTCGCTGTTGGAGTGCTCATCCTCACGGAGTATATGGGCCTTGACAGACGAAGCGGTAACACATAAAATCACAGCTACAACAGAGCCCAATGCTAAGAATTGGTTATTCACCTTGATGGAATTGCTTCCCTATGACAAGTTCATACTCTTGACGGTCACCTTATGGTCAATATGGCATGCTCGCCAAAAGGCCATTCATGAAGGAATTTTCCAGAGCCCCCAAGCGGCACACATGTTCGTCCAACGATTTATCCATGAACTAGGAGTCCTGAACAATAAGCAACAACGGTCCAGGATAGCCACCGGGACCCCAGCAGGGCAACATCAAAGACCAAAACGACCACCAACATGATTTTGCAAAATCCACATCGATGCAGCGGTTCGATCACGTGGGGGTTCGGCGGCGGCGGTATGCAGGGATGAGAGTGGTAGCTACGTTGGTGGCTCGGCTCTGGTCATTGAAGAAACCCTCGATTCAGCCACTCTGGAAACGATCGCGTGTCGCGAGGCACTGGCGCTGGCGGAGGACCTCAATATCAGAGATTTTGTTATTGCTTCAGATTGCCGACAGGTGATTCAGGACATCAACACGGGTACAAGAGGAGGATATGCATCAATTATAAGCGAGATAAATCATAGAGCTTCTACCTTTCATTGTATTTTTACTTTCGAGAGTCGTGCTGCAAACTATGAAGCACATAACTTAGCTAAATTTGCTTTGTCAAGAGGTCTGGGATGCCATGTTTGGTTTGGCCAGCCCTATGACCAAAGACGTATCCCACTGCATGTGGACTTCGATGAATCTTGCTTTACCCCTCAAAAAAAACCCTGCTAATCCCCGGCCTCTCTAATCTCTAGTTGTTTTGGCCCTCCTTAGATTTCACTCACGCTCAACAGGTCTGCATATAGTTGCTGGAGCTAGCACTTCGGTACTACTCGGCGCCGACACTCTATGCCCGATTCTCACACGACACATGATCCAGCGGCTGTGCTACACTTGGTCTTGCCATAATGATTGCTTTGGACAAACTGACTGCTTTCGATGATTCCAGAATTAACTCAACCTCGACCTGTGGTCCCCTCCTAATTACCTGTGGGCTATGGTTTCAGATTGCATGTGCCCAATCACACACTTCGAATCCAGGGAGATATATGTTTGTCAAAGCAAGAAAAAAGGACATAGACGGCAAATGTACATCTCGATCTACTTCGCTAGAAATAAAATGTCCATCTTCATCTCTAAGGAAGAAAAAAAAATATTTGCAAAATTTGCATCTACATTTTGGTATGGTTCGTGGAACGAGAAAGTGCAGGAACCGCGGCATGTACTCGATGATAAGCTAATGGCCATGATGATATATGTCCGCACGGCCATAAACTTCATCCATTTGAATTAATTTATAAGCTTAATTGGATCACACTTTATCAGGCATGGAACTGCGATAGTGGCCGGGGTAGCACATGGATGCTACTCCACTTGCCTAGCTCCTTACATTTCACACACACACACACACACACACACACACACACACACACACAGAGAGAGAGACAGCCACACATATTCAGGACACACAATCGAGGACAGTTAACACGCTTGAAAGTACATAGTGCCTACTAATAACTTAAAATCATTCGATCATCGTAAATAGGGATCATCCTGATGACACCAAAATGATTAACCCAGCATCGATCGGAGAAGTACGCACGTAAGCAAATCAGTAGAACTGGAGGTTGGACCAATAGGCATGGTCCTGCTGCCAATAAGCCGGGATGGCATTGTTGGCGACCAGCGTCTTTCCGGTATCGCTGGTGATGCGGATGGAGAATGGCCCCTGCACCGGGCGGTTGGTGTCCATCCGCCAGACGGAGCCCCACGAGCGGCGCATATCCTGCCAGTAGCCCGTCGGGCGGCCGTTCATAGTCTGCATGAGCTCCATACGCACCACGGTCCCGTCCACATTCACGTACTCCACGAGCACCGCGAGATAGTTGGGGTTGGAGCCACGCTGGACGTGGAAGGTCACCTTCATACCCGGGAAGTTGCAGGGCACCCTCCTGAACTGCATGTCAATGATGCCGGCGTGGCGGAGCCGGTCGTTGAGGCCGTACTTGGCCATGGAGCCGAACGCGGTGCCACTGAGGTCGAGGTGGTACCTGGCCACGGGGTAATAGTTCATGTCGGTGATGACGATCCTCCTCGGCTGGCCTGAGCAAGAAGGGTTGTTGGAGTACTCGCACTTAATCTGAAGCACAGAGCAAAACAAATTAAATGTCAACGTACTTGGCCATGGAGTACATTGTGCTTTGCATGCACATGGCAGCAGGGGTATTCACTAATTAAAAGTCACCGATATCGTAAAATGGAGATGCTGTCAGGTTTGAGTTTGACCAACTAATAAAATGATCACCATCAACTAATTTAACTGAAACTGTCGGGTGTCGGCGCCATGCATGGTGCAATTAATGCAGTACGTGTACCTCGTAGCACATGCCACAGCCCTCGCCGCCGGCGAAAATAGGCTCGTTACCGCATGCCCCCATGGAGGAGATTGGGTACTGGTTCACGTTCTTGAAGCCGCAAGCACCACCTGCAAATCGATCGGTGCATCAGCATTATTAGTACTATGATTTAGTGCAGCGACGACATGAAAATATGTGCCGTCATCGGATCATATAGACGTACCGTTGTCGTCGGGGCCGGCGCCGTTGGGCGCTCCGTACCAGGTGGCCTTGGCTGGGAGCCAGCCGGAGGTGTAGGATCTAGCGACGGCGGTGTCGTAGTTGACCGCAGAACGGACGGACGTGAAGAGCATGGAGAGGAGTGCCACAAGGGCAATGGCATTGCTGGAGACGCCAGCCATATTGGCACTACAGGTCTTCTATGAACCTTCTTAGACTTGTAGGGTATGTACTCGCCGGAGGCTGGAGTAGTAGTACTACTCCTGTTTCTGTTGTGATGGCTGGAGGGGATGACATTGCCGAGGCATTTATAGGCAAGCCAATAGGCAAAATGAGGTGAGAACGACGAGTCGGCGCAAGTTGCAGTTGCACCCGACGACTACGTGATGGCGTGTTTAGAGCTGCAAGGTCACATGGCTACGGAGGGAATCATGGAGGGGAATGGAGAGGCACCGGTTTACGCGCGCACAACTATAAAATCACATCTTGGCAGGTGATCACCGAGCACCCGCTAATGATTTTGTGGGTGCACAAGTCAAAATTGTTGATTGCAGAGAAAGTCAGACCATCGTTATGCCCTAAGATCAGGCCCCACGTTGTATCCTGCAGTCGTGATACGAAGGATATACGGTTCGCTTATCTTAACGCATTGCCATGCTTCGCGAGGGAATGATGCTAAAGAGGTTTTCACACTACAGGAAAATCAAATAAACCCGAGTACCAAAAATACTCGGCAAAGGCCAATTTCAACTCTGCTTACTATAAATCGAGTGTTGCACCCGACTTAGGCCGCTCGGTTTATATTAGACCGACTTATAAGATGTAAGCAAAGATCCTATTCATGGGCACTCGACTTACCTAAAGCCGAGTTCAAAACAGTGGTTCTCGGCAACATAAATGATATGACGGACGACTAACATCGATGGTAGTGCCACATGGCACCTCCCTAAACCGAGTGTACCACTCGGTTTAATTTTTCATCCCGGAACGATCGCCTGCAGCCACGTGTCTGGCGTAAGTTGAATTTATGTTGCATGTTCACGACATACATGTAAGCCGATATCTACGTTTAATACAGAAAAGCAGAGTATTTTTAAAATGCACTCGGCTTACAAAGAAACTGGGCAGTGCTATTTGGGCCTAAGCAGCTCCCAGGTCATGCCACATGGCATGTCAGCCGAGTATAGCTCTCGGCATATGCATGTAAGCTGGGTGTAACCCTCGGCAAAGAGCCCATAATGCAGTTTTTTTTTTCATTCTTGGGCCAGCCCTGCAATTTAGACAAAAATATGTATACAACAATATACACATAGCACAACCAACATGTCCATACAGTGGCATAAGTTCACAACCAAGCACCAAGTTTCGAAGTTAACAACCAAGCATGAGTTCCAGGTTCGTAAGTAAACATGCATACAATTTTATATACTAGCAGAAGGTCATGATCAAGCTTGAGTCCCAATTGCATAGGTAAGAATAAGCAAGAAAAAAAAAAAGTTCATGAACCAGCACCACACACTGAGTGTAGAAGATGATCTCAGTGGACACGAGTTCTAGATATGCTTTGTCACAGCGCTCATATTTTACTGGACCGTTTGCAAAAGAATCGCAACAAATATTTTCATCAGTTAATGATGTTGGTTATGTCTTACAGAAAAGGAGTAACATTCGCCCTGATGTACTAACCATGGACACGATAACATCAACACCACAATGACGATGGACTGGACGAAGATTATCAAGTTATTTAGTCCACTAAACCCTATCTGACCTCACCCTTTTCAAATCTAACATTGTTTTTTGCTCTAAGCACGGACTTTGAATAAGCATCCTCTGCCTCATGCCTAGTCTTAAACCCTTGATAAGAGCTATTGTTGTTAGCAAGAACCTGTTCTCCTTGACACCTCCCTCGGTACACTAAATACCACTTCATCTACCAAGACAGAAGAACAAGATTTGGACAAACAAGAGAAGCAACAGAAGGTTAGAAGAACACATGAAACTTAAGCAACGTAAGAATTAATTATTTATATACCCAAAAGCATCACAAATTCAACTCTGAGTCGACACCAACAACTACATCCACTACAAAGAGATCAAACTATCTAACTAGGGCTACTCCGAGAATGGAGTTCTACTCAAACTGGTAGTCAGTGAAGCCGATGATGTGGAGTCGGACAAGGCGAGCTGTTCCCCCAATTGAAGAGCCAACATCCTCGATAATGGTAGTCGACAGACTCCACGGGATTGGGTCATCGCTCTCCTCACGTGGCACTTCTTTCTCGTCGAGCTCATCTTAGAGCATCTCCAGCCGTTCGGCCCCCCAGGGCGCATAAAAATCGCCCCCTGGGGGCGAGCCGGCGACTAGTTGGTGCTGGGGCCGGTTTTGCGCCCAGTCGTCGCCCTCAGCTCGCCCCCAGTGCCGATTTTGGCCCACTTTTGAACCCCCATTTCGGCGAAAAAGGCCCATATGGGCGAGAATAGGCCCATATTCGGCATGGTTCGCCGTGGCTCGACGTTCCATTATCAACATAAATATATATTTTTCACATATTTCATCACAGAAAATTCAAATACTTCAACAAAATAGTACAACAACAAATAGTTCAATACAAATTATATAGTTCAACAAATAAAAAAAATTCATATTTCATCACATGTCGCGCCCAGTGTTGCCCTTGAGCCTCCATAGGTGCTCTATCAGATCTTGTTGCAGTTGATGATGCACCTGTGGGTCTCGGATCTCCTGACGCATACTGAGGTAGGCAGTCCAGGTTGCCGGTAGTTGGTGATCAACTTGGGCAAGTGGATCCTGCCTGTGGTATGGTTCAGTGTCAAACACTGGCTCTTCCTGATCGCTCTCAATTATCAGTTGTGCAAGATGACACAGCAGGTCATGATCTTCCACATTTGATCTTTGGACCAGGTCTGAGCGGGGTACCGGACAACAGCAAATCGAGATTGGAGCACACCAAATGCCCGCTCGACATCCTTCCTGCAAGCCTCCTGAATCTTCGCAAACCAGGCGTTCTTGCCTCCAGGCACAGGGTTTTTGATGGTCTTCACAAATGTTGACCATCACGGATACATGCCATCAGCTAGATAGTACCCCTTGTTGTAGTGCCCCCCATTGATCTCAAAGTTCACCGGAGGAGAATGACCTTCAACAAGCTTGGCAAAGACAGGAGAGCACTGCAGCACGTTGATGTCATTGTGAGTTCCTGGCATACCAAAGAAGGAGTGCCAAATCCAGAGGTCCTGTGTGGCCACCGCCTCAAGTACCACACTGCAACCGCCTTTGGCGCCTTTGTACATCCCCTGCCAAGCAAATGGGAATTCTTCCATTTCCAATGCATGCAGTCGATGCTTCCAAGCATCCCAGGAAATCCTCTTGCTGCATTCTGTGCTAGGATCCGAGTAGTGTCTTCCGCATTGGGTGTTCTCAAGTATTGTGGTCCAAACACTGCCACCACTGCCCGACAGAACTTGTAGAAACACTCTAGGCTGGTGGACTCGGCCATGCGCCCATAGTCGTCCTGTGAGTCACCGGGAGTTTCGTATGCAAGCATCCTCATCGTTGTCATGCATTTCTGGATCGAGGTGAATCCAAGTTTGCCGGTGCAATACATCTTGCATTTGAAGTAGTTGTCGAACTCCCGGATGGAATTCACAATCTAGAGGAAAAGCTTTCTGTTCATCCGATAATGGCGCCGAAATGTTCTGTCGCCATGAAGTGGAGCATCGGCGAAGTAGTCGGCGTAGAGCATGCAGTAGCCTTCGAGACGATGCCGGTTCTTTCTTTTCACACGCCCTGGCACCGAGCCACCTCGCCGCGGCTTTTCATTGCTCGCCAGCAGCTGGGCGAGGGCGGCGAGCACCATGAGATGCTCTTCTTCCTGGACGTCGTCCTCGGCTTCCTCCACCAGCAGCACGGCGAGCACTTCCTCGTCATCCGAGTCCATCGCCGAGGCAGGCAAATCACCGAACACCTTGCGCATGGTGGGCATGCACCCTCCGTGAAACTGCCCCTCTGCGGCCGGAAACGGCGGCCGAAAACGCCCAGCTGGTGTCGGAGGGGCTGCCGCGGCGAACCTCTGCTATTTTTCCGGCTAGGAATGGCTATGTACCAGTGAAGGGCGGCGGGGAGGCACCGGGATATACCTAGTGGCGGCCAAGAGCGCGGGGGGTGGGAGGCGAGTCGGGGAAGAAAATCTTGACTTTCCACCTGACGCCGTGGGCCAGCCGCGCTTTTCCCTTGCGGCGGAGCCCCCAAGCGCCCCCAGCGCGCCGGGTTCGGCTTGCAGCCGCCGGGCGGAAAAAAGGGCTGAACCGGCGCTTTTCGTCGTCCTGGGGAAGCGACTGGGCCGTTTTTTTGGCGCCGGCGCCGAAAAAGTTGCCTGGGGGGGCCTGTTGGGGGCGCGGCTGGAGATGCTCTTAAACTTTTGTTGCTCGGCAATGAGGCAGGCCATCATATGGCGAATTCCCTCAGCCTTTCGCTCGTGTTGGAAGGACACATAGACCGCACGGTCCTCCACCAGGATCTGCGGGTTTGCCTGAACAAGCATGGCCAAGTACTCCTCACTAGCATGTTCGGCCACGACATGTGGCATGTGGTCCAACGCCTCCTCGGTCAGGGAGTATACTGTTGGAAATATGCCCTAGAGGCAATAATAAATTAGTTATTATTATTATATTTCCTTGTTCATGATAATAGTTTATTATCCATGCTATAATTGTATTGATAGGAAACTCAGATACATGTGTGGGTACATAGACAACACCATGTCCCTAGTAAGCCTCTAGTTGACTAGCTCGTTGATCAATAGCTGGTTACGGTTTCCTGACCATGGACATTGGATGTCGTTGATAACGGGATCACATCATTAGAAGAATGATGTGATGGACAAGACCCAATCCTAAGCCTAGCACAAAAGATCGTGTAGTTCGTATGCTAAAGCTTTTCTAATGTCAAGTATCATTTCCTTAGACCATGAGAGTGTGCAACTCCCGGATACCGTAGGAATGCTTTGGGTGTACCAAACGTCACAACATAACTGGGTGGCTATAAAGGTGCACTACAGGTATCTCCGAAAGTGTCTGTTGGGTTAGCACGAATCGAGACTGGGATTTGTCACTCCGGTTGACGGAGAGGTATCTCTGGGCCCACTCGGTAGGACATCATCATAATGTGCACAATGTGACCAAGGGGTTGATCACGGGATGATGTGTTACAGAACGAGTAAAGAGACTTCCCGGTAACGAGATTGAACAAAGGTATCGAGATACCGACGATCGAATCTCGGGCAAGTACAATACCGTTAGACGAAGGGAATTGTATACGGGATCGATTGAGTCCTTGACATCGTGGTTCATCCGATGAGATCATCGTGGAACATGTGGCAGCCAACATGGGTATCCAGATCCCGCTGTTGGTTATTGACCGGAGAACTTCTCGGTCATGTCTGCATGGTTCCCGAACCCATAGGGTCTACACACTTAAGGTTCGATGACGCTATGGTTATAAAGGAAGTTTGTATGTGGTTACCGAATGTTGTTCGGAGTCCCGTATGAGATCCCGGACGTCACGAGGAGTTCCGGAATGGTCCGGAGGTAAAGATTTATATATGGGAAGTCCTGTTTTTGTCACCGTAAAAGTTTCGGGTTTTATCGGTAACGTACCGGGACCACCGGGAGGGTCCCGGGGGTCTACCAAGTGGGGCCACCGGCCCCAGGGGGCTACATGGGCCAAGTGTGGGAGGGGACCAGCCCCAGGTGGGCTGGTGCACCCCCCCCCACCACCAAGGCCCAAGGCGCCTAGGGCTTGGGGGAAACCCTAAAGGGGGGGGGGGGCGTCCCCTTGCCTTGGGGGGCAAGGCAACCCCCCTGGCCGCCCCCCTCCTCAGATTGGATCTGAGGGGGCCACCCCCCTCTCCCTTGCCCCTATATATATGTGGGGGGTGGGAGGGCAGCCGCACCCAAGTTCTGGCGCAGCCCTCCCCCTCTCCCAAGTACTCCTCCTCTCCCGTGGTGCTTGGCGAAGCCCTGCAGGATTGCCACGCTCCTCCACGACCACCACGCCGTTGTGCTGCTGCTGGACGGAGTCTTCCTCAACCTCTCCCTATCTTCTTGCTGGATCAAGGCATGGGAGACGTCACCGGGTTGTACGTGTGTTGAACGCGGAGGTGTCATCCGTTCGGCACTAGGATCTCCAGTGATTTGGATCACGACGAGTACGACTCCTTCAACCCCGTTCTCTTGAACGCTTCCGCTTAGCGATCTACAAGGGTATGTAGATGCACTCTCCTTCCCCTCGTTGCTGGTTTATCCATAGATAGATCTTGGTGACACGTAGGAAAATTTTGAATTTCTGCTACGTTCCCCAACAGTGGCATCATGAGCTAGGTCTATTGCGTAGATTCTATGCACGAGTAGAACACAAAGTAGTTGTGGCGTTGATATTGTTCAATATGCTTACCGTTACTAGTCCAATCTTGTTTCGATGGTATTGTGGGATGAAGCGGCCCGGACCGACCTTACACGTACTCTTACGTGAGACAGGTTCCACCGACTGACATGCACTTGGTGCATAAGGTGGCTAGCGGGTGCCAGTCTCTCCCAGTTTAGTCCGAACGGATTCGATGAAAAGGGTCCTTATGAAGGGTAAATAGCAATTGGCATATCACGTTGTGGTTTTGCGTAGGTAAGAAACGTTCTTGCTAGAAACCCATAGCAGCCACGTAAAACATGCAAACAACAATTCGAGGACGTCTAACTTGTTTTTGTAGGGTATGCTATGTGATGTGATATGGCCAAGAAGAATGTGATGAATGATATGTGATGTATGAGATTGATCATTTTCTTGTAATAGGAATCACGACTTGCATGTCGATGAGTATGACAACCGGCAGGAGCCATAGGAGTTGTCTTTATTTATTGTATGACCTGCGTGTCATTGAACAATGCCATGTAATTACTTTACTTTATTGCTAACCGGTAGCCATAGTAGTAGAAGTAATAAGTTGGCGAGACAACTTCATGGAGACACGATGATGGAGATCATGATGATGGAGATCATGGTGTCATGCCGGTGACGATGATGATCATGGAGCCCCGAAGATGGAGATCAAAAGGAGCAAAATGATATTGGCCATATCATGTCACTATTTTGATTGCATGTGATGTTTATCATGTTTCTACATCTTATTTGCTTAGAAGGACGGTAGTAAATAAGATGATTCCTCATTAAAATTTCAAGAAAGTGTTCCCCCTAACTGTGCACCGTTGCGAAAGTTCGTCGTTTCGAAGCACCACGTGATGATCGGGTGTGATAGATTCTTACGTTCACATACAACGGGTGTAAGCCAGATTTACACACGCGAAACACTTAGGTTAACTTGACGAGCCTAGCATGTATAGACATGGCCTCGGAACACAAGAGACCGAAAGGTCGAGCATGAGTCATATACTAGATACGATCAACATGAAGATGTTCACCGATGATGACTAGTCCGTCTCACGTGATGATCGGACACGGCCTAGTTGACTCGGATCATGTAATCACTTAGATGACTAGAGGGATGTCTATCTGAGTGGGAGTTCATGAGATGAACTTAATTATCCTGAACATAGTCAAAAGATCTTTGCAAATTATGTCGTAAGCTCACGCTTTAGTTCCACTGTTTTAGATATGTTCCTAGAGAAAATATAGTTGAAAGTTGACAGTAGCGATTATGCGATCAGTCGAAAGCTTATGTCCTTAATGCACCGCTTAGTGTGCAGAACCCCAAAACATCGTCTGTGGATGTTGCAAACATCGGACATACATGTTTTGATAACTACGTGATAGTTCAGTTAAACGGTTTAGAGTTGAGGCTCCAAAGACGTTTTTGAAACATCGCGGAACATGTGAGATGTTTTGAGGGCTGAAATTGGGATTTCAGGCTCATGCCCATGTCAAGAGGTATAAGACCTCCGACGATTTTTCTTAGCCTGCAAACTAAGGGAGAAAAGCTCAATCGTTGAGCTTGTGCTCAGATTGTCTGAGTGCAACAATCACTTGAATCGAGTGGGAGTTGATCTTCCAGATGAGATAGTGATGTTTCTCCAAAGTCATTGCCACCAAGCTGCTAGAGCTTCGTGATGAACTATAACAAATCAGTGATAGATATGATGATCCTTGAGATATTCACGATGTTTGACATCGTGAAAGTAGAAATCAAGAAGGAGCATCAATTGTTGATGGTTAGTGAAACCACTAGTTTCAAGAAGGGCAAGGGCAAGAAGGGGCACTTCATGAAACGGCAAATCAGTTGCTGCTCCAGTGAAGAAATCCAAGGTTGAACCCAAACCCAAGACTAAGTGCTTCTGTAATAAGGGGAACAGCCACTGGAGCAGAATTACCCTAGATACTTGGTAGATAAGAAGGCTGGCAAGGTCGATAGAAGTATGTTGCATATACATTATGTTAATTTGTACTGTACTAGTACTCCTAGTAGCACCAGGGTATTAGATACTGGGTCGGTTGCTAAGTGTTAGTAACTCGAAATAAAAGCTACGGAATAAACGGAGACTAGCTAAAGGTGAGCTGACAATATGTGTTGGAAGTGTTTCCAAGGTTGATGTGATCAAGCATCGCATGCTCCTTCTACCATCGAGATTGGTGTTAAACCTAAATATTTGTTATTTGGTGTTTGCGTTGAGCATAGGCATGATTGAATTATGTTTGTCGCAATACGGTTATTCATTTAAGGAGAATAATGGTTACTCTATTTATTTGAATAATACCTTCAATGGTCTTACACCTAAAAGGAATGGTTTATTGAATCTCGATCGTAGTGATACACATTTTCATGCCAAAAGATATAAGATAGTAATGATAGTACCACTCACTTGTGGCACTGCCATGTAAGTCATATTGGTGTAAAACGCATGAAGAAGCTCCATGTTGATGGATCTTTGGACTCACTCATTTTAAAAAGTTTGAGACATGCGAACCATGTCTATTGGTGTATACGCATAAAGAAACTCCATGTAGGTGGATCGTTTGGACTCACTTGATTTTGAATCACTTGAGATATGCTAATCATACCACATGGGCAAGATGACTGAAAAAGCCTCGTTTTCTATAAGATGGAACAAGATAGCAACTTGTTGGAAGTAACACATTTGATGTGTGCAGTCCAATGAGTGCTAAGGCATGCAGTGAATATTGTTATGTTCTTACTTCACAGATGATTCGAGTAGATGTTGAGTATATTTACTTGATGAAACACAAGTCTAAATTATTGAATGGTTCAAGTAATTTCAGAGTGAAGTTGAAGATCATCGTGACAAGAGGATAAAATGTCTATGATATGATCATAGAGATGAGTATCTGAGTTACGAGCTTTGGCACGCAATTAAGACATTGTGGAAATTATTTCACAATTAATACCGCCTGGAACACCATAGTGTGATGGTGTGTCCGAACATCATAGTTGCACCCTATTGGATATGGTGCGTACCATGATGTATCTTATCGAATTACCACTATCGTTCATGGGTTAGGCATTAGAGACAGCCACATTCACTTTAATAGGGCACCACATAATTCCGTTGAGATGACACCGTGTGAACTATGGTTTAGAGAAACCTAAGCTGTCGTTTCTTGAAAGTTTGGGGCTGCGACGCTTATGTGAAAAAGTTTCATCGTGATAAGCTCGAACCCAAAGCGGATAAATACATCTTCATAGGACACCCAAAAACAGTTGGGTAAACCTCCTAATTCAGATCCGAAAGCAATAGGGATTGTTTCTTGAATCGGGTCCTTTCTCGAGGAAAAGTTTGTCTCGAAAGAATTGATTGGGAGGATGGTGGAGACTTGATGAGGTTATTGAACCATCACTTCAACTAGTGTGTAGTAGGGCACAGGAAGTTGTTCATGTGACACCTACACCAATTGAAGTAGAAGCTTATGATAGTGATCATGAAACTTCAGATCAAGTCACTACCGTACCTCGTAGGGTGATGAGGATGCGTACTACTTCAGAGTGGTACAGTAATCCTGTCTTGAAGGTCATGTTGCTAGACAACAAAGAACCTACGAGCTATGGAGAAGCAATGGTGGGCCCATATTCCAACAAATGGTTAGAAGCCATTAAATCCAAGATAGGATCCATGTATCAGAACAAAGCATGGACTTTGGTGGACTTGCCCGATCGGCAATCCATTGAGATAAATGGATCTTTAAGAAGAAGACGGACGTGAACGGTAATGTCACCATCTGTGAAGCTCGACTTGTGGCGAAGAGTTTTTCACAAGTTCAAGGAGTTGACTACGATGAGATTTTCTCATCTGTAGCGATGCTTAAGTCCGTCAGAATCATGTTAGCATTAGCTGCATTTATGAAATCAACCAATTGGATGTCAAAACGAGTTTCCTCACCAGTTTTCGTAAGGAAAGGTTGTATGTGATACAATCAGAAAGGTTTGTCGATCCTAAGGATGCTAAAAGCTCCAGCGATCCTTCTAAGGACTGGAGTAAGCATCTCGGAGTTGGAAAGTACGCTTTGATGGAATGATCAAAGATTTTGGGTTTGTACAAAGTTTATGAGAAACTTGTATTTCCAAAGAAGTGAGTGGGAGCACTATAGAATTTCTGATAAGTATATGTTGTTGACATATTGTTGATCAGAAATGATGTAGAATTTCTGGAAAGCATATAGGGTTATTTGAAAAGTGTTTTTCAATGGAAAACCTGGATTAGGCTACTTGAACAATAAGCATCAAGATCTATAAGATAGATCAAAATGTTTAACAATACTTTCAAATGAGCACATACCTTGACATGATCTTGAAGGTGTTCAAGATGGATCAGTCAAAGAAGGAGTTCTTGCCTGAGTTGTAAGGCATGAAGTTAAGAGTTAAAGCTCGACCACGGCAGAAGAGAGAGAAAGGACGAAGGTCGTCCCCTATGCTTCAGACGTAGGCTCTGTAGTATGCTATGCTGTGTACCGCACCGGAAGTGTGCCTTGCCATGAGTTAGTCAAGGGGTACAAGAATGATCCAGGAATAGATCATTGGACAGCGGTCAAAATTGTCCTTGGAGTAAATAAAGGACATATTTCTCGATTAGGGAGGTGATAAAGAGTTCGACATAAAGGGTTACGTCGATGCAAGCTTTAACACCTATCCGAATGACTCTGAGTGGCAAACCGGATACGTATAGTGGAGCAACCATTTGGAATAGCTTCAAGTGGAGCGTGGAAGCAGTATTTACAATATGACATAGAGAATTGCGAAGTACATACGGATCTGAATGTTGCAGACCCGTTGACTAAAACCTCTCTCACAAGAAAAACAAGATCAAACCCCAGAACTCATTGAGACTTAATCACATGGTGATGTGAACTAGTTTAGACATTAGTAAACTCGTTGGATGTTGGTCACATGGCGATGTGACCTATCAGTGTTAATCACATGGCGAAGTGAACTAGATTATTGACTCTAGTGCAAGTGGGAGACTGTTGGAAATATCCCTAGAGGCAATAATAAATTAGTTATTATTATTATATTTCCTTGTTCATGATAATCGTTTATTATCCATGCTATAATTGTATTGATAGGAAACTCAGATACATGTGTGGGTACATAGACAACACCATGTCCCTAGTAAGCCTCTAGTTGACTAGCTCGTTGATCAATAGATGGTTACAGTTTCCTGACCATGGACATTGGATGTCGTTGATAACGGGATCACATCATTAGGAGAATGATGTGATGGACAAGACCCAATCCTAAGCCTAGCACAAAAGATCGTGTAGTTCGTATGCTAAAGCTTTTCTAATGTCAAGTATCATTTCCTTAGACCATGAGATTATGCAACTCCCGGATACCGTAGGAATGCTTTGGGTGTAACAAACGTCACAACGTAACTGGGTGGCTATAAAGGTGCACTACAGGTATCTCCGAAAGTGTCTATTGGGTTGGCACGAATCGAGACTGGGATTTATCACTCCGGTTGACGGAGAGGTATCTCTGGGCCCACTCGGTAGGACATCATCATAATGTGCACAATGTGACCAAGGGGTTGATCACGGGATGATGTGTTATGGAATGAGTAAAGAGACTTGCCGATAACAAGATTGAACAAAGGTATCGGGATACCGACGATCGAATCTCGGCCAAGTACAATACCGTTAGACGAAGGGAATTGTATATGAGATCGATTGAGTCCTTGACATCGTGGTTCATCCGATGAGATCATCGTGGAACATGTGGGAGCCAACATGGGTATCCAGATCCCGCTGTTGGTTATTGACCGGAGAACGTCTCGGTCATGTCTGCATGGTTCCCGAACCCCTAGGGTCTACACACTTAAGGTTCGATGATGCTAGGGTTATAAAGGAAGTTTGTATGTGGTTACCGAATGTTGTTTGGAGTCCCGGATGAGATCCCGGATGTCATAGGACTTCCGGAATGGTCCGGAGGTAAAGATTTATATATGGGAAGTCCTGTTTTGTTCACCGGAAAAGTTTCAGGTTTTATCGGTAACATACCGGGACCACCGGGAGGGTCCCGGGGGTCCACCAAGTGCGGCCACCGGCCCCAGGGGGCTGCATGTGCCAAGTGTGGGAGGGGACCAGCCCCAGGTGGGCTGGTGCGCCCCCCCCCCCACCAAGGCCCAAGGCGCCTAGGGCCTGGGGGACCCCTTAAAGGGGGGCGCCCCCTTGCCTTGGGGGGCAAGGCAACCCCACTGGCTGCCGCCCCTCCTCAGATTGGATCTGAGGGGGCCGACCCCCCTCTCCCTTGCCCCTATATATATGTGGGGGTGGGAGGGCAGCCGCACCCAAGTTTTGGCGTAGCCCTCCCCCTCTCCCAAGTACTCCTCCTCTCCCGTGGTGCTTGGCGAAGCCCTGCAGGATTGCCACGCTCCTCCACCACCACCACGCCGTTGTGCTGCTGCTGGACGGAGTCTTCCTCAACCTCTCCCTCTCTTTTTGCTGGATCAAGGCATGGGAGACGTCACCGGGTTGTACGTGTGTTGAATGCGGAGGTGCCGTCCGTTCGGCACTAGGATTTCCGGTGATTTGGATCACGACGAGTACGACTCCTTCAACCCCGTTCTCTTGAATGCTTCCGCTTAGCGATCTACAAGGGTATGTAGATGCACTCTCCTTCCCCTCGTTGCTGGTTTCTCCATAGATAGATCTTGGTGACACGTAGGAAAATTTTGAATTTCTGCTACGTTCCCCAACATATACCCTAAAGGGCGGGGAATCATCGTGCAACACCATGTTCGTGAGGTTGGTGCTATAACCTAATAGTTCATTAACGGAAAATGTGCCATGAAGGAAATATAACCTACGCATCAAACAACAAAGCATAATTTTATTCTATTTCATTGGCATCAGAAAATGACGCTCATCCTCACCTCTAAACCCCTAACCTAGAAGGCTAATTTATTTGGCGTGTGGGTTGACTTTTGGTGCATCGAGGCACCGTTCAACAATTCTCATCTCTCAAGTGTTGTTGTATATAGTTGGAACTCACTCACTGGTATTTTGAATATCAGTGATGGTCGTTGTTGTACTTCCCTTCCTGCTTTACAAAGGATGTCAATGGGTATGGTATGGTGTGGGTACAATAATACCATTACCAATATCCATGTTTCTCATGGGAGTAATATCATACCCATACCCTACCCATCGGGTGAGTATCCATGCCCATGCCCATACCATATGGTACATGTGCCCGGTGGGTTGGCTGCTCAAGACAACATTGATGGGTGGTTGCATAACTGCTATTCCATTGTGTGGTGGAGACTCTAGCCACTGAGAGGTTTCTACGGTTGGGGAATTGGTTGTTGGGAGGAGGATGGGGTGAGAAACGAAGCTAATTACATGCACAGACTCGGTAGGTTAGTATTTATTACACATGCGACCCACACTAAGATAATTGAGTAGGATATATATTAGCGTACCCATGGGAGAAAAATCAGACCCATGCCCTACCCACGACTAGTCAGTAGGGTTTGGCATTGCCCATGGGCATGAAAATGTGCACATACCCTACGCACGCGGGTCGGGTACCCATGGGTATCCATGCCCATGGGTAAAACTGCCATCCTTAGCTTTACCAATGTCTCACAATAGGAGAAGTACAACAACTATCCCGTACGACAGCACTCGGGACCCTTCCTCCAAAAACATCGATTTATCCTAAAGGGAGCACCATCCTACTGATAGTCAACACACAAATGGAATAATGATGGTGAATCGTGGCCCCTAAACCCTAAACCTAGAAGGCTCTCCTTCAACCACTCGATACCATTTCACTTTAACCATGACACTTTTGATACATAAATCATTAGTACTATGACATATTTTAATGGCAACATTGTTTGACACTACTAAGCCATAATTACGCACTGTGTATATCATACTATTGCATAGATCAACGGTATATAATTAAATAATACTAGGATTGACCAGCGCTACTATTGACAGTCTACTCCAACAAATCAAAAGAAACCATAAAGGCAAAGGAGCCTGATAGTTTCTGGGTCCACGTCAAGCTCGTCATCATTCTCATCCTTGATACGTCTCCGTCGTATCTATAATTTTTGATTGTTCCATGCCAATATTATTCAACTTTCATATACTTTTGGCAACTTTTTATATTATTTTTGGGACTAACATATTGATCCAGTGCCTAGTGTCAGTTCCTGTTTGTTGCATGTTTTATGTTTCACAGAAACCCCATATCAAACAGAGTCCAAACGGGATAAAACCAGATGGAGAATACTTTTGGAATATTTGGGAAATATGGGAGGAAGAATCAATGCGAGACGGTGCCCGAGGTGGCCACGAGGAAGTGGGCGCGCCCCTGACCCTCGTGGGCCCCCCATAATGTGGTTGCCGCTCTTCTTTTGCCGCAAGAAAGCTAATTTTCAGAGAAAGATCTGGGCAAAAGTTTCAATCCAATCGGTCTTACGGATCTCCGGATATAAAAGAAATGGTGAAAGGGCAGAATCTGGGAGCGCAGAATCAGAGAGAGACAGAGAGACAAACCCAATCTCGGAGGGGCTCTCGCCCCTCCCACGCCATGGGAGCCAAGGACCAGAGGGGAAACCTTCCTCCCATCTAGGGAGAAGGTCAAGGAAGAAGAAGAAGAAGGGGGCTCTCCCCCCTTGCTTCCGATGGCGCCGGAACGCCGTCGGGGGCCATCATCATCACCGCGATCTTCACCAACACCGCCATCATCTTCATCAACATCTCCATCACCTTCCCCCATCTATATTCAGCGGTCCAATCTCCCGCAACCTGTTGTACCCTCTACTTGAACATGGTGTTTTATGCTTCATATTATTATTCAATGATGTGTTGCCATCCTCTGATGTCTGAGTAGATTTTCATTGTCCTATCGGTGATTGATGAATTGCTATGATTGGTTTAATTTGCCTGTGGTTATGTTGCTGTCCTATTGTGCCCTTCGTGTCGCACAAGCGTGAGGGATTCGCGCTGTAGGGTGTTGCAATATGTTCATGATTCGTTTATAGTGGGTTGCTTGAGTGACAGAAGCATAAACCCGATAAGGGGGTTGTGGCGTATGGGATAAAGGGGACTTGATGCTTTAATGCTATGGTTGGGTTTTACCTTAATGATCTTTAGTAGTTGCGGATGCTTGCTATAGTTCCAATCATAAGTGCATATGATCCAAGAAGAGAAAGTATGTTAGCTTATGCATCTCCCACATAAAACTTGCTATCGGTCTAGTAAAGTAGTCAATTGCTTAGGGACAATTCCATAACTCCTACCACCACTTTTCTAAACTCGCTATATTTACTTTATTGCTTCTTTATCTAAACAGCCCCTAGCTTTTATTTACGTGTTCTTATTTATCTTGCACACATATCCAACAACACCTACAAAGTACTTCTAGTTTCATACTTGTTCTAGGTAAAGCGAACACTAAGCGTGCATAGAGTCGTATCAGTGGCAGATAGGACTTGAGAGAATATTTGTTCTACCTTTAGCTCCTCGTTGGGTTCGACACTCTTACTTATCGAAAGAGGCTACAATTATCCCCTACACTTGTGGGTTATCAAGACCTTTTTCTAGCGCCGTTGCTGGGGAGTCATAGCGTGTGGTGAATATTCTCGTGTGTGCTTGTTTGCTTTATCACTAAGTAATTTTTATTTGCTGTTCTAAGTTGTTCTCTATCTCTAGTTATGGATATGGAACACGAAATACCAAAAAAATAGGTGTACTTACTACTCATGGAGATGGGGAACCTTCTAAAACCCTCGATGCTCGTTATGTGAAAGAAATTATGTACTACTTTGATAATCTTGAGAAAACCCCATTCAATTATGTTATGGGAGACACGTTGGATCAGCGTGAATACTTTAGGGATTATCGCTTGACACAAAAAGGGAAACTATTATGGGATCAAATTTATATGTTGCTTTGGTATGCTTGGGATCTATGCTTGAGACATGATTATACTTGTTGCTCTAGGATGAAGTCTCCACACCTTCCCTTTTCATGAAAATTAAATGATAATAAAACCTTGGCTTCTTATTCTAATGGTATCTATGATTACTATGATGTGGAACAAATAGAAGAATTCGTTGCTTTATGGGTGCTTATGAGATTGAATCTATGTTTAAAGAGTTTGAAGATTTTGATGATTCAGTTTACAGACCTGAAAATTTTGCTATACTTAGATATTTCTATGAAAATTATGAATACAATTCCGATATTGATGCATTTATTGAGAAAGTCTCCGCTGTCCAAGAAGAGAGTAATATTTTGCAGGAGTCTATGGAAGAAGAAATTGATGAAACTGTGAGATCATTGGATGAAAAAGATGATGAGGAGAGCGAAGGACAAAAGGAGGAAGAGCGGATTAGCTACCCGTGCCCACCTTCTAATGAGAGTAACTCTTCAACTCATACATTATTTAATTCCCCTTCGTGCTTACCGAAGGATGATTGCTATGATGATTGTTATGATCCCGTTGATTCTCTTGAAATATCCCTTTTTGATGATGCTTTCTATGCTTGTGGCCAAGATGCCAATATGAATGATGCTTATGGATATGAACTTGCTATAGTTCCTTATGTTAAGCATGCAATTGTTGCTATTGCACCCACACATGATAGTCCTATTATCTTTTTGAATTCTCCCAACTACACTATATCGGAGAAGTTTGTGCTTATTAAGGATTATATTGATGCGTTGCCTTTTACCGTTGCACATGATGATTTTGATAATATAATATGCATGTGCTTGCTGCTCCTACTTGCAATTATTATGAGAGAGGAACTATATCTGCACCTCTCTATGTTTCCAATATGATAAAATTGCAAGAAACTACTTATACTATGTATTGGCCTTTACTTTGTGTGCATGAATTGTTCTTTTATGACATGCCGATGCATAGGAAGAGAGTCAAACTTTGTAATTACATCATATGTGTAACTTTGTGCTCACTACTAGATTACAAATCATTGTTAATTAAAATTGGCTTTGATATACCTTGGGATCCAGGTGGATTCATTACTTGAGCACTATTTGCCTAGCTTAATGGCTTTAAAGAAAGCGCTGCCAGGGAGACAACCCGAAAGTTTTAGAGAGTCATTTATTTCTGTTGAGTGCTTTCATAAAGTTTAAAAACAAAAAAAATAAAGAGGGGAACCCAAAACTTTTCAAAAAGGAAAGTGAAAGTGAGAGAGACAAACATTGTTGAAGTGGGAGAGCTCCTTGAACTTTGTTCATACTCACGGAAACTTTGTGAATCTTAATTACAGAAACTTTTCATCAAAAATAATTATCCCCTTGTACAATTCCATTGTATTATAAAAATAATGTGCCAAGGTTTGCCTTTAGGATGTTTACAATGCTTGTTGGTTTGTACGGTGCAGGACAGAAACTTTGGCTGTAGTGCGTGATTTTACATTTTTTTTACTGGAAAGTCAAACGGTTCTGATTAGTTCTGGTTAGTCATAAACTCCTACGTAAAACTTGTGGATCACTGATTATGATATGTTTGATTCCTTGCAATAGTTTTGCGATATAGAGATGATAATATGTGGGAGGTACTAGTAGATGGTTGTGTTTACTAAGTATATTGGTGTTAAGGTTTGTGATTCCCAAAGCATGCACGTATGGTCTACTAACTATGTAACCAAATTGGTGCACATTGTATTTTGATTGTTTATCCTTGCGTGAAGGTCGGGGGCACGCGATGGCTAACTCCTACCAACCTCCCCCCTAGGAGTATGCGTGTAGTACTTTGTTCAAGGGCTAATAAATTCTGCAATAAGTATGTGAGTTCTTTATGACTAATGTTGAGTCCATGGATTATACGCACTCTCACCCTTCCATCATTGCTAGTCTCTTCGGTACCGTGCATTGCCCTTTCTCACCTCGAGAGTTGGTGCAAACTTTGCCGATACATCCAAACCCCGTGATATGATACACTCTATCACACATAAGCCTCCTTATATCTTCCTCAAAACAGCCACCATACCTACCTATCATGGCATTTACATAGCCATTCCGGGATATATTGCCATGCAACTTCCATCATCATCATATACATGACTTGAGCATTTATTTTCATATTGCTTTGCATGATCGTAAGATAGCTAGCATGATGTTTTCATGGCTTATCCATTTTATGATGTCATTGCTACGCTAGATCATTGCACATCCAGGTACGCCACCGGAAGCATTCATATAGAGTCATATCTTTGTTCTAGTATTGAGTTGTATGTAAATAAAGTGTGATGATCATCATTATAGAGCATTGCCCCATAAAAAAAGAGGCCAAAGAAGCCTAAATAATAAACAAAAAGGGGGCCAAAGAATCCCATCCAAAAAAGGGCAATGTTACTATCCTTTTACCACACTTGTGCTTCAGAGTAGCACCATGTTCTTCATATAGAGTCTCCTACGTTATCACTTTCATATACTAGTGGGAATTTTCATTATAGAACTTGGCTTGTATATTCCAACAATGGGCTTCCTCAAATGCCCTAGGTCTTCATGAGCAAGCAAGTTGGATGCACACCCACTTAGTTTCAGTTTGAGCTTTGATACACTTATAGCTCTAGTGCGTCCGTTGCATGGCAATCCCTACTCCTCGCATTGACATCAATTGATGGGCATCTCCATTGCCCGTTGATTAGCCGCGTTGATGTGATACTTTCTCCCTTTTTGTCTTCTCCACATAACCTCTACCATCATATTCTATTCCACCCATAGTTCTATATCCATGGCTCACACTCATGTATTGCGTGAAAGTTGAAAAGGTTTGAGAACGTCAAAAGTATGAAACAATTGCTTGGCTTGTCATCGGGGTTGTGCATGATTTGATTATTTTGTGTGATGAAGATGGAGCATAGCCAGACTATATGATTTTGTAGGGATAACTTTCTTTGGCCATGTTGTTTTGAAAAGACATGATTGCTTTATTAGTACGCTTGAAGTATTATTGTTTTTATGTCAAATGATAGACTATTGCCTTGAATCACTCGCGTCTTAATATTCATGCCATGATTAGATATATGATCAAGATTATGCTAGGTAGAATTCCACATCAAAAATTATCTTTTTTATCATTTAACTACTCAAGGACGAGCAGAAATTAAGCTTGGGGATGCAGATACATCTCCGTTGTATCTATAATTTTTTATTATTCCATGCCAATATTATTCAACTTTCATATACTTTTGGCAACTTTTTATATTATTTGGGGACTAGCATATTGATCCAGTGCCTAGTGCCAGTTCCTGTTTGTTGCATATTTTATGTTTCGCAGAAACCCCATATCAAACAGAGTCCAAACGGGATAAAAATGGATATAGAATATTTTTGGAATATTTGGGAAACATGGGTGGAAGAATCAACGCGAGACGGTGCCCGAGGTGGCCACGAGGCAGGGGGCATGCCTGCCCCTACTGGGCGTGCCCCTGACCCTCGTGCCCCCCCCCCCCCGTAAGGCAGTTGGCGCTCTTCTTTTGCCGCAAGAAAGCTAATTTTCAGAGAAAAAATCTGGGCGAAAGTTTCAATCCAATCGGAGTTACGGATCCCCGGATATAAAAGAAACGGTGAAAGGGCAGAATCTAGGAGCGCAGAAACAGAGAGAGAGAGAGATAGACAGACCCAATCTCGGAGGGTCTCTCGCCCCTCCCACGCCACGGGAGCCAAGGACCAGAGGGGAAACCCTTCTCCCATCTAGGGACAAGGTCAAGGAAGAAGAAGAAGAAGGGGGGCTCTCTCCCCCTTGCTTCCGGTGGCGCTGGAATGCCGCCGGGGGCCATCATCATCACCGTGATCTTCACCAACACCGCCATCATCTTCATCAACATCTCCATCACCTTCGCCCCATCTATATTCAGCGGTCCACTCTCCCGCAACCCGCTGTACCCTCTACTTGAACATGGTGCTTTATGCTTCATATTATTATTCAATGATGTGTGATGTCTACTACACAACCTTCTTCTTGTAGACGTTGTTGGGCCTGCAAGTGCACAGGTTTGTAGGACAGTAGCAAATTTCCCTCAAGTGGATAACCTAAGGTTTATCAATTCGTGGGAGGCATAGGATGAAGATGGTCTCTCTTAAACAACCCTGCAACCAAATAACAAAGAGTCTCTTGTGTCCCCAACACACCCAATACAATGGTAAATTGCATAGGTGCACTAGTTTGGCGAAGAGATGGTGATACAAGTGCAATATGGATAGTAGATAAAGGTATTTGTAATCTGAAATTATAAAAACAGCAAGGTAGCAAGCGATAAAAGTGAGTGTAAACGGCATTGCAATGGTAGGAAACAAGGCCTAAGGTTCATAATTTCACTAGTGCAAGTTCTCTCAACAATAATAACATAGATAGGTCATATAATAATCCCTCAACATGCAACAAAGAGTCACTCCAAAGCCTCTAATAGCGGAGAACAAACGAAGAGATTATTGTAGATTACGAACCACCTCAAAGTTATTCTTTCGGATCAATATATTCAAGAGTTCGTACTAGAATAACACCTTAAGACACAAATCAACCAAAACCCTAATGTCACCTAGATACTCCATTGTCACCTCAAGTATCCGTGGGCATGATTATACGATATGCATCACACAATCTCATATTCATCTTTCCAACCAACACAAAGTACTTCAAAGAGTGCCCCAAAGTTTCTACCGGAGAGTCAAGACGAAAACGTGTGCCAACCCCTATGCACAGGTCCATGGGCGAAACCCGCAAGTTGGTCACCAAAACATACATCAAGTGGCACATGATATCCCATTGTCACCACAGATAAGCACGTCAAGACATACATCAAGTGTTCTCAAATCATTAAAGACTCAATCCTATAAGATAACTTCATGAGGAAAACTCAATTCATCATAAGAGAGTAGAGGGGGAGAAACATCATAAGATCCAACTATAATAGCAAAGCTCGCGATACATCAAGATCGTGCCATAGAGAGAACATGAGAGAGAGAGAGATCAAACACATAGCTACTGGTACATACCCTCAGCCCCGAGGGTGAACTACTCCCTCCTCATCATGGATAACGTTGGGATGATGAAGATGGCCACCGGTGATGGGTTCCCCCTCCGGCAGGGTGCCGGAACGGGCTCCCGAGAGGTTTTTGGTGGCTACAGAGGCTTGCAGTGGCGGAACTCCCGATCTATCTTCTCCTTCGATGTTTTTAGGGTATGTGGACTTATATAGGCGAAAGAAGTTGGTCAGGGGAGCCTCGAGGGGCCCAGGAGACAGGGGGTGTGCCCAGGCGGGGTGGGCGCACCCTCCTATCTCCTGGCTTCCTCGAGCCTTCCCTTGCTTGAACTCCTAGTCTCCCGAATCATATCCTTTCCAAAAATCACGCTCCCGAAGGTTTCATTCCGTTTGGACTCCGTTTGATATTCCTTTTCTTAGAAATACTGAAACGGGCAATAAAACAGCAATATGGGCTGGGCCTCTGGTTAGTAGGTTAGTCCCAAAAGTAATATAAAAGTGTATAATAAAGCCCGTAATCATTCAAAACAAATAGTATAATAGCATGAATGCTTCATAAATTATAGATACGTTTGAGACGTATCGTCATCCCCAAGCTTAATTCCTGCTCGTCCTCGAGTAGGTAAATGATAAAAGAAAGAATTTATGAAGTGTGAATGCTAGCAGGTGCACAAGTTTGATCAATGATAATTTCAATCACCTTTTCTGGCATGATTATATGTCAAACAGTAGTTCATGTCATAAAACTTCTCACGAACTAGTAACAAGCAATTCACATGTTAAAGCATAGACCATAAACTTTCTTGAAAACTAGAAAACTTCATTCTTAGTCATCAAACAATTGCAATTCATCTTATTTTCAGGAAGGGTCTATGTTAGAGCTTTGATTTAGCAAACTCCACATGCTCAACTATCATATAGTCTTCTACAATTGCTAACACTCACGCAATACTTATGGTTATGAAGTTTTAATCGGACACTAAGAAAGATAGGGGCTTATAGTGTTGCCTCCCAACGTATTCACCTTTGGGTGATGTCAACAATAATAATTCATGCTAACTTACATCCAATTGGGTATATATATCAGGATCTTTCCAACACGAGGTGCTTGCCAAAGGATAAAATGAAAAAGGGAAAGGTGAAGATCACCTTGACTCTTGCATAAAGTAAAAGACATAAAGTAAAAGATAGGCCCTTCGCAGAGGGAAGCAGGGATTTGCAGAGGTGCCAGGGCTCAATTTTGAAATAGAGATAAATAATTTTGAGAGGTATGATCTCATTGTCAACATAACAACCAAGAGTTCCCAATATCTTCCATACTACATACACTATAGGCGGTTCCCAAACAGAATGGTAAAAGTTTTTACTCCCCACCACCAACAAGCATCAATCCATGGCTTGCTCGAAACAAAGAGTGCCTCCAACTAACAACAGCCCTGGGGGAGTTTTGTTTAATTATTTTGATTTTCTTTGATCTTTTTGGATCATGGGACTGGGCATCCCGGTTATCGGCCCTTTCTCGTGAGTGAGGAGCGGAGTCCACTCCTCTTGAGAATAACCCACCTAGTATGGAAGATACTGACAGCCCCTAGTCGCTACATGAGCGATTCGGGCATACAAAACAGATTATTGTTTGAAGGTTTAGAGTTTGGCACATGCAAATTTACTTGGAACGGCAGGTAAATACCGCATATAGGTAGATATTGTGGACACTCATGGCAAAAACTGGGTTTAAGGATATTTGGAAGCACAAGTAGTACCTCTACTTGGTGCAAGGAATTTTGGCTAGCATGAGGGGGAAAGGCAAGCTCAACATGTTTGAATGATCCATGACAATATACTTTAACTGAGATGTGAGAAAACATAACCCATTACGTTGTCTTCCTTGTACAACATCAACTGTTTAGCATGTCATACTTAATGAGTGCTCAATTATAAAAGATGTCTAGGATAGTATATTTATATGTGAAATCTCTCTTCCTTCAATATTCTTTCATGAATTGTTCAAATGACCAATACAACGCTTGCTAACCTTCAATAAACTTGTACTACTTAGATGTGAAGTCATTACTCCCCATGTGATATGCAAATGAGACATATATAATTTCAGATTTATGACAATCAACTCATTCAACAACTTACTCATAGGATATAAGTGAAGCACACGAGTAAATGAAAAACTACTCCAACAGGATATAAGTGAAGATCAATGAGTAGCAAAATAATTATGTAACTATGTGAAGACTCTCTCTCATTTAAGAATTTCAGATCTTGGTATTTTATTCAAATAGCAAACAAAACAAAATAAAATGACAATGCAAGGATATCACAACTCATGTGAAGAAGCAAAAACTTAGGCTCAACCGATACTAACCGATAGTTGTTGAAGAAGAAAGGTGGGATGCCTATCGGGGCATCCCCAAGCTTAAATGCTTGAGACTTCTTGAAATATTGTCTTGGGGTGCCTTGGGCATCCCCAAGCTTGAACTTTTGTGTCTCCTTAATTCCTCTCATATCATGGTTTCTCTATTTCTCAAAAACTTCATCCACAACAAACTCAACAAGAACTCGTGAGATAGGTTAGTATAAACCAATGCAAAACCTTATCATTTTCTACTATAAAAAATCACTAAAATTATTATGCAACATTGCATACTAAATGCCTCTGTATATTTAATACTCCTATCCTCAAATAGAATCATTAAACAAGCAAACATATGCAAACAATGCAAACATAACAGCAATCTGCCAAAACAGTATAGTCTGTAAAGAATGCAGGATTCATCATACTTCCCTAACTCCAAAAATTATGAGAAACAATGCAAAAATATTCAACATTATACCATTCTCTGACTTTTCTAGGGAATTTTTGCAACAGCGGTAAACTTTCTGTTTTAGAACAGCAACATGTATACTAGCAAAATAAGCATGGTAAAGGCTATCCTTGACATTTTTATTGAAAATAAAGATGCAAAACATTATTCTAAGTAACAGCAAGAAAATACTAACAAAAGAAAATGATGCTCCAAGCAAAACACATATCATGTGGTGAATAAAAATATAGCTCCAAGTAAAGTTACCGATGAACGAAGACGAAAGAGGGGATGCCTTCCGGGGCATCGCCAAGCTTATGCTCTTGGTTGTCATTGAATATTACCTTGGGGTGCCTTGGGCATCCCCAAGCTTAGGCTCTTGACACTCCTTATTCCATAGTCCATCGAATATTTACCCAAAACTTGAAAACTTCAACCACACAAAACTCAACACAAAACTCATAAGCTCCGTTAGTATAAGAAAATAAAACCACCGCTTAGGTACTGTAATGAACTCATTCTAAATTCATATTTGTGCAATATCTACTGTATTCTAACTTCTCTATGGTTCATACCCGATACTACTCATAGATTCATCAAAATAAGCAGACAACACAATGAAAACAGAATCTGTCAAAAACAGAACAGTCTGTAGTAATCTGTATCAAACGTATACTTCTGGAACTCAAACAATTCTGAAATAAATTTCTGGACCTGAGGAATTTGTCTAGTAATAATCTTCAAAAATAATCAACCTAGAATCACTCTCCAGTAAAAAATGGCAGCTAATCTCGTGAGCGCAAAAGTTTCTGTTTTTTACAGCAAGATCACATAAACTTCACCCAAGTCTTCCCAAAGGTTCTACTTGGCACTTTATTGAAACAAAAGCTATAAAACATGATTACTACAGTATAATAATCATGTGGACACACAAAAACAGTAAGGGTAAATATTGGGTTGTCTCCCAACAAGCGCTTTTCTTTAATGCCTTTTTAACTAGGCATGATGATGGCAATGATACTCACATAAAAGATAAGAATTGAAACATAACGGGAGCATCATGAAGAATATGACTAGAACATTTAAGCCTAAACCACTTCCTATGCATAGGGATTTTGTGAGCAAACAACTTATGGGAACAATAATCAACTATCATAGGAAGGTAAAACAAGCATTGCTTCAAGATTTTCAACACATAGAGAGGAAACTTGGTATTATTGCAATTCCTACAAGCATATGTTCCTCCCTCATAATAATTTTCAGTAGCATCATGAATTAAATCAACAATGTAACCAACACCTAAATCATTCTTTTCATGATCTACTTGCACAGAAAATTTACTACTCTCCACATAAGCAAAAAATTTCTCATGAATAGTAGTGGGAGCAAACTCAACAAAATAATTTTCATGTGAGGCATAATCCAATTGAAAACTAAAATCACGATGACAAGTTTCATGGTTATCATTATTCTTAATAGCATACAAGTCATCACAATAATCCTCATAGATAGCAACTTTGTTCTCATAATCAATTGGAACCTCTTCCGAAATAGTGGAATCATCACTAAATAAAGTTGACACTCTTACAAATCCACTTTCATGTTCATCACAATAAGATTCAACATCCTCCAAAATAGTGGGATCACTACTTCCTAAAGTTGACACTCTTCCAAACCCACTTTTATCAATATAATCATCATAAATAAGAGGCATGCTATCATCATAATAAATATTCTCATCAAAACTTGGGGGGACTAAACATATCATCTTCATCAAACATAGCATCCCCAAACTTGTGGCTTTGCATATCATTAGCATCATGGATATTCAAGGAATTCATACTAACAACATTGCAATCATGCTCATCATACAAAGATTTTAGTATCAAACATTCTATAGCTTTCTTCTTCTAGCACTTGAGCACAATTTTCCTTTTCATCAAACTCACAAAAGATATTAAAAAGACGAAGTGTATGAGAGCGTATGAGACAAACTCAATTCCATTTTTTGTAATTTTCTTTTATAAACTAAACTAGTGATAAAACAAGAAACAAAAAGATTTGATTGCAAGATCTAAAGATATACCTTCAAGCACTCACCTCCCCGGCAACGACGCCAGAAAAGAGCTTGATGTATACTACACAACTTTCTTCTTGTAGACGTTGTTGGGCCTGCAAGTGCACAGGTTTGTAGGACAGTAGCAAATTTCCCTCAAGTGGATGACCTAAGGTTTATCAATCCGTAGGAGGCGTAGTATGAAGATGGTCTCTCTCAAACAACCCTGCAACCAAATAACAAAGAGTCTCTTGTGTCCCCAACACACCCAATACAATGGTAAATTGCATAGGTGCACTAGATCGGCGAAGAGATGGTGATATAAGTGCAATATGGATAGTAGATAAAGGTATTTGTAATCTGAAATTATAAAAACAGCAAGGTAGCAAGCGATAAAAGTGAGCGTAAACGGTATTGCAATGGTAGGAAACATGGCCTAAGGTTCATACTTTCACTAGTGCAAGTTCTCTCAACAATAATAACATAGATAGATCATATAATAATCCCTCAACATGTAACAAAGAGTCACTACAAAGCCACTAATAGAGGAGAACAAACGAAGAGATTATGGTAGGGTACGAAACCACCTCAAAGTTATTCTTTCGGATCAATCTATTCAAGAGTTCGTACTAGAATAACACCTTAAGACACAAATCAACCAAAACCCTAATGTCACCTAGATACTCCATTGTCACCTCAAGTATCCGAGGGCATGATTATACGATATGCATCATGCAATCTCAGATTCATCTATCCAGCCAACACAAAGTACTTCAAAGAGAGCCCCAAAGTTTCTACCGGAGAGTCAAGACGAAAACGTGTGCCAACGCCTATGCATAGGTTCATGGGAGGAACCCGCAAGTTGGTCACCAAAACATACATCAAGTGGCACATTATATCCCATTGTCACCAGAGATAAGCACGGCAAGACATACATCAAGTGTTCTCAAATCATTAAAGACTCAATCCGATAAGATAACTTCAAGAGGAAAACTCAATTCATCACAAGAGAGTAGAGGGGGAGAAACATCATAAGATCCAACTATAATAGCAAAGCTCGCGATACATCAAGATCGTGCCATAGAGAGAACACGAGAGAGAGAGAGAGAGATCAAACACATAGCTACTGGTACATACCCTCAGCCCCGAGGGTGAACTACTCCCTCCTCGTCATGGATAGCGCCGGGATGATGAAGATGGCCACCGTGATGGGTTCCCCCTCCGCCAGGGTGCCGGAACGGGCTCCCAAGAGGTTTTTGGTGGCTACAGAGGCTTAGCGGTGGCGGAACTCCCGATCTATCTTCTCCTTCGATGTTTTTAGGGTACATGGACTTATATAGGCGAAAGAAGTCGGTCAGGGGAGCCTTGAGGGGCCCAGGAGACAGGGGCGCGCCCAGGGGGTGGGCGCGCCCTCCTATCTCCTGGCTTCCTCGAGCCTTCCCTGGCTTGAACTCCAAGTCTCCCGGATCATATCCTTTCCAAAAATCACGCTCCTGAAGGTTTCATTCCGTATGGACTCCGTTTGATATTCCTTTTCTTTGAAATACTAAAATAGGCAATAAAACAACAATATGGGCTGGGCCTCCGGTTAGTAGGTTAGTCCCAAAAGTAATATAAAAGTGTATAATAAAGCCCGTAATCATTCAAAAGAAATAGTACAATAGCATCAATGCTTCATAAATTATAGATACGTTGGAGACGTATCAATATGTTGCCATCCTATGATGTCTAAGTAGATTTTCGTTATCCTACCGGTGATTGATGAATTGCTATGAGTAGTTTAATTTTCTTGTGGTTATGTTGCTGTCCTATTGTGCCCTCCATGTCGCGCAAGCGTGAGGGATTCCCGCTGTAGGGTGTTGCAATATGTTCATAATTCGCTTATAGTGGGTTGCTTGAGTGACAGAAGTATAAACCTGAGTAAGGGGGTTGTGGCGTATGGGATAAAGGGGACTTGATGCTTTAATGCTATGGTTGGGTTTTACCTTAATGATCTTTAGTAGTTGCGGATGCTTGCTAGAGTTCCAATCATAAGTGCATATGATCCAAGAAGACAAAGTATGTTAGCTTATGCCTCTCCCACATAAGACTTGCTATCGGTCTAGTAAAGTAGTCAATTGCTTAGGGACAATTCCATAACTCCTAACACCACTTTTCTACACTCGCTATATTTACTTTATTGCTTCTTTATCTAAACAGCCCCTAGCTTTTATTTGCATGTTCTTATTTATCTTGCACACCTATCCAACAACACCTACAAAGTACTTCTAGTTTCATACTTGTTCTAGGTAAAGCAAACACTAAGCATGCGTAGAGTCGTATCAGTGGCAGATAGGACTTGAGAGAATATTTGTTCTACCTTTAGCTCCTTCTTGGGTTCGACACTCTTACTTATCGAAAGAGGCTACAATTATCCCCTACACTTGTGGGTTATCAATCCTCAGAGACAAGATATATGTTCTCCGGAGGTCCGTCGGAGGGGCCTGCCTCACCGTCATAGCGGGTAGCAGCGAATGAAGGAGTTTGGATGAAGGAGTTCATATTTGATCTAGGTGTCATACCTTGTGCATCGGGTCCAATGAAAATCTTTTCTGACAATACTGGTGCAATTGCATTGGCAAAGGAGTCCAGATTTCACAAGAGAACCAAGCACATCAAGAGATGCTTCAATTCCATCCGTCATCAAGTGTCGGAAGGGGGCATAGAGATTTGCAAGATACACACGGATCTGAATGTTGCAGCCCCGTTGACTAAGTGTCTTCCACGAGCAAAACATGATCAACACCAAAGCTCCATGGGTGTTAGAATCATTACTATGTAATCTAGATTATTGACTCTAGTGCAAGTGGGAGAGTGAAGGAAATATGCCCTAGAGGCAAAAATAAAGTTATTATTTATTTCCTTAATTCATGATAAATGTTTATTATTCATGCTAGAATTGTATTAACCGGAAACTTATTACATTGTGAATACATAGACAAAACATATAGTCCCTAGTATGCCTCTACTTGACTAGCTCGTTAATCAAAGATGGTTATGTTTCCTAACCATAGACATGTGATGTCATTTGATGAATGAGATCACATCATTAGGAGAATGATGTGATGGACATGACCCATCCGTTAGCTCAGCATTATGATCGTAACAATTTCTTTGTTGTTTCTTTCTTCATGACTTATACAAGTTCCTCAGACCATGAGATTATGCAACTCCCAAATACCGGAGGAACACTTTGTGTGCTACGAAACGTCACAATGTAAATGGATGATTATAAAGGTGCTCTATAGGTGTCTCTGAAGGTGTTTGTTGGGCTGGCATAGGTCGAGATTAGGATTTGTCACTCCGTGTTTCTGTTGGAAATATGCCCTAGAGGCAATAATAAAATGGTTATTATTATATTTCCTTGTTCATGATAATTGTCTATCATTCATGCTATAATTGTATTGACCTGAAACCGTAATACATGTGTGAATACATAGACCACAACATGTCCCTAGTGAGCCTCTAGTTGACTAGCTCGTTGATCAACAGATGGTCATGGTTTCCTGACTATGGACATTGTATGTCATTGATAACAGGATCACATCCTTAGGAGAATGATGTGATGGACAAGACCCAATCCCAAGCATAGCACAAGATCCTGTAGTTCGTTTGCTAAATCTTTTCTACTGTAAAGTATCATTTCCTTAGACCATGAGATTGTGAAACTCCTGGATACCGTAGGAATGCTTTGGGTGTACCAAAAGTCACAATGTAACTGGGTGGCTACAAAGGTGCACTACAGGTATCTCTGAAAGTGTCTGTTGGGTTGGCACAAATCGAGACTGGGATTTGTCACTCCGTATGATGGGGAGGTATCTCTGGGCCCACTCGGTAATGCATCATCATAATGAGCTCAATGTGACTAAGTAGTTGGTCACGGGATCATGCATTACGGAACGAGTAAAGTGACTTGCCGGTAACGAGATTGAACGAGGTATTGGGATACCGACGATCGAACCTCGAGCATGTAACGTACCGATTGACAAAGGGAATTGTATACGGGATTGCTTGTATCCTCGACATCATGGTTCATCCGAGGAGATCATCATGGAACATGTGGGAGCCAACATGGGTATCCAGATCCCGCTGTTGGTTATTGGCCGGAGAGCTGTCTCAGTCATGTCTGCATGATTCCCGAACCCGTAGGGTCTACACACTTAAGGTTTGATGATGCTAGGGTTATAGGGAAGGTTTGTACGTGGTTACTGAATGTTGTTCGGAGTCCCGGATGAGATCCCGGACGTCACGAGTTCTGGAATAGTCCGGAGGTGAAGATTTATATATGGGAAGTCATCATACGGTCACCGGAAGTATTCGGGGGTTTATCGGCACTGTACCGGGACCACCGAAGGGGTTCCGGGGGTCCACTAGGAGGGTCCACCTGCCCCGAAGGGCCCTTATGGGCTGTATGTGGAAGGGAACCAGCCCCAAGTGGGCTGGGCGCCATCCCCCTAGGGCCCATGCGCCTAGGGTTGGGGAAGGGGAACCCTTGGCTTGGGGGGCAAGCCCCTCCCCTGGGCTGCCGCCCCCCCTCTAGATCTCATCTAGAGGGGCCGGCCCCCTTCCCCCTTCACCCTATAAATAGAGGGGAGGAGGGAGAGCAGCCGCACCACATCCAAGGCGCACCCTCCCCCTCTCCAACACCTCTCCTCCTCCGTTTGAGCTTGGCGAAGCCCTGCCAGAGAACCGCTGCTCCACCACCATGCCGTCGTGCTACTGCTAGAGCTGTCTTCCTCAACATCTCCCTCCTCCTTGCTGGATCAAGGCACGGGAGACGTCACCGGGCTGCACGTGTGTTGAACGCGGAGGTGCCGTTGTTCGGCGCTTAGATCGGAATCCACCGCGATCTGAATCACTACGAGAACGACTCTTTCATCCACGTTCTTGTAACGTTTCTGTGTCGCGATCTTCAAGGGTATGAAGATGCACTCCCCTCTCTCTCGTTGCTAGTTTCTCCATAGATTGCTCTTGGTGATGCGTAGAAAATTTTAATTTCTGCAACGATCCCCAACAGTTTTGGAGAGGTATCTCTAGGCCCTCTCGGTGATACTCGTATAACTAATGAGTTAGAGGCGGGAAGAAGTATTACTGAACGTGTAAAGAGACTTGCCGGTAACGAGATTGAACTAGGTATTGAGATACCGATGATCGAATCTCGGGCAAGTAACATACCGATGACAAAGGGAACAACATATGTTGTTATGCGGTTTAACTGATAAAGATCTTCGTAGAATATGTAGGAACCAATATGAGCATCCAGGTTTCACTATTGGTTTTTGACCGGAAGTGAGTCTCGGTCATGTCTACATAGTTCTCGAACACGTAGGGTCCGCACGTTTAACGCTCGATGACGACCGGTATTATGAGTTTATGTGTTTTGATATACCGAAGATTGTTCGGAGTCCCGGATGTGATCACGGACATGATGAGGAGTCTCGAAATGGTCGAGACATAAATATTGATGTATTGGAAGGCTATGTTTGGACATCGGAAAGGTTCCGAGTGGTTCGGGCATTTTTCCCTTGTACCGGGAGGTTACCGGAACCCCCCCCCCCCCCCCCGGGATTCAATGGGCCTTAATGGGCCATGGTGGAAGAGAAGAGAGCATGCCAAGGTGGGGGCGCCCCCCCCCCAAGCCCAATCTGAATTGGGAGGGGGGTCGGCCCCCCTTTCCTTCTCTCCCTCTCCCTCTTCCTTCTTCTCCTACTCCAACTAGGGAAGGGGGGAACCTACTCCTACTGGGAGTAGGACTCCCCCACTTGGGCGCGCCATAGAGGGCCGGCCCTGGGGAAGGGGGCACCCCATAGACACACAAGTTGATCAAGTTGATCTTTTAGCCGTGTGCGGTGCCCCCCTCCACAGATTTCCACCTTGATCATATCGTTGTAGTGCTTAGGCGAAGCCCTGCGCCGGTAACTTCATCATCACCGTCACCACGCCGTCGTGCTGACGAAACTCTCCCTCGACCTCAGCTGGATCTAGAGTTCGTGGGACGTCACCGAGCTGAACGTGTGCAGATCGCGGAGGTGCCGTACCTTTGGTGCTAGGATCGGTCGGATCGTGAAGACGTACGACTACATCAACTGTTTTGTCATAACGCTTCCACTTTCAGTCTACGAGGGTACGTAGACAACACTCTCCCCTCTCGTTGCTATGCATCACCTAGAGATAGATCTTGCGTGATCGTAGGATTTTTTTTAAATTACTGCGTTCCCCAACAGTGTATATGATGGACACTCACTCACTGTTAGTTCGACCGTCGGTGTTGGTCGTCCTTCCATTTCTCCTCTTGATTTACCAAGGCCTCATAAGAGGAGAACTGGAAGGACGACCCCCTACAACAACAGCCATTATCCTTCCTCTGAGAACATCTCTTATAAATGGAGAACCATCAGACTAAATTCAACACACATACAAATATTGATGCAGACATGTGGCCAAGGTTGTCAAAATCGTGATTCCGAATTGGACCGGAGCTCCAATGGCAGGATCGCAAATCATAGAATCTTAACTGTTAGGATAGTAGAAATGAAGATTTTATGAACCAAAATTGGAGAATCATATGGGTTAGTTTGGATCATAAAGTCGTAGAATCGTGAGACAACCTTGCCTGTGGCTCTAAACCCCTAACCTAGGACATAAATTTCTTTCCTACTTATGAAGTTTGGAGTTGGTGGTGAATTTGTATGTGGGATCATACAAATAAACAAATGCACTTCTGGCCACATATGGAAATAGCAACCTTTCAAGAGACATAACTAAATAAATGTTTCTTTTACTAGGTTTGAGACCTATCTGAAATAAATTAATGCACTTCTACCTAACGTGATAATAACACTCTTGTAAAAAGCACAAGTTATAAATGGAAGTATGCCATTCAATTAAAAATCATGGTCTTGATTTTAGTTTCTCTACCCAACCAGTTCTTTTGAATCCATGTCAGCAGAAGAGGGCAAACACATTACAGTTATACATGGCGATAGGTGTTGCCCTCCTACCTAAGCTACAATCTTGTGCATTCAACTTACTCACACCCGTCTACCTATGTTACAAATTTTATATTCTCTCACTATAAATCGTGCAAAGGACCTACTATGGTTGCTTGGGGCTCTTTATCGACTGCAACATGCTCTTTTAGTATATTCATGCTCTCTTTTTAATTGTGAACCATGCAACAACCACAAGACACCATCTTCTTCTGAAGATCTCCTACGCCAGTGGTAATTTCTCAATTTTTATGGCATCATAGCAATGCACGAGCATTGTGCTCGTACCCCTAAACCAAATGTTGTTAGATCAATAGGAGCAAGAACATACCAAATTCACAAGCCATGTAAGACTAGGATCCAAATCAAATGAACTAGTGCATCTATGAACCTAACACAACATCCCCAATCCACTGATAGGAGTGGGGGTAAGAAAAGAGGAGAGCTCACCAGCCTGTATTGTAGCCGAGGCAGAGGCACAACCACACTATTTTGCGATATAGTTCAATACAGCGGGCTCGAGTATGACCACACCGACGAGCACCACGTAGAAGGTCAAGCACAAACACAATGAAACCCTAACAAAGAGAAATGCATCGCAAGAGAATACGGGAGGAGGAGAAGAACAAATCGACGCGAAGGAAGAGGTAGAGCTCGAGGAGAGGAGGAACCACGTAATTAGCATGGAACCAGAGCATGCCGGACCGCGTCAGAATCAACCGGCTATGGCCATGGGCAAAAGGGGTCCACAACAGGCAAGCAAGGCGAGGTGGGCGTAGGAGTCCCGTCGGTAGGGCGCCAAGGAGGGGACGGTGGGCTACGTCACCAGCATTTGCGATTTGGGGGCCGCGCCAATGGCTATTTTTTCTAGAGAAAAGGCACAAAGGCCCGACTTCAAATTAATGAAGCCATCAACCGGCTAGGATACAATGGTGCTGAATTACAAAGGCAAAGACTTGACCAAAAACTGAAAAATACATGCCAAATCACTACAACCAAGAGCTACAGAGAAAAAGGCAGCAAGAAATACTGCGATCAAGCCACCGGAGATCTTGCACAGCTAGAACGGCAGGGCCAAAGCCACCCGGCGACAGCAAAAGCCGTGAACATGAAGATCCAGACCGCGTGAAGAAAACCATCGACTCCACCGCCCGCCGCCTCGGGCCACTGCCGGAGGAGAGACCACTATCTCCCCTTCGTCCCGACCGTGTCGAACACGCGGACGCACACTGCCGGCCGGTGACCAACCAGCAAACAAAGCGAGGAGCCGCTGAAGGATGAGGAAGAACCCACACGCCACTACCAACGCCGGCAACCAAGGGAACCGAGCACTGCCGCCGCCACCCACCACCACGCACCAGGTCCACAACCCCCAACCACCCCTTGAACGGCGCCTCCAGGATGGGCCGAGACGCCAGAGCGCCTCCACCGTCCGGCCAAAAGGCCAAGGCTTTCGCCCGGGGAAGGGAGGAGGAGGAGGGGGACGGATCTGGAAGCTCGACCCGCCCTCAAGAGGGAGAGCGGCACCGGAGCGCCGCCGGCGTCAAGGTCGACGCGAAATCGACCAGGGGTTTGCCCCGTTCCAAGTCTCCACCGCCCCATCCTCGAAGCCCAGATCTGACGAACCAGCCACCAGATCGGCGAGAGGAGACCACCACAGGGAGGAAGGGGCTGGGAGGAAGAGAGACGCCCACCGCTGCAACAAGACCTCGCCGTCCTCACGCCACCCACGCGGCCGGGAGGGACGGCCAACACCTGCGCGCGTCATCCACCGGAGAAATCGACGCCGCCATCTCCACCCAGGGCCACCGTCCTGGCTTCCAAAGCTCCTCACGCCGGCGCGAGGCAGCAGATCCTCGCCGCCACCTTCACCGGAAGACGCGCGACAGCCGGCAGGCTCCTCGGGTGGCGGCGTGGAGGGGGCAGGAGGGAGGAGAGGAGGCGGCGGCTAGGGTTTGGGGCCGCTCCCGAGTCGCCCAAGAGGGGCGACGCGAGAGCCGGGTGGGGGGACTGTTTGTACCTCCCTTTTCTGTGTAGTTCACCTTGAAGCTTGGAG